>NW_022436945.1:14318100-14365369 GCF_009761245.1 Sapajus apella
TCTTTCTTTCTTTCCTTTCTTTCTTTCTTCTTTCTTTCTTTCTCTCTTCTTTTTCTTTCTTTCTCTCTTGTTCTCTCTCTTTCTTTCTCTGTCTCTCTTTCCCTCTCTCTCTTTCTCTCTCTGTCTTTCTTTCTTTTTCTTCGATGGAGTTTTGCTCTTGTGGCTCAGGCTGGAGTGCAGTGGCACAATCTCGGTTCACTGCAACCTTCACCTCCTGGGTTCAAGCCATTCTCCTATCTCAGCCTCCCAAGTAGCTGGGATTACAAGGCATACACCACCACGCCTGGCTATAGTAGAGATGGGGTTTCACCATGTTGGTCAGGCTAGTCTCGAACTCCCGACCTCAGGTGATCCACCTGCCTCAGCCTCCCAAAGTGCTGGGATCACAGGCATGAGCCACTGCTCCTGACCCACTAAAGGGATTTCAAAGCAACGGTCTTTCTACAAGAGGATGTAAACCAAATTTGATAAAAATCAAAAGAATGAGATGGGTCTGTTTGCATGGAGAGATGCTGGTGTAAGTTTTTTGTTTTTGCTTTTTACCGCTTGAAGGAAATAATGAATAGTTTTTACCTTTGGAGGATTAAGTAAGTGGACAGTTCTGCTGCTAATTGTGTACTTTGTGAATTTTCTAGTCATGTTCATATGTTACTTAAAAAAAACCCAACAGGCATTTCTGTGTGGTAAGATAATTGGTTTCTTTTTGCTCTTTTCTTTATATTCATTTCTATTAAAATAAACTAATACATTTTGTTTAAGAGGAACTTACACAAAGTAATACATGATGCAGGTTGATAATTTCGAAAATAGAGGAAAACATGAAAAACAGAACTGGGCCAGGCGTGGTGGCTTACACCTGTAATCTCAGCATTTTGGGAGGTCAAGGCGGGTGGATCACGAGGTCAGGAGATTGAGACCATCCTGGTCAAGCTAGTGGAACCCCATCTGTACCAAAATACGAAAAATTAGCCGGGCGTGGTGGTGAGTCCCTGCAGTTCTAGCTACTCAGGAGGCTGAGGCAGGGGAATCGCTTGAACCCAGGAGGCGGAGGTTGCAGTTAGCTGAGATCGCGCCACTGCACTCCAGCCTGGTGACAGAGCAAGACTCCATCTCAAAAAAAAAAAAACAAAAACAGCTCTACTGGCTGGATTTGACGGCGTAATGTCTCACAGGAAGTTCTCCGCTCCCAGACATGGGTCCCTTGGCTTCTTGCCTTGGAAGTGCAGCAGCAGGCATCGTGGGAAGGTGAAGAGCTTCGCCAAGGATGACCCTTCCAAGCCGGTCCACCTCACAGCCTTCCTGGGATACAAGGCTGGCATGACTCATATCATGCGGGAGGTTGATAGGCCAGGATCCAATGTGAACAAGAAGGTGGTGGAGGCTGTGACCATTGTGGAGATGCCACCCATGGTGGTTGTGGGCATTGTGGGCTACGTGGAAACCCCTCGAGGCCTCCGGATCTTCAAGACTGTCTTCGCCGAGCACATCAGCGATGAGTGCAAAAGGTGTTTCTATAAGAACTGGCATAAATCTAAGAAGGCCTTCACCAAGTACTGCAAGAAATGGCAGGATGAGGATGGCAAGAAGCAGCTGGAGAAGGACTTCAGCAGCATGAAGAAATACTGCCAAGTCATCAGTGTCATTGTCCACACCTAGATGCGCCTGCTTCCTCTGCACCAGAAAAAGGCCCACCTGATGGAGATCCAGGTGAATGGAGGCACCGTGTCTGAGAAGCTGGACCGGGCCCGTGAGAGGCTGGAGCAGCAGGTACCTGTGAACCAAGTGTTTGGGCAGGACGAGATGATTGACGTCATCGGGGTGACCAAGGGCAAAGGCTACAAAGGGGTCACCAGTCGTGGGCACACCAAGAAGCTGCCCCGCGAGACCCACCGAGGCCTGTGCAAGGTGGCCTGTATTGGGGCATGGCATCCTGCCCGTGTGACCTTCTCTGTGGCACGTGCTGGGCAGGAAGGATACCATCACCGCCCTGAGATCAACAAGAAGATCTATAAGATGGGCCAGGGCTACCTTATCAAGGATGGCAAGCTGATCAAGAACAATGCCTCCACCGACTACGACCTGTCTGACAAGAGCATCAACCCTCTGGGTGGCTTTGTCCACTATGGTGAAATGACCAATGACTTTGTCATGCTGAAAAGCTGTGTTGTGGGAACCAAGAAGCGGGTGCTCACCCTCCACAAGTCCTTGCTGGTGCAGACCAAGCGGCGGGCTCTGGAGAAGATTGACCTTAAGTTCATTGACACCACCTCCAAGTTTGGCCATGGCCGCTTCCAGACCATGGAGGAGAAGAAAGCATTCACGGGACCACTCAAGAAAGACCAAATTGCAAAGGAAGAAGGAGCTTAATGCCAGGAACAGATTTTGCAGCTGGTGGGGACTCGATAAAAGTTATTTTCCACTGAAAACAAAACAAAACAAAACAACCCAGAACTAAAGCCATCTGCATCCTCCCTATCAGATACAATGATCATTACCAACGTTTTAGTGAAGTTTCCTCCAGTCTTCTTCTGTCTATAAAATGTCTACTTTAATAAAATTGAGCTATATTTTGTGGCCAGTTTTATCCTCTATTTCCTTTACTTAATAAGATATTATGAGCATTTTCCCTGCCATTAAATATTCCTTAAACAGTGTAATTTGTAACGGTTACATAATACTCTCTACACATACACTTTTACAACCTGTAGTCACAACTGTGATACTAGTAGTTAAGCGCTTACAGTGTATCAAGCGCTGCCTAGGGGTTTGGCTTCTATTGTCTCTTTTCATCCTTCCAGCACACCCGTGAGATAATGTTGTAATGCCCATTTTGTAGATGAGGACGTAAAGGCCCAGCCAGATATGTGGGTAACTGGCCCAAGGTGCCAAAGCTAGCACGCAGCTAAGCCAGGTCTCAAACACACACCTATTATTTTAGCTGCTGTTAAGTAAAGCCCAGTAGAACCTCCCCCGAGACAATTATTTATCCAATCCACTATTGCTGGACATAAGACTGCTTGGAAATTTTTGCCACCTTCAATAACACTGTGATGATTATCCTTGTACACACAGCTTTGGCCACATCTCAGAATTCCTTACTTACGTTAAATTTCTAAAAGTGGAACTGGGTCAAAATGAGAGAGCACCTTTTATTTCTTGCAAGATATTGCCAGAGAGAACCAGACCCTTTGCAGATCTGCTTTGGAGCTTTCGGCAAACTCTTCCAAATGGGAATGATAATTCTGCAGGAACTAGGGAATGTAGCCATCATGGCCCTTCCTGGCTGAGGACTCATTGACATTGACCTCTAAACGATGGCTCTCAAGTCACACCTGACTCACAGAGAGTTTTATTGAATTTCCTTGCAATGCTATTATGCTCCGTGAACAGAGTCAGGCAGACGCGGTGACCACGGGCCCCTGTTACATCAGGTAAGGGCACATCCTGCTACATGGCTCCTTTCATTTCTATTATTTCAAATGTCAAATGCACTTTGCCTCAAGCCTTCTTGGCCTTTAATTTTTAAATCCACATGCATTTAATTTATTTATTGGATTTAGATGGGACTTGAGGGGAGATTGAATTCATACACTTCTGCTTCACCTTCGCTTAACTTACTCCATGGCTCAAACATCGTTGTTGGCTCTTTTAAAGAATTTTTTTGTGTGCAGCTTCTTTCCAGAGGCAGGAAGCTGAGGAGGGAGGAGTCCCATTGAAAAAAAAGTAGAAATGTAGGAAGGTGATGGACCTGGGGACGGGCAGGCTCCCAGGCATTCATTAAAACATTCTTGCTAGTCAAGGGGTTGCAGAAAGGTACCCGTAGTTGGGAAAGCAGTCTTTTTAACTTGGCTTAATTAGCCTAATTTAAGGGCTCATCTCTACCACAGGGATGTGCCAGGAAGCTCAGGGGCACCTCAAATTTAAAATATTCCTATTTAAATTAATTGATGCCATCAATAACTCCCTAATCTGTCCTTCTTACTAAGATGAGATAATTTTGTAAATTGAGGTAATTCCATCCCAAAGCAGACCAAGCTTGATATTTTCTTATGTCCTTTCAACCTGATGGTGGGTACATGCATCATTTTCATTAGGCTTCTTTTTTAAAAAAAATTTTCCTTTTTTCTTATTATGGATATTTTCAAACATTCAGAAAAATTGAAAGAATCATACTGTGAATACGCAAATACATAACGGCATAATCCTACAATGTTCATCATTTTTCCCTATTTGCTTTATATTTTAGCAGTCCATCTCTCAACCTATCTTATTTTTTAATGCATTTCAAACTAAGTTGCAGACATCAATAAACCTCATTGCTAAACACTTCAGCATACATGTCACTAACTACATTTTTCCTTTTCCTGTTAAAATTTCTATAAGTAAAATATACATCCCAACTGTACCACTCAATGGGTTTTGACAAATTTGGGTACTGGAGTAACCCAAATTCCATCAAAATATCTAAAAAAATTTCCACCACAGACACTTCCTTGGTGTCCTTTTGCAATTCATTTCTTTCTTTCTTTTTCTTTTTATTTAAGGCAAAGTCTCGCTCTGTGGTGTCACTCACTGCAAACTCTGCCTCCTGGGTTCAAGCGATTCTCCTGTCTCAGCCTCAAGAGCAGCTGGGATTGCAAGTGCCCGCCACCATGCCCAGATAATTTTTGTATTTTTAGTAGAGACAGGATTCCACCACGTCAGCCAGGATGGTCTCAAACTCCTGACCTCAGGTGATCCATCCACCTCAGCCTCCCAAAGTGCTAGGATTATAGGTGTGAGCCACTGTGCCCAGCCTGCAATTCATTTCTTAACATCCCTTGCCCCAGACAATAATGGAGCTAATTTCTGTGACTATATATTAGTTTTGGCTGTTCTAAAACTTCATGTAAATGGATTCATGTGGTATGCAATATTTCATGTACCTCTCTTCTTGCTCAGCACAATGTCATTGCATGTATCAGTATTTTTCCTTTTTCTTGCTGCATTGTAACCTGGATTCTTGATGGCATCTTTGAGCATTGGATGAGCTAACCCTAAACCCCATCCCAGCTCTGAAGTTTCTCTAACGGGAGTTTCTGGTTTCTTATAGCTAAGTCAGGTTGTGATGGGCTTTCTGTTACTTGTAGCTGTGAGCCTTCTAGTTAAAACAAGATGCATTTGAGTTTGGTCTTTCTTGTCTTATGTTATAAACTGGAATTTCTCAGAAACATGTGAAAGTAGAAATGAAAGCACTGCACTGGAAATAATAATCTAATTAATGTCGTGGTAGAATGCTATTAAATATGCTATGGGATTATTCTCCTCTATAAAGTATAATTTAGCAAGGATACTTGCCAGAAAAATGCATGCAGTATTTTAGAAGGAGTGTTTTCCTGTTTGAGTTGCCTTCCTGCCTCACAGAACCACACTGGCCTGCACTATATGGAATGTGCTATGATTCTATTTGTCTTAGTGTTACTTCAGATACTTTGGTTGCAGGTCTAGACTAAGATTCCACTGTTCTGCTCAGAAGAGCCCTGCTCATCCTTTGGGTCCTGAGCAGGATGGTCCAAGCCTAGCTGTAGGGTGATGGAGGTGGAGTCGGTCATCCATAGGTGGTGCTCTGCCTCTGAACCATGATCCAACCACTATGCCTTACTGGGGCTAAGACTGGGAATTGACCTACAGGAAGAGCCTGTAGGTCAGGAAAGGAAACTTTGGGTGATTTCAGTGATGAAGACTAATAACGCCCTTGGCTGGAGTCCATTGAGAACCATGTGTAGCCATTCCTAGGAACTTCTACCTGGAAACAGTAGTTTTAGGTATCCTAAGACCACACGTTATATGACCTGATTGAAAAAAATGATGCTTGATACATATCGGTGTTAAGAATTAGTACTAAAAAGTTTGGGAAAGGAAAGTACAGGAAAGAAATTGGAAGACTTGATAGAATCTGAATGTTAATCACTGATATCAGAGTAATTTCACTAGGGTAGGAAATAGAATCATTCAGTCCTTTATTTTTTTTTTATCATTTACTTGGTATTCAACATGGGGGAGGAAATGAATGCAGTATGTAATTTATTCAGAAATGGGTTTTGGAGTCACACCTGTGTTTCTACCTGAGCCACTTACTGAACTTCAATTTTTTCTTTTCTTTTCTTTTGAGACAGAGTCTTGTGCTGCCATCCAGGCTGGAGTGCAGTGGTGCAATCTCGACTCACTACAACCTCTACCTCCCAGGTTCAAGCAATTCTCCTGCCTCAGCCTCCTGAGTAGCTGGGATTACAGGTGTGTGCCACCATGCTCGGCTCATATTTGTATTTTCAGTAGGGACGAGGTTTTACCATGTTGGCCAGGATGGTCTCGAACTCCTGACCTCAAATGATCTGCCTGCCTTGGCCTCCCAAAGTGTTGGGATTACTGGTGTGAGCCACTGCACCCCGCCCAACATTTTTTCATCTGTAAAATGAAGATGAGACATTTAAATCATACACCATTTCATTCCTTGACGCAACAAGTATTTGTTGAGCACCTATTATGTGTTAGACATTGCTCTAGAGTATAGGAACAATGTCAACAAGACAAAGTTGCTGCTGTCACAGCGCTCTCCGGCAGCTGGTATTTTCAAAGATGGCTGCACCAGTGTATTCCATCCACACTCCCTCCTTACAGATGACACTGGCACACCTCCACAGAGAGGTGCAGTCTACGTTCCCTGCCCTTGGATCAGAGCAGGCCTGTGGCTGTCAGGGAAGTGATACTCTGTAACTTTTCAAGCCGACCGTAAAAGGGTGAGGCAGGATTCTCCTGGCCTTCTCTCTCGGAACACTTGCCTTGAAATCCCTAAGTTGATATATAAGAAATCTAGCTACTCTATAGCTGCTAAGATGAAGAGTCACAAGGAGAGACCATATAGAGGCAGAGAAAGATACCCAAAGCATCCCAGCTGTTCCAGACCTCAGCCTTTGATCTCTGGTGAAGGCCCTGAGAGATGAGCCATCTCTTCTGTGCCCTATCCGAACTTTATGCTACGTAATCTACAAGCATCATAAGCAGTGATTTTATGCCACAAGTTTTGGGGTAATTTGTTATGCCACCCTTATAACTGAAAAAAACTGTATGCTACTTGGGCAGAAAGACGCTAAGCCAGTAAACAACAAGATATTGTCAAACACAAGCACAAAGAACTAAAAATAGGGTGATGTGACTGAAGAGAGAGGGAAAGAGAGGCAACTCCTGCTAGATTTTCCCCATAGAAATCCTGGCAGAAGAGAGAAATTTGAATTGTGCCAACTTGAAAATATAAAAATACGAGCCAGATTGATTGTTCTGGGGACAGAGGTAACAGCAAGTGCAAAGGCCCTGGGAGGGCTGCAGCCGCACAAGGAGCCACGAGATAACTAGCACCTCTGGATTAGAGAGAGGGGAGAATCACATCCCAAGCTGGGGTCAGAGCAGACAGGGTCACCTCACATAGGGACTTGTAGGCCAGACCAAGGCTTTGGATTTGTATTTAAGTGTGATGGGAAGCCACTGAAAGATTCTTAGCAGTGAAGAGCTTTGGTTCCATTTACAAGATCCGTTTACCTATTGCGTGGTGAAGGGATTGAAGGGTAAGAACTGAAGTAGGGCGGGTAATTCAGAGATGGTGGATGGCCTGAGTCCGAGTAAGAACGGAAGGCTGCTTGGACCGAATTGCAATCGGTGGATGTGTTACAATAACAAAAACAGCAGTAACTAACATTGCCTGAGTGGTTTCTATGTTCAGGCATTGCTTAAAGTCTATTACATAGACGATATAATTTTATCCTCACAACGACCCTATGAGGTAGGTTCCATTATTGTACCAGATGAGGGCTCAACTGCCTTGCCCAATCTCACATACTTAGTAAGTGGTACAGAAAGGCTCCTAATCCAGGCAAGGCCCTCACAGTGTGCTTCTTCCCTGGATGGAATCCAGTTGGACAATTCAAGGTATTCTAGAGAGGCCAGTTTTTGCTAAGTGATTGGATTTGGTTGGAGAAGGGCAAAGAAAGACATCAAGAATGATAACTTGATATTGAATCTTCTCGACTCGAAGAAATGATAAACATTTGAGATAATGGATATGCTAATTATCCTGATCTATTCACTATACATTATACATATGGAAAATTACATACGTATTCCATAAATATGTACAATCATCATTTGTCAATTTGAAGAACGATACCTTGAAGTCTGACAGAGACGATTAGGAGGGAGGTGGTGCCATCTATTGAGACGGGGAAGTCTACGGGAGAAACAGGGTCAGGGAGAGGCAAGAATTAGAAGAATGAACATATCATAATGAACAATCAATGTAAGAATGAACAATAACAGTAATGCACTGATACTTATTAATATTTACTGTGTGCCTACCCTGAGCAAGCATGCTACATATATGAACTCATTTAATTTTGTTATAACCCTAAGAAGTAAGGTACTATTATTTCCTCATTGTACTGAAGATGGAACTAAGAATCAGACAGGCTAAAAAAATTGTCAGAGGTGACAGAGCTAGTAAATTGGGGACTTGGAATTCAGGCCGACTGGCTCCATGCTCACTGCACACACTGCTTCTTATGAAATGAGCAGGTGTCTGCGAAGAGCAGTGTCCAGTGCATACTAGGTGATTAATTCATGGTAGCTGTTATTATTGATATTTTTACTATCCAAATGTGGTTGGCCTTCTCTGGTGTATATGATATTGTTAGTAAGAAACAGAACACAATCAGTTTCCTCAGGGAAAATGACACGTCTGTGGAAGTCCAGACCCACACTCATTGAAGTTTCAATGATTCAAGACAAGCACACAGCAATACAAAGAAGCCATAGAAGAGACATCGCAAGGCAGCGTGTGATGAAGTGCAGAAGGAGCATATATATCTGGCTGTACAGATCGCTCCAAACATCCAAAGGAATAGTAAAACCTTGTGCCAGGATTACTAACACACGTGCTTCCAACAGGAGGATTCCTTCTCTATAATTCATTGCGTCCTGTCAGGACCCAAACTAAATGTCAAAGATTGGAACAGTGACATTTACACTGTTTTAATTACCCAGCAAGATTGGTGTTTGTGGATTTGCTAAGTAGTTCCCAAACAAAGCAATGAAATTTAATGGTTTTGCTGCGCCGCAAAATTTACCTCCTTCTTTCTTTCTTTTCGTGAAATAGGGGGTGGGGGGCAGTGGGGACACATTTTTCCTAATGTAATTGAGACAAATTCCTTGAAGTTTTGGTGCGATGAAAATTTAAAACATAAGCTGTTTCTACTTTTTTAGCTTTATATAACATTGTTTTTTTTTCACCACAGTTCTTAATGGCAGAGATTCAAAGCAACAAGACAAGCTATATTTTTGGAAAGTTTTTCATATTTTCTTAAAATCTTTAAAAAACAAAACTCAGAAAATTTAGAAATAGAGAACATTGAAGAAACACACAGATAACTTCACATAATTCCACTACATAACTACTGATTATCTTAATGTGTTTCTTTGTAGATTTTTACCCCTATTTATATAGTTGTAATTCTGGTGTATTGACAATTTTGTATCCCGCTTTTATATGTAAATGTTTATGATAAACATTTCATACCTTTCTATATCTTCCGCATTGTGCTGGGAGAGTCCATTAAGTGAACATATCTTAATTTCTAAACTCTGTGACTAAATCACTTTTAGAATAAGGAAATGAATAAAGAAAGCAAAATATAGAAATTAAATAATGTTACTCTTTCCCCTAACGCTGAACCCTTGTCAAGGTCTCATATCTGGGAGTTGAGAGTTCGGTCTCTGGACTCTGACCTGATTTAAATCTCAGTTCTGCTACTTGCTAGCTGTGTGACCTTGGACAAATTACTTAAACTCTCTGAGCTTTAGTTTCTTCACCTTCACAATGTGGATAATGGTGGTGCTATGGAATGGGATAATGGCATTGAAATACTTACTGCAGACCTGACACATTATGATCTCTTAATGAGCATCAGCCATCATTGCTATTACGCTCATCATTATTATTGTTTAAACTTCCATGTACTTCCAAACATGAGTTTGGTGGCATGAGCGCTGAATTAGAAATCTGAAGGGTTGAGCTTGGCCAGACATGGTGCCTCATGCCTGTAATCCCAGCACTTTGGAAAGCCAAGGCCGGTGGATCACTTGAGCCCCAGGAGTTTGAGACCAGCCCTGGGCAACATGGTGGAACCATACCCCTACAGAAAATACGTGAACAAATTAACCAGGTGTTGTGGTTTGTGCCTGTACAGGTATTGATTGACTTACGACCTATACAACTTACGACCATTTGACTTTACGACCACAATAGCTAGCCACGACTGCTCCACGTCTGGCAGCGCAAATGTTGCCCAGCTGGGCATACGACAGTGGGGACCAGCTTCCGGCAGCACTACCATCTCCGTGTGCACTATTTCAACTGTTATCCCAGACTCGGTACAGCAATTTGTGTTTTGTGTCTTGGATATTTTTCATCAAACCCCTCCCAAGATGTCTACCAAGAGGAAATTGTCTTTGTCTATGCCTCAGCCTGCCAAGAAGGAAAGAAAGGCCATCGATCTCGACACAAAAATGAAGGTAATTAAGCAGTACGAAGGAGGAAAGAAAGTGAATGTGATCGCATGTGATACGAAGTTATCACACTCAACTGTGTTGACGATTTTGAAAGATAAAGAATTCGTGAAGCTCTGAAAGGTTCTGCACCCATGCAATCAACAGTTATAACAAAGCAACGAAGCAGGCCCATCCACGAAATGGAGAAATTGCTATATATTTGGATGGAAGATCAAATTCAAAAACGACCAATAAAATGTTTTGTACATGTTTATATATTTTGATATGTTTTGCAATTGGGAAAATGTTTCCTATGGTATTTTTTACACCTGTATTTTGTATTTTTGTATGCACCTGTATTTTGTAATTTTGTATGTTTTGCAAATATTAAACCAGTTGTACTGGTAATGCAGTGTTTTACTTGAACCTGACGAATGTAAAAATAAGAAACGAAATGGTGTAGAGATGATACAAATGGCATAAAATGAACAAAGAAAGTTATGATATATCACAATAATGAAAGAAAATTATGATAAACTATGACTTAAAGATTTTTATAACATCATTTCACAGTACTGTACATATAGCCTACTCAACTTACGACCAAATTGTGTTACGACCAGTCTGTCGGAACCAATCGTGGTCGTAAGTCGAGCACTAGCTATAGTTCTAGCTACCTGGGGAGCTGAGGAGGGAGAATTGCATTAGCCCAGGAGGTCAAGGCTGCAGTGAGCCGAGATCATCCCACTGTACTCCAGCCTGGGCAACAGAGCAACCCTTGTCTCTTTTCTTCCGTGCACATGGGCGTGCGCGTGTGTGTGTGTGTGAAAGGTTGAGTTCTAGACCTGGTGAGCTGTGTACTTGCCGCCAGTGTCCTTACCTATAAAATGGAGTGTTTAATACCTGTCTTGTCCCTGTGAAAAAGAGAAAAAGCTGTGTAAACCCAAGACCTCATGCACAGAAGCACTGCCCCTCGTGATCTGAGGAGCGCAGTCGGGTTGGTGCTTTGTGGCTGGTATTCTCCATGCTGCAGGAGAGCTTGGGAGTCCGGGAGGGGTAGGGGCGGTTTCTGACACCTCTCTGATAATCAGACCTCATTACAGAGCCAGCTTTGCTCCTTAGAACAATGCCTGCAGAACACAATACCATGCAAAGGTCAGCAAAGGCATTCCCGGCCGCATGCTGGGTATCTCCTTTCCTTTCCCTTGCATGTTCACAGAAGTCTCGGAGCCACATGGTTCTGCTGTGTTAAGGAAATTCATACCTCAGGATTTTTTTTTCTTTTTGCTGTATTCATTTATTTTAGATAGTCCATCAGTGGCATTTGCACTGCTCAGGTTAGAAGTTGTCAGCATTTCCCACTTAGGCGGCTATTTCCAGGGAATGATGATTTGATTGTAACATTTCTTCCAGGCAACAACGGGCCAAGGAGAGGTCTCAGCTCAAAAGCACTTTCCACCTACTTAAAAGCAATAGCCACCACAGCGTACTCCTTATGTGACCAATTTAAAATGATGGAAATCATCAACAACAAAAACCCCTGATATTTTGAGTTCTGGAGGACAGAAGGGGTTGTTTTGACAGTGGCGTGAAGTTGATGACTGCGGGCCATCAAGAGTTCATTGTCTGGCATTCTGGCATGGGCAAGATCGCAGGAGCTGCCAGAATGTCCGTGAGCGCAGATGTGGGTCAGGTGCCTCCTCTGGGGAGGACAGGTTTGTAGATGTTGCCCCCTCCTTGCCTTTCCTCTTCCTCTCCTGTCCCCTCTCTTCGCAGCTGGAAGACGGAATAAGTGGAGAGAGGAGGTCACAGTCAGTTCTCTCCTTTTTAGGAGTTTGCCCAGTGAGGAGAGCAGGCTTGGCAGCAGCAAGAGAGAGAGAGAGAGGTCGGAGGCACATTATCATAACAGGCTGACCCTCTGGTTTGCAAATCACTACACTCATCACCCAAGAATGCGGGGAGTGATGGATATGGCCGAGCTCATTCCTTCAGGGGCAATTTACTGAGCGCCTACTAGGCTTCTTGTGTTTTGTGTCTTGCTGGGTGTGTGAAGCTGAACAAAAACATGCTGTCTCTTCCCAAAGGACCACAGCTAGTGTGAAGACAGTCACAAGTGAATGTGCAATTACACACCAGGCTTAGGACTCCAAAGAGGTGCCAGAGGGGAAGAGGAGGGGCATAATTTGTGGACCGTCAGGATAGAGAAGTCCCCTCAGAGGAAGTGGCGTTTACCCGCTGAGTCAGAGGCGTGGGGAGTACCTGATATATGTGCATGTCCCAGGTGGCTTGAATTTTGTCTGAGCCAACGTACAGTTGGATGTGAGACTCAGAGACCTATTCAAACAGGCTTAAACTGAAAGGGAGGTTTGTTAGAAAAGGGAGGGGGGAGATTTGCTAGAACATATGGGTAGAAAGCATGGCTGGAGCTCACAGGGAGTGGACTGGGAAATGAGTGGGTTCTCCCCTTCTCCTTCTGGAAGTGGTATGACCAACTGTGTTTTAAGTAAGAGTAGGAGGAATCTGGCGCTGATGGGGAGCCATCTCGGCCTGGGTGGCAGCCTATGGGAAGAGTCAAGGCAGCACGACCCTGTGCGGGAACTCTAAGGACTTAGCGTGGCTGTTGAGCTGGAGCCTGGGACGCGTGTGTCATGAGCAGAGGAAGCGGGTGATGGTAGAGTGAAGCTGCAGGGAGGCTGGCAGGGGCCATATCATAAAACGCCTGCATGCTCAGCTGAGCGGTTCCCCCTTGGCCCTGAAGGTTAAGAGTCCATGAAGGAAAATGAAATGATCTTGTGCAGATTGCGTGTGGAGGATGAAGGGCTGCTGGGGGCAGGGAGGCCTGGGAAGAGGCCCTTCTCCATCAGGGTTTGAGATGAGCACCTGCTTTGTCTGGGCCACCTGGCATCTGGATGCACTTTTTATTTATTGGGGGGATTTCTCACTTTATGAGTATTGATGTGGGACAAAGACTGCCTCCCCTGCTGGAAGCTGAAAAGAGAGACGTTCACTTTCCCAGGTTCTCTCATAGCTGGGACACAGTCATGAAATCTTAGCTTGGCCAATCAGAAGGTCCCATGTGACGTTTTTATTCCTCTCTCTCTCTTCTCCTCTTCTTCTCGTTCCTCTTCCCACTCTTCTTTTTCTTTCTTCTTCTTTTTCTCCTCTTTTCGCCCTTCCTCTTTCTCTTACCACGTCTTCCCCCTCCTCCTCTCCTTCTTCTCACCATTTCTCTCTATCCCTCTCTCTCTCCTTCTCCCTCTCCCTCTTCCTCTTTCCCTCCTTCCCCTGCCCTCCTGCTTTCTCTTTCTCCCCGTGTTTCCCTTTCTCTCTCTGTGTCTCTCGTGCAGTGGAGGCTGCAGACAGTGAGAATTCAGTAGGGCACCCTGCAGTATCCATGCACGTGGTGGTGGCTGCTGTTTCTTCCTCTGATCAGGCCTGCATCTTGGATTTGGTCATCCTTTACCAAATCTTATCCTCAAGCTCGTTCTCCAACACTCCAGTGTCATCTGCGAAATAGTCAGCAATCTTATTTAGTTATTTATTTTGAGACAGAGACTCGCTCTGTCACCCAGGCTGGAGTGCAATGGTGCTATCTCGGCTCATTGCAACCTCCGCCTCCCGGGTTCAAGCAATTCTCCTGCCTCAGCCTCCTGAGTAGCTGGGATTATAGGCTCCTGCCACCATGCCCAGCTAATTTTTGTATGTTTAGTAGAGACAAGGTTTCACTGTGTTAGCCAGGATGGTCTCGATCTCCTGACCTTGTGATCCACCCACCTCGGCCTCCCGAAGTGTTGGGATCACAGGCGTGAGCCACCACACCCAGCCCTATTTATTTATTTTTTCTAAAGGTGAGGGCTTGCTATGTTGCCCAGTCTCGTCTCAAACGCCTATCCTCATCTCCTTATGTGCCAGGACAACAGGGCTGAGCCACCACATCTCCCCAGTAATCTTATTTTTAAACATTTAATTTAACTTTGTATGCATTTGTAGGCAGCCATAAAGATAATACAGGGAGGTTCAATGCACCCCTCACCCAGCTTCCCCCAATGACTGCATTTCAAATGACTATTGTAAAAACTAGAAAATTGACATTGGTAAATATGTGTGCATAGTTTTATGTCATCTTTTCTAAAAAATTTATTTATTATACTTTACGTTCTGGAGTACATGTGCAGATCATGCAGGTTTGTTACATACACATGCCATGGCGGTGGTTTGCTGCATCCACCACCCCATCATCTACATTAGGTATTTCTCCTAATGCTATCCCTCCCCAATCCCACCACCCCCTGCTATTTCTCCCCTAGCCCTGGGTGTGTGATGTTCCCCTCCCTGTGTCCGAAAGTTCTCATTGTCCAACACCCACTTATGAGTGAGAACATGCAGTGTTTGGTTTTTCGTTCTTGTGCCAGTTTGCTGAGAATGATGGTTTCCAGCTTCATCCATGTCCCGGGAAAGGACATGAACTCATCCTTTTTTATGGCTGCATAGTATTCCATGGTGTATATGTGCCACATTTTCTTTATCTAGTCTGTCATTGGTGGGCATTTGAGTTGGTTCCAAGTCTTTGCTATTGTGAACAGTGCTGAAATAAACATACATGTGCATATGTCTTTGTAATAGAATGATTTATAATCCTTTGGGTATATACCCAGTAATGGGATTGCTGGGTCAAATTGTATTTCTATTTCTAGATTTTTGAGGAATCGCCATACTGTCTTCTACAGTGGTTGAATTAATTTACACTCAGAGCAATAGTGTAAAAGCATTCCTATTTCTCCACATCCTCTCCAGCATCTGTTGTCTTCTGATTTTTTAATGATCTCCATTCTAACTGGCATGAGGTGGTATCTCAATGTGGTTTTGATTTGCCTTTCTCTAATAACCAGTGATGATGAGCTATTTTTCATATGTTTGTTGCCTGCATAAATATCTTCTTTTGAAAAATGTCTGTTCATATCATGTGCGCACTTTTTGATGGGTTTTTTTTTTTTCTTGTAAATTTGTTTCAGTTCTCTGTAGATTCTGGATATTAGCACTTTGTCAGATGGACAGATTGCAAAAAATTTTTTTCCATTCTGTTGGTTGCTGGTTCACTCTGATGATAGTTTGTTTTGCTGTGCAGAAGCTCTGAAGTTTAATTAGATCCCATTTGTCTGCTTTGGATTTTGCTGCCATTGTTTTTGGTGTTTTAGTCATGAAGTCCTTGCCCATGCTTAAGTCCTGAATGATATTGCCTAGGTTTTCTTCTGGAGTTTTATGGTGTTAAGTCTCATGTTTAGATCTTCAATTCATCTAAAGTTAATTTTTGTATAAGGTGTAAGGAAGGGATCCAGTTTCAGCTTTCTACATATGGCTAGCCAGTTTTCCCAACAACATTTATTAAATAGGGAATGCTTTTCCCATTGCTTTTTAAAAATTTTTATTTATTTATTTATTATTGCATTTTAGGTTTTGGGGTACATGTGAAGAACATGTAAGATTGTTGCATAGGTACACATGTGGCAGTGTGGTTTGCTGCCTTCTTCCTCATCACCTATATCTGGCATTTCTCCCCATGTTATCCCTCCCCAACTCTCCACCTCCCGCTATCCCTCCCCTATTTCCCCCCCACAGACCCCATTGCTCGTTTTTGTCAGGTCTGTCAAAGATCAAGTGGTTGTACTTGTGTGGTGTTCTTCCTGAGGCCTCTATTCTGTTCCATTGGTCTATATCTCTGTTTTTGGTACCAGTACCATGCTGTTTTGATTACTGTAGCCTTGTAGCATAGTTTGAAGTCAGATAGCATGATGCCTCTAGCTTCTTTTTTATTTTTTTATTTTTATTTTTTGCTTAGGATTGTCTTGGCTATGTGGTCTCTTTTTTGGTTTCATATGAAGTTTAAGGTGTTTTCGTTTTTTTTTTTTTTTCCAATTCTGTGAAGAAAGTCTTTGGTAGCTTGATGGGGATAGCATTGAATCTATAAATTACTTTGGGCAGTATGGCCATTTTCATGATGTTGATTCTTCCTAACCATGAGTGTGAAATGTTTTCCATCTCTTTGTGTCCTCTCTTATTTCCTTGACCAGTGGTTTGTAGTTCTCCTTAAAGAGATTTTTCACATCCCTTGTTAGTTGTATTCCTAGGTATTTTAATCTCTTTGTAGCAATTGTGAATGGGCGTTCACTCATAATTTGGCTCTCTGTTTGTCTATTATTGGTGTGTAGGTATGCTTGCGATTTTTGCACATTGATTTTATATCCTGATACTTTGCTGAAGTTGCTTATCAGCTTAAGGAGATTTGGGGCTGAGACAATGGGGTTTTCTTTATTTTTTTCTTTTTTTATCCCCACTCTCAATAACTCCCTGGTTGAGGGAACTAATGACAACCAGCTATGACAACGGGGTTTTCTAAATATACAATCATGTCATCTGCAAACAGGGACAATTTGACTTCCTCTCTTCTTATTTGAATACCCTTTATTTCTTTCTCTTGCCTATGGCCCTAGCCAGAACTTCTAATACTATGCTGAATAGGAGTGGTGAGAGAGGGCATCCTTGTCTTGTGTCACTTTTCAAAGGGAATGCTTCCAGTTTTTGCCCATTCAGTACGATATTGGCTGTGGGTTTGTCATAAATAGCTCTTATCATTCGTTTTATGTCATCTTATCACATGTGTAGATTCATGTATTTACCACCACAATCGAGATGCCTAACTCATGAGCTCTTCTTACTCTTAGTCATTCTCTCTGCCCCAGCCCTCCATTCCCAACTCATGACAACCACTAATTTGTTTTCCATTTCTATTATTTTATCATTTTGAGCATGTTTTTTCTATTGCCATCATATAGTACATATTCTTTGAAGACTGACTTTACTTTTTACTCTGAATAATGTTCTTAAGATCCATCCTAAGCGCTGTCTGTGCAATACTTTATTCCTTTTCATTAGTGAGTAGCACTGCATTGTTTAGATGTATCACAGTTTCTTAACTCTAGGGTAAATGTCCAAGAGTACAATTACTGGTCATACGGTAAGTATAGGTTTTGTTTTCCTAATTTTTTTGTTTTTTGAAACTGTTGAACTATTTTCTAGAGTGGATGTGCCATATTACATAACCATCTGCAATGCATTAGAAATTCAGTTTCTCTGTATCTTTCCCTGGATTTCTCTGCATCTTTCACTGTCTTTTATTTTATCTCTTCTAATAGGTGCATAGTGATAGCTTATTGTGGCCTTCATTTGCATTTCTCTAACAGCTAGTGAGGTTGAACATCTTTTCATGTGCTTATTCGCCAGCCATATATTCTCTTCATGGCTTTTGCCCATTGTCTAATTGAATTGTCTGTCTGTCTTTCTTCTTTTCTTTCTTTCCCTCCCTCCCTCCCTCTCTCTCTCTCTCTTTCTTTCTTTCTTTCTTTCTGTTTTTTGACATAGTTTCACTCTTGATACCCAGGCTGGAGTGCAATGGTATGATCTCAGCTCACCACAACCTCTGCCTTCCCAAGTTCAAACGATTCTCCTGCCTTAGCCTCCCAAGTAGCTGAGATTCAGGGAGATACCACCACACTGACCTAACTTTGTATTTTTTTTTAGTAGAGGCAGTGTTTCTCCATGTTGGTCAGGCCGGTCTCGAACTACTGACCTCAGGTGATCCACCCACCTTGGCTTTCCAAACTGCTGGGATTATAGGCATGAGCCACCGCGCCTGGCCGTTTTTGAGATGGAGTCTTGCTGTGTCACCAGGCTGGAATGCAGTGGCTCAATCTCAGCTCACTGCACTCTCACTCTCCTGGGTTCAAGCGATTCTCCTGCCTCAGCTTCCCAAGTAGCTGGGGCCACAGACACATGCCACCACACCCAGTTAATTTTTGTATTTTGGTAGAGATGGAATTTCGCTATGTTGGCCAGGCTGGTCTTGAACTCCTGACCTCATGATCTGCCTGCCTCGGCCTCCCAAAGTGCTGGGATTACAGGTGTGAGCCACTGTGCCTGGCCTGTTTTCCTTTTAATGATGAGTATTGAGAGTTCTTTATATATTTTAGAAACGAGATCTCGGTCAGACGTGTGGTTTGCAAATATTTTCTCCCAATCAATAGCTTGTCTTTTACCTCTCAGAAAGGTCTTTTGAAGGGCGGAATCTCTAAATTTTGATGAAGTCCAATTTATCTATTTTTTATTTTATGGGTTGTGCTTTTGGTATAATAGCTAAGAACTCTCCATAAAGTCCTAGATATCAAATGTTTTCTCCTATAATATTTTCTAAAGATTTTATAGTTTCACATTTTATATTTAAGTAAATGTATAATTCATTGAGTTAACTTTGTATAAGGTATGAGGTGTATGTCAAACTTTATTTTATTTATTTATTTATTTTTGAGATAGAGTCTCACTCTGTTGCCAGGCTGGAGTTCAGTGGCATGATCTCAGCTCACTGCAAGCTCTGCCTCCCAGGTTCAAGTGATTCTCCTGCCTCAGCTCCCAGGTAGCTGGGACTACAGGCATGCACCACCGATTTTTGTATTTTTAGTAGAGACGGGGTTTCACCATGTTGACCAGGATGGTCTCAATCTCTTGACCTCATGATCCACCCACGTTGGCCTCCCAAGGCCATTTTTTTTTAACCTGTAAATATTCGATTGCCCTACTACCACTTGTTGAAAAGACTATATGCTGCCTTAATTAAATTGCTTTTGCACCTTTGTCAAAAACCAAATTTACATATGTAGAATTGGTCATTATATTCCCTTATTGTTTTTTTGATGACTGCAGGGTCTGTCATAATATACCAGGCCTCATTTCTGACTTTATTTATTTATTTATTTTTGTACTTTTAGTAGAGATGAGTTTTCTCCATGTTGGTCAGGCTGGTCTCGAACTCCTGACCTCAGGTGATCCACCCACCTCGGCCTCCCAAAGTGCTGGGATTGTAGGCGTGAGCCACCATTCTGGGCTCATTTCTGACTTTGTTAACTTGTGTCTTCTCTTTTTCTTTGTCAGTCTTGGTTGAGATTTGTTAGTGTTACTGATCTTCCAAATGATCAGCTTTTTGTCTCATTGATTTCTCTATTGTTTTTCTGTTCTCAATTTCATTGATTTCTGTTCTTCATTATTTCTTTCTATTTGTTTGCTTTTGGCTTATTTTGTTCTTTCATGGTTGTTCTAGTTTCTTGAAGTGGGAGTTCGGGTTATATTGATTTGAGGCTTTTTCTTTGTATAACACTAAGCGTCTAGTGTTATAAATTTCCTTCTCCGCACTGCTTCAGCTGTGTACCACAGACAATTTGTTCAGCATACGAACAAAATTCATACGTTGAAGTCCTAACTCTCAGTAGCTCAGATTGTGACTATATTTGGAGATAGGTTTTAAAGAGAAAATAAAGTTACAATGAAATTATTAGTGTAGGCCCCAAACCAATACTGAGGCACTTACCAGGTATTGATCAACTTACCACCTATGCAACTTACGACCATTCGACTTTACAACCACAATCACTAGACACGACTGCTCCGCGTCTGGCAGCACAAATGTTGCCCAGCTGGGCGTACGACAGTGCGGACCAGCTTCCGGCAGCACTACCATCTCCGCGTGCACCATTTCAACTGTACATATAGCCTACTCAACTTACAACCAAATTGTGTTACGACTGGTCCGCGGTCCCAACCGTGGTCGTAAGTCGAGCACACGTAAGTAGAGAGTGAGGGCCAGGTGAAGCTCAGGGAGAAGGCTTATTACTTTTGCAGTCAGTCTCTTTGGCTTATAGAGACTTCTATGAGCCAAAGAGACTGACTGCAAAAGCAATCGACCATGCAACACTTTGATTTCAGACTTCTAGCCTCCAGAATGACGACAAAATAAATTTCTGTTATTTAAGCCATCCAGTTTCCGGTACTTCGTTATAACACCCTAGCAAACTAATATAACCGTGTTTTAAGATTTCCTTTTTCCTCATGATCTGCCTGCCTTGGCCTCTCAAAGTGCTGGAATTATAGGCGTGAGCCACTGTGCCCAGCCTGGCCAACATGGTAAACCCCGTCTTACTAAAAATACAAAAATTAGCTGGACATGGTGGCGGGCACCAGTAATCCCAGCTACTAGGGAGGCTAAGGAAGAATTGCTGGAACCTGGGAGGAGGAGTTTGCAGTGATTCAAAATTGCACCACTGCACTCTAGCCTGAGAGACAGAGTGAAACCCTGTCTCAAAAGATCTTTTTGAAAATTCCTTTTTATCTTTCTGTTATTGATTTCTGATTTTATTTCATTGCAGTCAGAGGGCATTATGATATCAATGATTGTAAACGTGTTGAGGGTTCTTTTTATGGCTCAGATTATGATCTACCTTGAGATATGTCTCTGAAAACTTGTAAATAACACGCGATCTGCTGTTTTAAGTTGAATGTTCTATAAATATTAATTAGGCCTGATGGCTTGATGATGTTATTGAGTTCTTCTACAAACATGCTGATTTGTTGTTTCATTCCTGTTAATTTTTGAGAGAGTTGTGTTGCAAAGTCCTCAGGTAAATGAACGTGTTCATTTCTCCTTTCAATGCTACCAGTTCAATATATCAGTATCACATACTTTACAGCTTTATCGTTTGTTATACACACATTTAGGATTGCTATGTATTCCTAATAGACTGGAACTTTTATTACTATGTAATATCCTTTTCTGTCCTTGGAAAATTTATTTGCCCTAAAGCATACTTTATCTGATATTAATATAGCCATTCCTAAATTATTTGGATTAATACTCACATGGAACACTTTTTCTATGTTGTACTGCCAATTTATGTATATCAATATAGTTCAAGTGGGATTCTTGTGTGTATATATAATGTATTTATATAGTTCTGTTACTTTTTTATCCACTATTTCATTCTCCACCTTTTAACTGGTATATTTAGAACACTTATATTTATGTAATTATTGACATTTTAAGGCTTAAGTCTGCCATTTGATTTTTTTCAGTTTGTTTTCTCTGTTTTTTTCTTGTCTGTCTATTTTTCTTGACTTCCTTTGGATTACTTAAACATTTTAGAACTTTATTTCAATTTATCAATAATATTTTGAGTATATCTTTTGTGTAACTTTTCAAAAGTTGCTCTAGGGACTACATTATATAAACATAACTTATCAAAATGTACTGGTATTGACATTTTACCATTTGGGTGAAGTATAAAATCCTTACCTTTATGTCTCTTTACTTTCCTCCATGACTAATAATTCTTAAATATTTCCTCTACATACATTAAGAACCACACTAGTCTGCTACAATTTTTACACTAAACTTCAAATATAATTTAGAAAACTTAGGAAGGAAAGTCTATTTTATTCACACATATCTTTGCTTTTACTGTGTTCTTTCTTTCTAATATTCTAAAGTCTTTCTTTTGTCATTTCCGTTCTGTTTACAGAACTTCCTTTAGCCATCTTTTATAGGCTAGGTCGGCTAGTGACCCATTCTCAGTTTTATTTCATCTGGGAATGTATTAAGTTCCCCTTTATTCCTGAAAGATATTTTCACTAGATGTAGAATTCTGGGTTGACAGTTCTTTTCTTTCAGTAATACTTGAAAAATTGGGGCAGATGCAGTAGCTCACACCTGTAATCCCAGCAGTTTGGGAGATCAAGACAGGGGGATTGCTTGAGCCCTGGAATTCAAGACCAGCCCAAGCAACTTTGTGAGATCCCATCTCTATAAAAATAAAAAAAAGATCAATTTTTTAAAAAGGAAAATTTGCCACTTCCATCTGGCCTGCTTGGTTTCTGATGAGAAATTCACTGACATTTGTTTTTCTACTGTAGGTAATGTAATTTCTCTCTGACTGCCTTCAAAATTGCTTTTTGTCTTTAGTTTTCAGAACTTTACTATAGCATGTCTTATAGTGAATGCTTAACCTTTGTTCACGTGCCCTCTTGAATGTAGGTTTATGTCTTTTGCCAAATGTGGGAAATTTTAAGCCATTATTTTTTTGAATGTTTTTTCAGCCCCACACTCTTTTTCTTCTCCTGAAACTCTGATGACCCAAATATTAGATCTTTTGTTATAGTCCCACAGAAGAGTGAGGCTTTGCTCGTTTATTATTTAGTCATTTTCTTCTCTGTTATCAGATTGAGTAATTTCAATTGTTCTTTCTTCAAGTTCACTTATTCTTTTCTCAGTCCTCTCCATTCTGTTGTTGAAACCACCAAGTGAGTTTTAAAATTTTAGTCATTGCATTTTTTAGTTATAAAACTTTTATTCGGTTCTGTGCGTCTTCTACTTCTGGGACTTTCTTGTTTTTTGCTGAGTCTTAAAAATTGTTTCAAGCATGCTCACAATTACTCATTGAAACATATTTGCTTTAAATTTCTTATCTAATAATTCTAACCCGTGCCATCTTGGTGTTGATGTCTATTGATTGCCTTTTAAAATTTACTCTGCACCCTTCCTGGTCTTCAGTATAAGAGTGATTTTTTAATTGATATTTTTGTTTTTATATTATACAACTCTGGATCTATTTATAATAAATATTGGATTTTGGCAGGTCTTCTCTGACACTGCTCTGCTGAATGAAGGGGGAGAGCACTTCATTATTGCCGGCTGGGGTGGGAGTCCAGGCTTTTCTCTGAGGGGCTCCATGGTACTGCTGGTGGAGGGGTTTAGGCTCCTCACTGGCCTCTGGTACCTGGGAGGGGGAGGGGCACATTGTGGCTTTCACTGACACTGTGGGAGAGTGACCTTGTTACCCCTGAGTGATGGTGAAAGTCCTGACTCTCCACTAGACCTGCTCTGATATAATCCCAGCAAGGATGGGGAAGGTGCCTCATTATGGCTGGATGGGGGTGAATATTCAGCCTCTTGAGCGGTCTCCACTGATACTGCAGGAGAGGAGTCATTACTGCCTGATGCTGAGGGAGATATACATCTATCTTGGCTCTGTACTTGGCTTTGTCTGATACTACCCCATGAGGGAAGCTGGGGCACCTCACTACAGTCTGGCAAGAGTGAGAGTCTAGGCTATAGGTTTTTGCTAGAAGGGTATGAGTGGGGCTACAGGGCTTTTGTGTGTGTGTGTGTGTGTGTTTGTGTGTGTGTGTGTGTGTGTTTGTGTGTGTGTGTGTGTTTGTGTGTGTGTGTGTATGTGTGTGTGTGTGTGTATGTGTGTGTGTGTGTGTGTGTATGTGTGTGTTTGTGTGTGTGTGTGTGTTTGTGTGTGTGTGTGTGTATGTGTGTGTTTGTGTGTGTGTGTGTGTGTGTGTGTGTGTGTGGTGTTTAGGGTAGTTATTGCCTAACATTTTCCGTTATGTTTGGCTTTCCCCGTTCTGGTCATTTGGCTAGAAAAAGCAGGTTTTCTTGGGGAATTTTTGTCTATTCTCATTGACATTTCTGGGTTTCCAATTTCTCCAGTATCCAATCTAGGATATGTGTGGCAAAATCAAGCCCATGTCAAAATAAAACCCTTATCACTGTATCATTCCTTGGATCTCCAGTTTCCTAGACAGTCTACCTTCTTTTTTTCGCCATTTGGAGACTTCTTGTGTTTATTCATGTAATGTTCAGAATTTTAAAATCATACTTGATGGGAGGAATAGGGGAAAGTATGTCTATCTTTTTGAAAGTGGAGGTAATTCATCATCCTTTAAATCAACTACTTTCGACTTAATCAATCAAAGTCAGCTTCCGTTGTTTAAGATCCTGTCTGACATAGAGTTCTTAGTAACAGAAAACCACTCACAGTAGTTTTAGCACAGAACAATTTATTAGTGGATAGCAGGCAAGCCCTAGAATTTCCTGATATTTTTTTCCAGTTTTACTGAGGCAAAATTGACAAGTAAAAATTGTATATATTTAAGGTGTACAAAGTGATGTTTTTATACAGATATAAATTGTGAAATGATTACCACAATCAAGATAATTCACACATTTGCTACCTCACATAGTTACATTTCTTTCTCTCTGTGTGTGTGTGTGTGTGTGTTTGTATGTGTTGAGAACATTAAGATATACTCTCAGCAAATTTAAAACATACAATATGATATTACTAACTATAGTTACCATGCGGTACATTAGCTCTCCAGAACTTATTTATCCCAAATAACTGAAACCTTGTATCCCTTGACCAGTATTTTCCCATTTTCCCAAATCTCCAGACCATGGAAACCACTGTTTTACTCTCTGATTCTATGAGTTTGACTTAGACTTCATATACAAGCAATATTGTGCAATACTGGTCTTCCTGTGCCTGACTTATTTCACTTAGCATAATGTCCTTCTGGTTTATCCACATTGTTGCAAATGATGAAATTTTCTTTTTTAAAAAAGGCTAAATGATATTCTGCTTTTATGTAGTGGAACTTATAATATGAGTTCTATTATTACTGCAATGTCCCTGTACTAGTGTATTAGTTCTAAGAGTATTTTGGTGGAGCCTTTAGGGTTTAGGATACTTGATATAATCTCAATCTTCTTAAGTTTACTAAGATTTGCTCTGTGACCTAATATATGATATCCTGGAGAATGTTCTGTGGTCAATTGAGAAGAACATGTGTTCTGATGCTGTTGGATGGAATGTTCTATATATATGTCTGTTAGGTCCATTTGATCAAGAATGTTGTTCAAGTCCTCTATTTACTTATAAATATTCTGTCTTAATAATCTATTCATCATTAAATTGAGGTATTGAAATCCCCTCATATCATTTTTGTGTTGTTATCTATCTCTCCCCTCAGTTTTGCTAATGTTTGGCTTTATGCATTTAGATGCTCCAATGCTGGTTGCATATATATTTGCAATTGTTATATCCTCTTGATGAATTGGTCCCTTGTCATTATCTAATGATCTTCTTGAACTCTTGTGACAGTTTGTGGCTTAAAGGCCATTTTGTTTATTATGAGTATAGCTACTCCTCCTCTTTTTTGATTACCATTTGCTTGGAATAGTTTCTCCACTTTTTCACTTTTAGCTTATGTGTGTCCTTAAAACCGAAATGAGTTTCTTGTAGGCAGTATACGGTTGGATCTTATATATTTTTTTAAATCCATTCAGGTAATCTATGTATTTTGAATGAGGAATTGAATACATTCACATTTAAACTAATTATTGATAGGTAAGAACCTAAAATTGCCATTTTGTTCATTGTTTCCAACTGTTCTATAGTTCCTTTCTTCCTCCCTTGCTGTCTTTCTTTCTGATATGAATAATGTTTTAAAATAGTGGCATGCTTTTATTCCTTTCTGTTTATCTTTGTATAACTATTACAGGTTTTTGCTTTGTGGTTACCATGAAGCTGATATAAAACATCTTAAAAGTTATAACAGTCTATTTTAAGCTGATAACAACTTAACTTTTACCATATACAAAAACTCTACACTTTAACTTTCCCTCCCCCCACATTTTATGTTACAAATGTTACAGTTTACATTTTTATATTGTATATTTAGTAACAGAATATTATCACTATAGTTATTTTTAATATTTTTGTCTTTTAACTTTTATACTAGAATTAGATGAGTTTGAGATTTACACAGCCAATATAGTATTATAGTATTCTAAATTTGACTGTATTATTATCTTTTCAGTGAGTTTTATCCTTTCATATGTTTTCATATTGTTAGTATTCTCTTACTTTTACCTGGAGAGCTCCCTTTACCATTTCTTGTAAAGTAGGCCCAGTGGTGATGAACTCCTTCAGCTTTTATTTGTTTGGGGATGTCCTTATCTTTCTTTCGAGAGGACAGATTTTCCGGCTATAGTATTCTCAGTTGAAAGATTATTTTGCTTCTTCTTTTAGCACTTTGAATATATCATCCCAGTTTCTCCTGGCCTGCAATGTTTGTGTTGAGAAATCTGATGATATCTTATGATGGTTCCTTTTAAATGACAATTGTTTATTCTCTTGGTATTTTCAAAATTCCCTTGTTTTGATTCTTGGAAATTTAATTATAATATGTCTTGGTGAAGATCTCTTTATGTTCAATCTATTTGAGGTTCTTTAGGATTTATGAAACTAGATGTTCATATTTACTCTACAGATTTGAGAAGTTTTCTGTCATTATTTCTTTAAATAAGTTTTCTTCCCTTTTCTCTTCTTCTGCTCCTCTGGAATTCCCATAATGTATATATTGGTTCACTTGATGGTGTCCTGTAAGTTCTATATGCCTTTTTCACTCTTTTAAATCTTTTTTCCTTTTTGTTCCTTTGGGTAATTTCAAATGCCTATCTTTATCTTGTTAATTCTTTCTTTTGCTTGATCAGACCTGCTATTGAAGATCTCTATGGAATTTTTCAGTGTAGTAATTGTGTTCTTTACCTCTAGAGTTTCCTTGGTTCCTTTCTATGTTTTCTATCTTGTTGTTAAACTTCTCATTTTGTTCATGTATTGCTTTCCTGATTTTGTTTGGTTGTCTATTTATGTTCTTTTGTTGTTAACTGAACTTGAAGACAGCTATTTTGAATTCTTTGTAAGGCAGTTTGTAGATTTTCATTTCTTTAGGGTTGATTACTGGTGCTTTATTTTGTTTCTTTTGTAGTGTCATTTTATTATTATCATTATTATTATTATTCATGATCTTTGTGGCTTTGCATAATGTATCTGTGTATTTGAAGAAGTAGGCACTTCTTTCAGTGTTTACTGATTGGCTTCAGCAGGGAAAGTCTTTTACAAGTCAGCCTATCCAGAGATTCTGGATGGTCCAATTTGCTGCTAGAGAGCTTGGGCTGGTTGGTCTGGTGCCTGGAATCACTTGAGTGGATGGGCCAGATGCCTGGGTTCACAAAGGTCAACTTGGAGCTTGGATTTACATAGCTAGGCATGAAACGTGGGTCTAGGCATTGGGCCTAGAGTCTGGGTCTACAAGGCTGCCCTGGAACTTGAGTCAATGGGGATTAACATAATACTGGGGTGGGCCAGGAGACTGATCCTGCAAGGGTGGGCCTAGGGCCCAGGTCTGCAAGGACTGGGGGTCAAGGGTTGACCTGGCACTGGGGTGAGCATGGAGCTTGGCTTTATGGGATGAGGCTGGAGCTCAGGGACACAGGGCCAGCCTGGTACTTGGGAAAGCTTGGTACTCAGTCTACAGGGGCCAGCCTGGAGCCTGAGGTCATGAGTGCTGGCCTGATGCCTAGGGTGGTAGAAGCTAAGCTAGTATTGGAGTGGGCCTGGATCATGGGCCTTCAAAGATGAGCTGGGAGCCAAGGGCTGTGGAGGTCCAACCAGGAGCCTGGGTCTGTGGGGACCAGTATTGACCTTGGGGCCATGGCCACTGGCCTATTGCTGGGGCAATAGGGGCCTGGTGCTGGGATGGGCCTGATAAGAGGCTATGGAAATATTATAAGTGAAAGCCTACATTTAGAAAGTGAATGGAATTAAGCCCAAAATTTGCTATGATATTCTTAGCATCTAGGGAGAAAGAAACCAGTCAGGAACTTACATTGCTATAAACTAAATTGTGTCCCCTCAAAATTTGCATGTTGAAACATTAGCCCCCACTGTGACTGACTTTAAAGATGAGAGTTTTTAGAAGGAATTAAGATTAATTGAAGTCACAAGGGTAGGGCCTTGACCCTATAGGATTAGTGTTCTTATAAGAAGAGACACCAGAGAGCACTCTCTTTCCCTCTCCACCCATGTGAGGACACAGAGAGAAGGAGGCCGCTAGCAAGCCAGGCAGTCAGCCCTTGCTAGGAACTGACCAGGCTAGCATCCTGATCTTAGATTTCCAGTCTTCAGAACTATGAAAAATAAATGTGTTTTTTTAGCTACCACTCTATGGTATTTCATTATGGCAACCTGTGTAGACTATGACGCGTGTACTGTATATCTCCAGGTAACAAGAAAGCAAACTGTTACCAGTTCTGAGCTCTGTAAATAACTTAGCCTGCAGGTTGCTTTGATAAGAGACATTGAACAATGTATTAGAATTTGATAGCAGTTTCTCAAAACACATAAAGATGACCTTATAACAGCTCCTGATAACAAGCAGGTGCCGGAAAGTTAAATCACAGTTCTTTGAACACATTTAGAGAACTGAGTAGTGTCACACAGGATCCGAGCTTCTTGGTGATGGGGTTGATAAAAGACGTGTAGCAATCAGCAATGAGGTGGACTTCCTGTTAGTGACTAGGAATTGGCATTATTCCTAGCCCATATTTTCTGTTTTATAGCTCATAATGTAGGCCAGGCATGAGAGTATGAGGGATATGTGTGAGTTTCACAAGTGCCAAATGACAGAGGATGAGCATGGCTTTAAAGAAATGTCTGATCAGGGTCACTAATCACATTCTCACATTGCTATAATGAAACACCTTTGACTGGGTGATTTATAAAGAAAAGAGGTTAAATTGGCTTATCGTTCCACAGGCTATACAGGAAGCCTGATGCTGGCATCTGCTCAGCTTCTATGGGAGCCTCAGGAAACTTACAAACATGGTGGAAAGCAAAGGGGAGGCAAGTACGTCTTACGTAGCTGGAGCAGAAGCAAGAGGGGTGCAGGTGCTACACAGTTTTAAACAACCAGATCTCGTGAGAACTCTGTTATGAGAACAGCACCAAAAAGAGAGTGTTAAACTATTAATGAAGGATACACCCACATGATCCAATCACTTCCCACCAGGCCTCACCTCCAACATTGAGGATTACAATTAAACATGAGATTTGGGTGGGGACACAGATCCAAACCCTATCCGTCACAAACTCAAAAATGTGTTCAGGAGCCAGACAAGTGAGGCTGTTTGGACTGGCCCAGAGAGTGTACACCTGGTCCAAAGGGAGTAGCCGATTTTCAGAAGCTAAAAGATGCCCTACAAGAATACTGTCATGTCAAAAACCGTGTAAGGGCAGAATTCTGCAAGAGGATCCCCAGTTAAGGGATCGCACAAACTGGAAGACTATTAACTCTCAGATATTAATTATCCCATCCAAATCCTAAGTAATAATTCAAATGAAGATGGCTGGTGAGAATTTGGACTGCAGGTAATATGAAAATACTTAATGTCCCTGAAAGCAATTATTCCTTAAAGTAGCTATGACCATGCCAGGACTGTATCACCAGAGCCTGGAGAATAAATATCCTTCCCAATGCTGCAGAGCGCAGTTTTCTTTTTTCTTTTTCATTTGCTTGGGCTTGTTCCCCAACTGTGTGGCCTTCAGTGGGGTTTCTAATGGCTTAACAACAACACACTCCCAAAGAAGTGCTTGGTCAGGATATTTGTCACTTTTCTGCAGCCATGGAAAATGCACACGGGGATTGAAAGGCCCAGTTCATGCAACATTGCTCAAAGGATTTGAGGATTCCATTACTGCACAAATCCTTTAATTAAAGCCAGTTCCTCCAGGCCCCTGTTGCCCGAACCCAATCCAGAACGTCCCAGGTGACCTTGGGAGGCTTGATTAATTGACGAGTTGGCAGTGCAACCATTCCCTCAAAGATCCCGAGATATATCTGCTCAAACAAAAGTGCCCCTGGACACCATATGGTCCCGTGTTTGTGGCAGCTCTTAAAATTTATCTGCAACTTCTCTCCTGTGTGACTAATGCCTGCTGCCTTCTACTCAGTGGCTGTTGCGACCTGTCACCCTTCTTTGTGGCAAAGAACTCTTCAGCAAAGAGGTATTTTTGGAAACTCAAGAGGGCGTTTTTGCAATTTGGCAACAGGAAGTAACATTCTCTACTGGGCTCAAGTCACTGTTGATATCAAAGTGGCCAGATTTTTGAAAAATATCTCTCCCTTGGCTTTTCAAGGATTCAGCAATAAGCAATTATATCTAAGAAGCACCAACCTCTAGATTCTGCTTCTCAGAGGAGTGAAGTGAAGGTAAACTGGTGATGTAGAAAAACCAAACGTGTTACAGATGAGAGTATTTTTCCATGGAGACTCTTGAGGGTGACTCTAAATTCTTCTTCTTTATAATTCTGGGTATTCACACTTTATCAGCACCCTATGGATAACACCCTAGTAATACTGAGCTCTAATTTATCTTCTCAGAAACTAGAGAAACAAAGGAATTCAACCAAAGGCAAACTTTTAAAACTGTCTAAAGGAGAATCATCCAGTGATGGGTCGGGGTTTGCATATTTGAAAGAAGCAGCTTGATAAAAGCTATATAATAAAGGGAGAAGAATTTGGAGTTTCTGAGGCAATCCCAGAGGAAAGAGATAAGACTAGGGAGGGGAAGAGGAAGGAGGAGGATGTCAGGGAGGCAGAAGTCTGTGACGTTATGTTATGATTCCTCTCTGGACTACACCCTGCATCTTCAGCAAAACCAATCAGCTCAGATGCGCTTATAAAAGCCAAATACATTTTGGGGCCCCATGGGTTAGTCTCAAGTTGATGTCGTGGGCAAAGTCATATCGTCCAGTGCACTGCTCATTCCAAACTTTACTTGAATGTCTGTAATATCATAAAAGGAAATGCAGATCACAAATCACGTGGGAAGGAGGATAGAACAAGGTTTCCCAGACAGGCAGCCTAAGTTTGAGTTTTGGCTCTCTCGCTTACAAGCTGTGGAATCATGGGCAAGTCACTTAACCTCTCTGTGCTTTAGTTTTCTCATCTGTAAAATGAGGATAATAGTACCTACTTCATGGGGTAGTGATGAGAGGTAATTGTGTTAATAATTGTTGTATTCTCAAAATAGTACGACACATAGGAAGAGCTACTAAATGGTTCCTAAATAAATAATACATCTTAAGATATATTTTCTCTAACCCTTGACCTAAAAGACCATTTCTAGTTTTCGTCTCTCTCTCTAATCACTTTTCTACTTTTTTCTTGTATTCTCTCTTTGGAATCTCTGCATTTTCCAGTGCAGTCCCCAACCTTTGATTCTCCAGCTCTGCAATACCCACATCTGCATAATAAGAGCCCACAGTGGGGTGAGAGAGGATTAAGAAAGAAAAATGCAGAGTAGACCACACCCAAATTTGCCCTTTAGCTCAGGATGAGGGGGCGGTAGAAGAGCTGTGAACTGGCATTTTTGGATAATACTTTCTGGTTCTATTCGATGCGAGTGACTGTAGAGGGAGAATCGGAGGAAGGACCTGAGTTTCACACCAAGCAGCTGATCTGTGGCAGCATGAGAAGACATGGACTCTGCAGGTGACCTCAAGAACCTAAATCACACAGGAATTCGTGGAATCCTCCACATCTTTTGACTTCCATCAGTTCTTGGAAATGTAGGAAATGTGATCCAATTTCTTTAACATTTTGAGAGATGTGAAGTCTTGCTCAGAATGTAGAAAAGGGCAGAAATGGATTTCTGTTACATAAAGATACACATTTGTCAGGATCCTTAGTACAATAGAGAGATTGATGGTGAGTGGTCAAGAATTTAATCTTTTGTACAGTAAGAAGGACAATTTTTTTAGCTTAAATAATGCATTTATAAAGTATGTTTGGAATGCATAAGATGGCATACATACATGCATTCATTTCTACATGCAAAGAATCATGTGCTTATAAATGTGGAAATGAATATATTCAATATGTGGATTTAAATGAATATATTTGGTTAGTAAGTCATATGAATGATGGAGTAAAAATATAAGACTTTACAATCTGGCAGCCCACAAAATGAAGTGAGTTAAGGACACAGATGAAGACTGATCTCATAGGTGGGGGTCTCAGCCCTCTTGGCTACTGTAATTATTTGTCTCTATTCATGCTAATGACATTATATGGAAAGGGTGAGAGAGAAAAAGTGGTTGAGCGACTAACCCAAGACATCAGCTATGAGCTTGGTACATTGCTGTTGTTTCTTTTTCTAGCCTGAGCAAGACCAAGGTGAAGAAATCAAAAGTCGGTGCCTCCCACATTCCCTTGCCCATCCTACTTGTTGAAGCATCTCTGGACCACCGGGTGGCAGAACGTTTCCTCCTGGTGAGTTTGGAGGCTTGGTGTGAATGGCTTACAAATGTAAGCCTGGACGGCTCTTCTTTAGCCTGCTGCCTTCAAAGAGGGTTAGAGTGTGCAGGATGGCAGTGTGGACTCAAGTGACCTCTCACGTGTATTTATATTTATGTGATAGGGGTAGAATTATGCAACCAACCTTGTCATTCTCTTACCTTCCTAGTAGGACCTAGGCTGGTCCCATTAGCTCACTGGTCACTCTTAGATGGTAAAACATCCTTTGGTCACTTTTAATCACACAGGTCAATTTGGGTAATTTAAAAATGTTCACTCCTGGCCGGCCGTGGTTGCTCACGTCTGTAATCCCAGCACTTTGGGAGGCTGAAGTGGATCACCTGAGGTCAAGAGTTCAAGACCAGCCTGGCCAATATGGGGAAACCCCATCTCTACTAAAAATACAAAAACTAGCCAGGTGTGGTGACAGGCACCTGTAATCCCAGCTACTCAGCAGGTTGAGGCAGAAGAGTTGCTTCAACCTGGGAGGTGGAAGTTGCAGTGAGCCGAGATCGTACCACGGCACTCCAGCCTAGGCTACAGAACAAGATTCTGTCTCAAAAAAATAAAAAAGCCACTTCCACTGGAGGTAATGATTAGCCTCATTTGTTCAGGTAAGAAGATGGAAGTCGAGAGATAGCAATTGACTTAACAAAGATCCAAGAAGAGGGAAAGTCAGCATTTAAACCCATGTCTCACTCGGCAGACCACACTTCCCCTTCTCTACCAGGCGCCTCCAAAGAGACACCCTCACTCTCTCTCCCTTACTTGTATCAACCCCTGAGCAAATGATGAGTGAAAGGTTGCCAACCAGCTGCATCCCATCTTTTTAGCATGTCCTGTGTGGGTGATGTTCTTAGAGGCAGAGCTCTGAGATCACATGAAAAGTATCATTTACCGTTCTGTCGCACCAGGAGAAGAGAATTGTTTGCAAACAGTTTCTTAGCCCGCAGTCCATGAATAGTTTCCTGGTGGGAAGATAGGTATTTTCTTTAATTTTTTTGTGCTAAATTATCTCTGTGCAAGTAATGTGCTTTTTAAATGTAAAAATATTGTTGGTGTATAGTTTCACTGCAAATAAACGTAGGATGGAAAAGATGTTTCTGCATGTGGTTAGTAACAGATATAGCAGTAACTACCCTGACATCCCGTGGATGAGAAGAGATTCCTGTTGATAGAAATTCATGACAACACATCCTATCATTGTGAATGAGCACTCCTGCCTTTGCTTGCATCAGGCTTAGCTCGAGTGGAAAAATATCAATGAAAAAAGATGAGGTCCAAATTTATATATATCCATTGTTTCCGTTTTTATCACCAAACATGACAAGGACTCTCTACCTCCCCAACCCCAGTGCTTCTTGTGTGACAAGGTTATGATTGTCCATCCTGACACTGGACAATGCAGAGACATTCTTTCATAAGAAAGCCTATTTTTTTTTTTTTTGAGATGGAGTTTCGCTCTCATCACCCAGGCTGGAGTGTAATGACATGATCTGGGCTCAGTGCAACCTCCACCTCCCAAGTTCTCCTGCCTCAACCTCCCAAGTAGCTGGGATTACAGGTGTGCCACCATCAGGTTTCACCATTTTGGTCAGGCTGGTCTTGAACTTCTGACCTCAGGTGATCCAACTGCCTCAGCCTCTCACAAAGTGTTGGGATTACAGGCATGAGCTACCATACCAGGCCTAGAAAGTTTAATTTTAAAAGGCTGGACTTGTATTTAAACTTGTATTTGTTTCAATACAAGTTTGGTTGAACTATCCTTTGGTTGAACTATCTTAAATAGTTACGTATTTACCCCTCAAATAAAATCAGCCACATACAGTTGAAGTGATTTGGGGACATCTTGTTCTATGAGGCTGACGTAGCTGATTTGGGACTTGAAGTAGACAAAGGAAATGGAAGCAACGGTTCCGCCAGATGGAACCACCCATCTGGAATTATCACCGCTTCTTTTCATGGGCTGGCCTGTGAAGATGCGTTGCCTGGAGTTGCTGCAGCTATCTTGTGACCGTAAAGGGAAGATGAAGAGAATTACAGAGAAGCTTACCCAGAACCTTGATGTTGTTGAGCTGCTGAATTAATAGTGCAATTTTCAGACTTATTTTCAGGCTTATTACCTGGGAAAAATACATTCTTAGGGTTTAAATCAATTTAGTTACATATTTTGTTGCTTATTCTCCACCACAGCTTAACAAATATGGATAGAATCCTTGATTTAGATTCTCTTGGAGAATCTAAATTCTCTTGGATTCTCCTTGGCACAAGTCTCTCATTTAGCAGAGATTTTGGGAGCACTGATTCTTTTGTGAGTCAGTATTTAATAGCTTCAAAAGGAAAAGTCAGACTGATTAGATATCAAAGATGATATGCTGGGACCATGTCAAGCTGCACACTACCATTTCAACTTCTATTTCAAAGCAAGCACCATCGTGTTTTTAAAATGGAATTTTTTGAGCATATTTCAGATGGACCTTTTTTTTTTTTGAGAGAGAGTTTCACTCATGTCACCCAGGCTGGAGTGCAATGGCATGAACTTGGCTCACTTCAACCTCCGCTTTCTGGGTTCAAGTGATTTTCCTGCTTCAGCCTCCCGAGTAGCTGGCATGACAGGCTCCGGGCATCACACCTAGCTAATTTTTGTGTTTTTAGTAGAGAAGGGATTTCACCATGTTGGCCAGGCTAATCTCAAACTCCTGACCTCAGGTGATCCGCCCACCCTGGCTTCCCCAAATGCTGGGATTACAGGCATGAGCCACTGTGCCCGGACTAGGATGGACTTTTATTGTGCATTTTTTTTCTTTCTGGAATGAACCATTAATTGTTGCATCATTGAATCAAAGTGAGAGACATGCTATGTTAAACAATAAGGTTGAACATTTATAAAGTAAGTCCATTTCTAGTGTATTGCATGTAATTTTTCCTTCTTATGTGTTTAATGAGCATTTTTCTGGAGAAGGATTTTATACTCTTCATCAGATCCTCAAAAAAGTTTGGGACAGAAAGAAAAAGTTCCCTTGTGGGAAGTCTACCTGGTGGGGTGTTGTGTGAGGGAGTTACAGTAGCTTGTATCCTTAAACGAAAAGAAATTTGGGTTAATGGAGGCAACATGGCACAGTAGGTGCAAATGTAGCTTTTAGAGGCTGACATCGCCTCTGAGAGCCTCTGTTTTCTTTTCTTTTTCTGTTTTTTTTTTTTTTTTTTTTTGAGACGAGTCTTGCTCTGTCACCAGGCTGGAGGGTAGTGGCGCGATCTCAGCTCACTGCAACCTCTCCCTCCCAGGTTCAGGCGATTCTCCTGCCTCAACCTCCCAAGTAGCTGGGACTACAGGCGCGAGCCACCACACCCAGCTAATTTTTTTGTGTTTTTAGTGGAGACAAGGTTTCACTGAGTTGGCCAGGATGGTCTCGATCTCTTGACCTTGTGATCTGCCCACGTTGGTCTGGCAAAGTGCTGGGATTACAAGCGTGAGCCACCTCGCTGGGCTGAGTCTCTGTTTTCTAATGCAAAAAATGGGATCATAGAGATTCATCTCATAGGTTTAATGTGGGGTATAGTAATTCACTGAATACAAAATGATTTTGTTGTGTATAATGCATTAGTGCAGTCATTAGCATCTGAAGATCATAACCAATGACCTTGAGAATCACCCACAGGGCCAAACTACTGATGCCAATGGAGGCACCTGAGGCAAAGACAGGAAGAAAGCATAGGTGAGGGTCAGGAGGTGGAAGTTAGCACAGATGAACAGAGTGCGCCTTTGGCACTTACTCCCTTGTGACCTAGAACAAATGACCTCCTTTCTCTGAGCCTCAGTGTCCTTATCTTCAAACTAGAGATAATAATGTCCACCGTATGAGAGTATTGAGAAGGTTAAATAAGAAGAGGTGTGTGTGGGCAGTACCTGGCCCAGTGGGATATTCAGGAAATTGTCTAATCCTCCCTGTTTGACAGGCTGGTCTCAAACTCCCAACTTCAGGTGATCCGCCCATCTCAGCCTCCCAAAGTGCTGGGATTACAGACATGAGCCACCTTGCCCAGCCTTTAAAAAAATCTGTTGTAGAGATGAGGTCTTCCTGTGTTGCCCAAGCTGGTCTTGAACTCCCGTCCTCAAATGATCCTCCTGCCTCAGCCTCCCAAAGAGCTGGGGTTACAGGCATAAGCCACCACACCCAGCACCTATAGAAAATAATTTTTATTGATGTGACAGGATTCAAAACCAAACATTTTGCTGGAATTCCGCATACTTTGTTATTATTTATGGAAATTGGCTTGAGCCAAGTTCCTGCACCAAGGTCCCTTCCTGCCTCTCTAGTCTTTGTGGCCATGGTAAGATGCTACATCCCCATGCCATTTATCACTGCAGCAGTATGACTGGCTCCAGCCTATGAAATGAGAGTGCAAGTGATGTGGATCACGTCCAGGCAGAAACTTTGAGCCAGTGCATGGTTTGCTGTACTCCTTTTGTCTTCCTGTGCTCTTGTAGTTGTGCATCCAGATGGAGCTTCTGCCAGCCTGGGTTTCTGAGTGGCTGAGGAGGATACAGCTCGCTTGCCAACCCGTGATGGCTGGACACGGGGTGTGGTGAGAAATGAACTTGGCTGTTTTCAGCTGCTGAGGCTTGCAGGTTGTTACTGCAGCGCAACCTAGCCTGTTCCCGGGAATTCGGAGCTCACTTCCATCTTTCCTGCTTTATTGACTTGTAAATGGAGCCTCGGAATGGAAGGAAATGCATTCACAGAACCCTTTCCAAGTGCCAGACTGGCACTTATAGTTATTCCCAAACTATTTTTTTTTTTCTGAGACGGGGTCTTGCACTGTCGCCTGGGCTGGAGTACAGTGGCGCTAGCTTGGCTCAGTGCAACCTCCGCCTCCCGGGTTCAAGAGATTCTCCTGCCTAAGCCTCCCGAGTAGCTGGGATTACAATCTCCAGCCACCATGCCCAGCTAATTTGTTGTACTTTTAGTAGAGACTGGATTTCACCATGTTGGCCAGGCTGGTCTTGAACTCCTGACCTTGTGATTCGCCCACCTCGGCCTCCTGAAGTGCTGGGATTACAGGTGTGAGCCACAGAGCCTGGCCGCCATTTTTTTTAAGAGGCAGGGTCTTGCTATGTTGCCCAGGCTTGCTTTGTATCTTTGCATCCAGTTCCAAGCCATTTTATTTCACCCAGTCTACAGTCAAAGAGATAGGCGCGGACTCCTAGCTCCAGTTTGGGGCTGAGGAAACTGAGGCCCGGGAAAGGTTAAACACCTGCTGCAGGGTCGTGTGGTTTCTACTCCAAAGCTTTCACTCTTCCCACTACAGCAACTGCTTCCCACTGAAATGCAGCTAAGGTCATTCTGGGAGCGTACTTTTGAATCTTAAAAAAATACTAACCTTTACTAATGACCTGGTAATTGTTTTTCTAGCTTCCCAATGAAGTGTGAAGTGTTCTGAGAGTCATCACAAGACAATTTCCTTTGATGGTGAAATTTCCCAAAGAACAATGGCCTCACTCATCTGGCCTATTGGTTCCTTGGCTTTGCTGTGATATTATACTGAGGCTAAGTGCAAGCCAGGGAACTTTGAAAAAGCTGCCGAGGTTGGAAAGAATGTTGGGCTCAGCCATGTCTTTATTTTAAATTATTAATCCTGTCTTACTTTTATAAAAATGGTCACATAATAACATATGAACCAATAATAAATAGTGACATCTGTCACGCTATCCCATGACTGGGCTCCCAGCACTTAAAGTCACCACCCTCTTCATCCAGATCCCGGCTCGCTGCCTGGTGCAAGGCGAGGACTCCATAAATATCTCTGTAATGAATGAATTATCCTACAACTGGCATTTGTTGGACCTGCTGCTTTGAGCCATGCTCAAAGGCAATGAAATGTTTTCTATGTGAAAATTTACTGAGAGGGGAAAAAAAAAGGCTGGAGTTCAGACAACTTCATCATCTAGTTCACATCCAAAGCCATCTAAATCCCAAGAACGGCGTTTGGATGTGAATTAGATGTGATTAACAAGAAGGCGAGGAAATTAATTCTAATTGAAAACATTAATGATTTTGTTAGCTAACATATAAGAGTTAGGTCAAACTTATGACATATTAGAGTTGCCTTTTATTTGCTTTAGTACAAATAATTGGACTCAGTCTGCCCAGAGCACTACATTTCTCGTAGGACAATATCTTATGTTAAGACAGTTAAAAATTTATTTACAAAGCCCTTCCCGACAGTTGTTTAATTTTATTCTCACCTTTCCCCTGCGAAGGCAGGGTGGATATGTTCAGTATGAGTTGGAGCTGTCGAAGTTTAGATATTCTCAGGAATCTACCTAAAACCACACACTAGCTCAAAGGCAGAGGGGGCTGAAGCTGGGATGCCGGCTCTGAGCATGGTGTGTTTCTATCACACCAGAGTGTCTTCCTTCCTCATGGCTTCTGGTAGGTTTCAAGGTGGCTAAGCAGGGGATTGTTGTACCTTTTGTGCTGTTGTTGTGCCTTTTAAGATAGCGTGTTGTAAATCTAAAATTTATTGAAAAAAAAATTTTTTTTTGCGACAATCTCTCTCTCTCACCCAGTCTGCAGTGCAGTGGCAGGATCTTGGCTCACTGCAACCTCCAACTCCCAGGTTCAAGCAATTTTCCTGCCTTACCCTCCCAAATAGGTAGGATTACAGGTGCCGGCCACCATGCCCAGCTAATTTTTGTATTTTTTAGTAGACATGGGGTTTCACCATTTTGGCCTGGCTGGTCTTGAACTCCTGACCTCAAGCGATCAATTCACCTTGGCCTCCCAAAGTGCTGGGGATTACAAGCATGAGCCACAGTGCCTGGCTTATTCAGTGTTCGCTACGTAGTTGGGTCAGGTTTTCCATGAAATAAGATGACATACCTGAGATGGTGAATTTTATGTGTCAACTTAGCTAGGCTATGGTGCCCAGCTGCTTGGTCAAACACCAGTCTAGATGTGGCTGGGAAGATATTTTTTTAGATGTGATTAACATTTAAATCGGTAGACTCTGAGTAAAGCAGATGACCTTTCATAATGGGGGTGGGCCTCATCCAATCAGTTGAAGGCCTTAAGAAAAAAGACTCAGATTCTCCATCGAAGAAGGAATTCTGCCTCCACACTACCTTTGCACTCAAGACAGCAACTTCGATGCCTGGCAGAATTTCCAGCCTGCTGGCCAGGCCTACATATTTCAGACTTGCCAGCCCTCATAATCACGTGAGCCAAATTCCTTGAAAATAAATCTCTGTATATCTAAGCATCTCTCTCTCTATCATGCATAATAGGGTACATGCACACATCCTATTGGTTGGGATTCTCTGGCAACCTCTGACTAATATAATACCTTATGGCTTTCTGGTAGATGAAGATGATGATGATAACAAGACAATCATAGTGCCCATTTTTGGGTCCCTCCTCTCTGCCAGATGCTTTTCTTGAACTATCACAGATGAAGAAATCAAAGTGAGTTGAAATACCTTATGCAAAGTCAGAGAGCTACAAAGTGACAGATAATGGAGCCAGCTTTCACTCAAATAGTTCTAAGATTTCTCTGGCAATCCATTTTCTAAGCAGTCTAAGGATGCATTATGGCAAAAATTAGGCAGCCGACTATGTTTTCCAGATTTCCAGATGTGATATCTTATTCTTTGGAAAACGATAGTCCATTGGGCAAGTCATCTTTGCGTAAATGTAGTATGATATTTGGAATTGAAAGAAAGAGGAAATCTTTCTATTTACTTCCTTTCCAATTTCATCACCACAACAACTCCAAGACCTGTCACCTGGAACTCAAAAACCAAGTTCCACCTGGATGACAGAAGACAAAAGACCCTCCCTGTCCCTTTCCATCAGTTGTGGGTTTGGGGATGTTTGGGATTCACACGGGGGAGTGTGATGATAAATGATCTTGAAGCCTGAGCTTTCTCTTTTCATGCAGGCTGGGCCTCAGGAGCATAAGCTAATGTTCCAGAGAGATGAAAAAGAGAGAGACTTTGAGAGCGGCCGCCACCTGTCCCCATGTAGTACGCGCACTATAGGTGCCATTTATTTCAACTGTCACACGTACACAAATATGTAAACCTCAGGAAAATCAGCTCTCCATCTTTCTCTGAGAAACTTGATGTGAGCTTTGGAAATTAAAAAAATAGAAAGGTGGGGAGCATCGTTCACATGCTCTTATTTTTAGCTCCTCTCTCCTTTGCAGAATGGCTAACGCCAACTCAAACTATTTCTGCAAAGAGTTGCTGGGGACAAAGTGGAGATGTGGGTAGGCCTCCTCGAGCCGAGCTGGGCTCTCAGAAGCAGGTGAGATGCATGATAAAGCAATCGCTTTGCAGCCACCTTTGACGTAAGTGCTGGAGATTTCTTCAATTAGCTTAATCCTTTCCTCCTGACATGCACTTTATAGGAAAGCAAATGCCATAATTATCCTCCCCCATCCTCTCTAATCCCTGTCTGCGTGGTATGCCGACAGATGCTTTTCTGCTTGCCCGCGCTGCCAGCCTCTTGGAGCCCAGTGTCACAATGAGGCGGGCTGTGTGTGACAGATTGCTAAATCTGGCCTCCTTGAAGCAAGAGACTCGGCATTCAAGTGGTGCCGGCTGCTCACACCTCCCTGTGGGGCTGAGGCAGGCCTGGCTTCAGGCTGGCCCAGAAAGTTCTGGAGGGCTGCCTTGTGACTAAGGCAATTCCTTGCAGAGATGGCCAGCCCTCCGCCACCGGCAGAGCCCATCATGAGGAGCTTGCTTCATTCAGGATTTAAATCTGGGACCCTGCCAGGAAAGGCCTTTTTCCTCCAGGGGAGAGTGTCCAGCACCCAAATGCCATGGCAAGCATGGGGTTTCTGTCATTTGAAAGCAGCAGGAATGCTACCTGATCCTATCCCACTGCCTAAATGCAACAGGGGCCTATCTGTTGGCGGCCATGTACTCATCTATTTATCTGTTATTTACATCCATAACACATTATATTTCGTTTTTTGAGATCACTGTTTTGGATCCAGGAACTGCTATTAGAATTCAGTCCTACCTCTGACTTCCTGTGTAACCCTTGAGCCACAGTCTTTGAGCCTCAGTTTCCTCATCTGTATGTTTGTAACAATTTTCTTTTGCAATATCTTTGTGAAGATTGAGTAATATCATGAATACAATGCATGTAGTATATAGTGGGTACTTGATAAATGTGATTTATTAATGGGACTAACTATAGCATAGCAACATAACTGCTGCTACTAATCATGCACACTTTGCTAGTGCTTTAGTTCATTCTACTTTTCAAAGTAATTTCATATAACATTTCTTCATCTCCTACAGAGGCAGATATCATATCCCATTTTTTTTTTTCCAGATAAGGTTTGAGATGCTGGAGAGCATAGAGATCAGGGGTTTGCATCCTATGGCCAGTGGACCAAATCTGGCCCACTGTCTGTTTGTGTAAATAAAGTTTTATTGGAACACAATCATGTCCATTCAGTTCTGCATTGTCTGTGGCTACTTCTGCACTGCAAAGGCAGAGTTGAAAAGTATAGGCTTGCAAAGCTTGATGTCTTTCCTATCTCTCTTTATAGAAAATATTTGCTGACCTCTGACATACATGGTAAGTGGTGGAACCAGGAGTGAAATAATGCACCTGTCTACGGATGCCTGAATCCAGGGCTGTTACTTCAGGAACACGCCTTCCCTAAAAGAAACAAGAAATGGTGGCAGCAGACAGCAAAATAATTCTGAATTTTTTGGTATGTTTTTAATCAATCTAAAACATATTTCTATGTCTCTTATCACAGTGTGCACAGCAGTGTCCAACAGTCAGAGCCTAAGATAGTTCGGAACTTGGGCCCCCGGCAATGCCCTGACTTAGAGTCCACACATCAAGCTCCTGGCACAGCCAGAGTGGGAACTGCAGCTTTGGATTCTGGAGGAATTTCTAATGAGGCCTTGTTTCTCATCATTATCTCCACACAAATATTTCTTGTGACTTCTTCTATGTTCTTCCTGCTCACTCTTTCCCGCATTCTTGAACTCAACTAAGTCTAAGGGCTCCTGGAAGTGTCCCAGAGTGTTACCATGTGGCCTGGGGTTTCACTCAGAGGTTCGAGGTACACATCCTACAGGTAGAAACACAGCTCTTGTGGCTCCTTTCTGCTTTCTCCCATCCCCCAACATACTATTGTCTACTGCGTTCCAGGCCTGATCCTGGATGCTGGGGAGACATCCGTGGAGGACAAGACGTGACAAGGAGGACACAGTCTTGTGGGGAAAAGTGGGGCCAGAAAGTAAAGGAGTAATGATGAAATATGATCAATTATTTGAGAAGGACATGCAAATTGTTTAGTGGGTCTGGAATGAGAATTTGAAAGAAAACTGTGAGATGGTAGAAGCTGGAGAAGTACAGACGGGAAAAGCTCCCTCGGGGGCCTTCTGTTGATGCTAAGGGGTTTGCATTGTTTCCTGAAAGAAGTGGGGAGTCCTTGAGGATTCAAGACAGGGAGCAACCTCAGCTTGTCCTCACATCTGCAGGGCCTGCGGTCTGCTGCCTGCCTCTTGTCTCTTCCCTCCCCAGGTTCTCCCCACTTGGGCAGGTGTGTGTTTTCATCATCCCATGTCCAGGCTCCCTCCATATCCCACTCCCAGGGAAACTTCTACCCCTTGGCCACACTCCAAGGCCTGGTAGCGTGGACACAGGCAGTGGCTGCGCGGCAGTGGCTGCGCCGTCAGGGGAGGAGTCCTGTTCCGGCCCAAAACAGCTCAGGGCTGGATATCAGGAATGCAGGGCTCTGGGTGTGTGTATTCTGATCTGGAATTGTCTGGGGGTGGAGGGCCAGATAGGGCTTTGTTGGGAACGTTCCTTTAGCCTGCAGACTCCTCATTCCATAGGCAGGGGTGCAGCTGGGACCCCAGAGCTCTGAGAGCCAGAGCTGGGCCCTCGACAGTACAGAATCCAGGAATGAAGCCCAAGGCAAAAGATTGTGCTTCTTGCCTCATCAGACTGGGCAGGGCAACCCTTGAGGCAGGGCCAGTTAAAAGGCTGCTAACGTACTTCATGGGATATCAGTGGTGGTCTGAAATGGACAGGAAACAGGATCAAAAGGATGAATACCAATTTGAGAACAATTCAGGAAAAGAAATGGACAGAGGCAGCCCTCCTGGCTGGTGCTACGGTGTTGCCTCTGTCGTCTGACTACTACCAATCATGTACACTTTGCAGCCCCTTCAGCTACTTTCCATATTGTAGCTGAAGGGGCTGCTGTGCGCAGGCCCAAGGCAGCGTCAAAACACAGAGGATGGCAAAGGGGAAATGCAGGGTTCTAACTAAAGAGCGTACCTCTGTGTGGAAGTGAGCTCTGAAGGGTGAGTGTGAGTCAGCCAGTGAAAGAGGGCGAGGTGGCAGGTGACGGAGAGAAGAGTGGCGGGGAAGAGCATTCCCAACAGCAGGACTGTCCGGAGATGAAGACGCTGAATGGTCTGCAAATATTCTCTGTGGCAAGGGTGAAAGAGGGAGATGGCAAGTGGCAAAGGTAGGTTCGACCCAGACTGTCTGTGGCAGTGCACAGCTGTGTGTGTGTGGTGTGTGCACATGTGCATGATCAGGTCGGGGGAAGGGCACATAGGAAATATATCTCCAAGCGATGCATTTAAAAGGCTGCACATCTCCCGGGCCAGTCAGAGGACACCGGCCTCCATGCTCACCTCCTATTTTTGCATGGAGGTGTCAAAGTGCAGAAAGAATTCAATCTCAAAGAGATGAAGATCAGAACATCACAACAACAGCAACACACACGCCCAAAGCGCAGTGAGCGAGAGCTGCAAACCGTTCTTCATCCCACACAGATGAAAATTTGATATTTGACACAACTAAGTATCTAAAATGCAGGCGAGAGTGACAGGCCTTAGCTGCCAATCATGCTGCTTTTAACGAGTTCTTCCACTGTGTCTGAGGCCACAGTAGCCCCAGAGGACTGCGGGGTCAGTTATCTGTAGTTGGAACATTGTGTATACTCACTTTGCACAAAGCAGGGCCCACTTCGAAGAAGATGTTATGTTTTCCCCATCAATAAAACTTGATTTTTATGGGTGTTTAAAACCATACTAGCAAAACCCATTGGTATTATGGGTAGGTGTTGAATTGGTTCCAGCATGCAAGTCAGCCATCGTCTATCATCCTCATGAGCTCAAATGCCCTAAAATACTGCCCTTGAGGTTCTTCCCAGAGGGACCAGCCTTGCCAATTTTGCAGTATTGTTGAAATAAGAAAGAATTTCTGGAAGATTGCAAGGCATTTGGAAAGAACCATGCATTTTCTTGAGGGGGCTCTGACTGACTCTATTTTTAGGCTGCCTTATTCTAAGGCCACTTCCACCTCATCTCCTTACCACAATCCTCCTGTTTTCTCTTTTGGTATTCATGTGGTTTCTAACATGGAGGTGGTATAAGGCTTAAAATTAAGGTGCAATATTATCTGTACCTTGACATCTGGTAATGCGGGGAGGGTCTCCCATGCCTAACCACAAGTTCCCCTTCCCACTCTAGAGTCCCACAGATAGGGTCCGGTGGTCAAAGGACCCTTCTTGTTAAAGGAGTCAGGTGCAGCTCTTGCTTATCCCAGAGTAGCAAGTTCCAGTTCTCCGCTGGTCTGCAGAATTATCTAAACAAGCCAACTATCCTCTTTGGAAACCAAGGGGCATCCCACCCTCTTGATACTACAAAGCCTGCCTTCCACAACGTCTTGTGGTTCACTCTGTTCCTGATTCCCACCACCCCCCACTGTGTGGCCCTGCATAGAGCAGTGACTCTTCCTTTTGGGTGTGAGTATATGTCACTGATAAACTGCTGCTGATCTCAGCTGTCCAGTGTAAGGTGTCTCGCGTTCAGCTATTCTCATAGCCCTAGGGAAAGAATCTCCTTGTCGTCAATGGGCTGAATAGGAGGTGATTTAAATAATGGGAGGTAGATAAACCCTGGCTTCAAACCCCTGTCCTCCCGTTTTTAGCTGTGTGACCTGGGAAAATTGTTTAACTTCTCTGAGACTGAGTTCTCTCAACTGTAGAGCATCATCTGCTTTCTGAGTTTTGGGGAAAATTAAATGGGATCATTTACTCAGTAAATCTTGTTTGTTTGTTTGAGATGGAGTTTTGCTCTTATTGCCCAAGCTGGAGTACAGCGGTGTGACCTCAGCTCACTGCAACCTCTGCCTCCTGGGTTCAAGCAATTCTCCTGCCTCAACCTCCTAACTAGCTGGGATTATAGGCACACACCACTTTGCCCAGCTAATTTTCATATTTTTAGTAGAGACAGGGTTTCACCATGTTGGCCAGGCTGGGTTTGAACTCCTGACCTCAAGTGATCCACCCGCCTCGACCTCCCAAAGGGCTAGGATTACAGGCACGAGCCACTAAACCTGGCCTTACTCAGTCAATCATTAACTGAGGCCCTCCTAGGTGCCAGGAACAGAGACTGTAGCAAAAACTGGACATTGGATTTCTGTCCACAAGAAACTAATATTCTAATGGAGGGCATAAACAACACACATTTAAAAGTTAATGAGATGGTTACAAATAGGTTTAGTGCTGTGAAGAAAAAGAATACATCAAATAACAGGAATGGAATGGCTCATGCCGGGCGGGAGGATCGGGGGATATGGGCAGCATGGAGAGCTCTCTGCATGGTAACATTAGAGCTGAGACCTGAATGATAAGGAGTCACCCATTAGGAGATTTGGGGAACAGCTACTGTAGGCTGAAGGAACAGCAAATGCAAACGCCTCCAGTGTGAGGCAGCAGGGCCTGCCGGAGCAAGGTAAGAAAAGTCAGCATGACAAGTACATGTGAGGAGTAGTAATATGCTCTGTGTCTCCATCCAGATCTCATGTTGAATTGCGATCCCCAGTATTGAGGGAGGGACCTGGTGGATGGTGATTGCTGCTCTTGAAATAGTGAGTTCTCATGAGATCTGTTTGTTTAAAAGTGTGTGGTACTTCCCCCTGTACTTCCTCTTCCTCCTGCTCTAGCCATTTAGGATGTGCTGGCTTCCCATTCACCTTCTCCCATGATTGTAAGTTTCCTGAGGCCTTCCTAGCCCTGTCTTCTGTACAGCCTGTGGAACTGTGAGTCAGTTAAACTTCTTCTTTTTTTTTAATTGTACTTTAGATTCTGGAGTACATGTGCAGATCATGCAAGATTGTTGCATAGGTACATTCATGGCAAGGTGGTTTGTTGCCACCACCCCCCCATCACCTAAATCTGACATTTCTCCCCACGTTACCCCTCCCTTCCCCTCCCTCCCACTATCCCTCCTGTAGCCCCCACCAATGGACCCCAGTGTGTGATGCTCCCCTCTTTGTGCTCAAGTGTTCTCATTATTCAACACCCACCTATGAGTGAGAACATGCAGTGTTTGATTTTCTGTTCTTGTGTCAGTTTGCTGAGAATGATGGTTTCCAGGTTCATCCATGTCCCTATAAAGGACACAAACTAATCGTTTTTTATGGCTGCATAGTATTCCATGGTGTATATGTGCCACATTTTCTTTGTCCAGTCTATCATTGATGAGCCTTTGGGTTGGTTCCAGGTCTTTGCTATTGTAAACAGTGCTGCAATGAACATGTGTGTTTATGTGTCTTTATAATAGAACAATTTATAGTCCTTTGGATATATACCCAGTAATGGGATTGCTGGGTCAAATGGAATTTCTATTTCTAGGTCCTTGAGGAATCGCCACACTGTCTTCCACAATGGTTGAACTAATTTACACTCCCACCAACAGTGTGAAAGTGATCCTATTTCTCCACATCCTCTTCAGCATCTGTTGTCTCCTGATTTTTTAATGATCACCATT
>NW_022436945.1:14365469-14397603 GCF_009761245.1 Sapajus apella
GTGTTGGTTCCAGGTCTTTGCTATTGTAAACAGTGCTGCAATGAACATGTGTGTTTATGTGTCTTTATAATAGAACAATTTATAGTCCTTTGGATATATACCCAGTAATGGGATTGCTGGGTCAAATGGAATTTCTATTTCTAGGTCCTTGAGGAATCGCCACACTGTCTTCCACAATGGTTGAACTAATTTACACTCCCACCAACAGTGTGAAAGTGATCCTATTTCTCCACATCCTCTTCAGCATCTGTTGTCTCCTGATTTTTTAATGATCACCATTAGTAGTTTTGATTTGCATTTCTCTACAGACCAGTGATAATGAGCATTTTTTCATATGTTTGTTGGCTTCATATGTGTCTTCTTTTGAAAAGTATCATTCATATCCTTCACCCACTTTTGGATGGGTTTTTTTTTTTTTCTTGTAAATCTGTTTCAGCTCTTTGTAGAGTCTGGATATTAACCCTTTGTCAGATGGGTAGATTGCAAAAATTTTTCCCCATTCTGTTGGTTGCTGGTTCACTCTAATGATAGTTTCTTTTTCTGTACAGAGTCTCTGAAGTTTAATGAGATCATTTGTCTATTTTGGCTTTTGCTGCCATTGCTTTTGGTGTTTTAGTCATGAAGTTCTTTCCTATGCCTATGTCTTGAATGGTTTTGCCTAAGTTTTCTTCTAGGGATTTTATGGTGTTAGGTCTTATGTTTAAGTTCTTCATCCATCTGGAGTTAATTTTAGTGTAAGGTGTCAGGAAGGGGTACAGTTTCTGCTTTCTGCACATGGCTAGCCAGTTATCCCAACACCATTTATTAAACAGGGACTCCTTTCTCCATTGCTTGTTTTTGTCAGGTTTGTCAAAGATCAGATGGTTGTAGATGTGTGGTGTTGCTTTGGAGGCCTCTCTTCTGTTCCATTGGTCTGTGTCTCTGTTTTGATACCAGTACCATGCTGTTTTGATTACTGTTGCCTTGTAGTATAGTTTGAAGTCCAGCAGCATGATGCCGCCAGCTTTGTTCTTTTTGCTTAGGATTGTCTTGGCTATGTGGGCTCATATTTGGTTCCATATGAATTTTAAAGTGGTTTTTTCCAGTTCTGTGAAGACGGTCATTGCTAGTTTGATGGGGATAGTATTAAATCTATAAATTACTTTGGGCAGTATGGCCATTTTCACAATATTGATTCTTCCTAACCATGAGCGTGGAATGTTTTTCCATCTGTTTGTGTCTTCTCTTATTGAGCAGTGGTTTGTAGTTCTCCTTGAAGAGGTCCTTTACCTCCTTTGTTAGTTGTATTTCTAGGTATTTTATTCTCTTTGTAGCAATTGTGAATGGGAGTCAGCTCTTGATTTGGCTCTCTGTCTGTTATTTGTGTATAGGAATGCTTGCGATTTCTGCACATTGATTTTGTATCCTGAGACTTTGCTGAAGTTGCTTATCAGCTTATGGAGAGTTTGGGCTGAGGCGATGGGGTCTTCTAAATATACAATCATATCATCTGCAAATAGAGACAATTTGCCTTCCTTCTTTCCTAATTGAATACCCTTTATTTCTTTTTCTTGCCTAATTGCTCTGGCTAAAACTTCCAATACTATATTGAATAAGAGTGGAGAGAGAAGGCATCCTTGTCTAGTGCCAGATTTCAAATGGAATGCTTCCAGTTTTTGCCCATTCAGTATGATATTGGTAGTGGGTTTGTCGTAAATAGCTTTTATTATTTTGTGATAGATTCCATCGATATCTAGTTTATTGAGAATTTTTAGCATAAAGGGCTGTTGAATTTTGTCAAAGGCCTTCTCTGCATCTGTTGAGATAATCAAGTGGTTTTTGTCTTTGGTTCTGTTTATGGGATGGATTACGTTTATGGACTTGTGCATGTTGAACCAGCCTTGCATCCCTGGGATGAAGCATACTTGATGGTGATGGATAAGCTTTTTGATGTGCTGTTGCAATCAGTTTGCCAGTATTTTACTGAAGATTTTTGCATCTATGTTCATCATGGAGATTGGCCTGAAGTTTTCTTTTTTGTTGTTGAGTCTCTGCTGGGTTTTGGTATCAGGATGATGTTGGTCTCATAAAATGAGTTGGGGAGGATTCCCTCTCTTTGTATTGTTTGGAATCAGTTCAGAATGATTGGTAGCAACTTCTCTTTGTATGTCTGGTAAAATTTTGCTGTGAACCCATCTGGACTTGGACTTTTTTTGGTTGGTAGGCTGTTAATTGCTGCCTCAACTTCAGCCCTTGTTATTGGTCTATTCAGGGTTTCAACTTCTTCCTGGTTCAGTTTTGGTAGGGTGCAAGTGTCCATGAATTTATCCATTTCTTCCAGGTTTACTGGTTTATGTGCATAGAGTTGTTTGTAGTAATCTCTGTTGATAGTTTGTATTTCTGTGGGATTGGTGGTTTTACCGTTTTTTATTGCATCTATTTGATTATTCTCTCTTTTCTTTTTTATTAATCTGGCTAGTGGTCTGTCTATTTTGTTGATCTTTTTGAAAGACCAGCTCCTGGATTTATTGATTTTTCTGAAGGATTTTTGTGTCTCTATCTCTTTCAGTTCTTCTCTGGTCTTAGTTATTTCTTGCCTTCTGCTAGCTTTTGAGCTTTTTGATCTTGGTCCTCTGGCTCTCAATTTTGATGATAGGGTGTCGATTTTAGATCTTTCCTCGTTTCTCATGTGAGCATTTATTGCTATAAATTTCCCTCTAGAAACTGCTTTAAATGTGTCCCAGAGATTCTGGTATGTTGTGTCCTCGTTCTTGTTGGTTTTGAAGAACATCTTTATTTCTGCCTTCATTTCATTGTTTATCCAGTCAACATTCAGGAGCCAGTTGTTCAGTTTCCATGAAGCTGTGCGGTTTTGAGTTTCTTAATCCTGAGATCTAATTTGATTGCACTGTGGTCTGAGAGACTGTTTGTTATGATTTCTGTTTTTTTGCATTTGCTGAGGAGTGATTTACTTCCAATTATATGGTCAATTTTAGAGTAAGTGCAATGTGGTGCTGAGAAGAATGTATATTCTGTGGCTGTGGGATGGAGAGTTCTGCAGGTGTCTATTAGGTCTGCTTGTTCCAGTTCTGCATTCAAGTCCTGTATATGCTTGTTGATTTTCTGTCTCGTTGATCTGTTTACAGTGGAGTGTTAGAGTCTCCCACTATTGTGCAGGAGTCTTTAGGTTTATAGGTCATTAAGAATTTGCTTTATGTATCTGGGTGCTCCTGTATTGGGTGCATATATATTTAGGATAGTTCTTCTTGTTGTATTGATCATTTCACTATTATGTAGTGTCCTTCTTTGTCTCTTCTGATCTTTGTTGGTTTATAGTCAATATTATCAGAGACTAAAATTGCAACCCCTGCTGTTTTTTGCTCTCCATTTGCTTGGTAGATCTCCTTCCATCCCTTTATTTTGAGTCTATGTGTGTCTTTGCATATGAGATGGGTCTTCTGAATATAGCACACCAATGGGTTTTGACTTTGTCCAGTTTGCCAGTCTGTGTCTTTTGATTAGGGCATTCAGGCCATTTACATTTAATGTTAATACTGTTATGTGTGAATTTGATCCTGCCATTTTATCACTGGTTATTTGTTTTGCCTGTTGGTAGACACAGTTTCCTCATTATGTCATTGGTCTTTACCATTTGATTCATTTTTGCAGTGGCTGGTACTGAATGTTTTTTTCTGTGTTTAGTGCTTCCTTCAGGAGTTCTTGTAGGGCAGGTCTGGTGGTGATGAAAACTCTCAGTAAGTGCTTGTCCATAAAGGATTTTATTTCTCCTTCACTTATGAAGCTTAGTTTAGCTGGATATGAGATTCTGGGTTGAAAGTTCCTTTCTTTAAGGATGTTGAATATTGGCCCCCACTCTATTCTGGCTTGCAGGGTTTCTGCTGAGAGATCCCCTGTGAGTCTGATGGACTTTCCTTTGTGGGTGACCTGAGCTTTCCCTCTGGCTGCCCTTAGCATTTTTTCCTTCATTTCAACCCTGATGAATCTGATGATTATGTGCCTTGGGGTTGCTCTTCTTGAGGAGTATCTCGGTGAACATGTAATAATAAAACCAAAATAAAATAAACCTCAAAATGGAGACATCACGAGTGTGTCTAATTCCACTCTTCATCCCTCCCGCTCTACATCTCAATATTTTAGCCTGGACTATGCTTGCAATGATTGATAGCAGAACAGAAACTCAGGGGCAGACTTAGTTATGAATGGAAAATTTGTCATAATAACGATGGCACCAGAAATCAGTCCATGGGGAAGAAAAGGATTTCTCTGCATATGGTATTGGCATATGGTGTGCATTAGGAGCTTAACTCAAACCATATACAAAGATGAATTTAGATTGAGTTCATGTTTGTATACGGTTTGAATCAAACTCATAATTCACACCTAATTCCTAACTGGGAATGGTACAGCTATAAAACAGCATTTAAAAAATATATCTTTTTGGTAATCTGAGGAAACCTATAGACTCCTTCTCAGAATAATATTTTTAAATGGATAGAATAAAAAAGGATTATTGAAGGAAACAATTATGTAGACATTTTAAAACTTGTGAAGTAAAATACATGCTTCTGTGTTAAAGTATTGATATGGTTTGGCTCTGTGTCCCCACCCAAATCTCATCTTGAATTGCACTCGCATAATTCCCACAAGTTGTGGGAGGTACCTGGTGGGAGACAGTTTGAATCATGGGGGCAGTTTCTCCCATATTGTTCTCATGTTAGTGAAAAAGTCTCACAAGATCTGGTGGTTTTATTAGGGATTTCCATGTTGTATCCTTCTCATTTTTCTCTTGTTGCCGCCATGTAAGAAGTACCTTTTGCCGCCCACCATGATTTTGAGGCCTCCTCAGCCACGGAACTCTTAAGTCCAATTAAACCTCTTCTTCTTCCCAGTTTGGGTTTATCTTTATCAGCAGCATGAGAATGGACTAATACACGCATTAATCAGATCTGGCAGCAAATCTAGCTACTACAGCAATTTTGAAATAGTGGCACTCAAAAACAATTTTGAAATATATGCAACAACGGTGACATAAGCTAAAACTATACGTTTTTCTGGAGACAAAATTGAAAGCCTACTACTACCACTGTGACTTTTTGCCCACATTCATAATCAGAAGAAATACTAAATGTCTATTAGAGGTTACTGAAAATAAAAATATATATATTTTTTCCATCCAAGTTCACTGACATCTTGAATTCCAGATTAATGCCATTCTGGTTAAAATCCCCTTTAATAAAGATGATAGAAATAGAGGAGATTATTTTTGACTTCTTCAGGCTAGGGAAGAACTTCTAAGATAGTGGCCCCAAAATGCACAAAGAATTGATGGATTTGTTTCCTATAAAATTCAGAAGCTTTGCTTAGCAAGATGACAGACTAGGAGAAAACATTTGTAACCTTCAAAACCAACAAAGGATTGACACCTAGAATAAATGAGGGGTTTCTGCAAATCAACAAGGGAAGGACAAGAAAACCAGTAGAACATCAGTAAAAATATATGAATAGACACTTTTCAGAAGTGAAAATATTGTATATGTAATAACTATGTGATGAGATATTCATTCACTTGTAATAAATGAGTGGAAAATTAAAACATCAATGAAGTAGATACTGAATACCATCCTATTTTTCAGAAAGAGAGAGCCTATTACCACTGGCTAGGGATGGTGGCTCATGCCTGTAATCCCAGCACTTTGGGAGGACAAGGCAGGCAGATTGCCTGAGCTCAGGAAGTTTGAGACTATCTTGCACAACACGGCAAAACCCCATGTCTACCAAAAATACAAAAAATTAGTTGGACATGGTAGCGTGTGCCTATAGTCCCAGCTACTTGGAAAACTGAGGTGGAAGGATCACTTGAGCCTGGGAGGACAAGGCTGCAATGAGCTAAGATTGTGCCACTGCACTCCAGCCTGGGTGACACAGGGAGACCCTGGGACAGAAAGAAAGAGCAAGGAAGCAAGGAAGCAAGGAAGGAAGGAAGGAAGGAAGAAAGGAAGGAAGGGAGGGAGGGAGGGAGGGAGGGAGGGAGGGAGGAAGGAAGGAAGGGAGGAAGGGAGGAAGGGAAAGAAGGAGAGAGAGAGAAAGAAAGAAAAGAAAGAAAGAAGGAAAGACAGACAGAAAGAAACAAAGAAACAAAGAAACAAAGAAGGAAAGAAAGAAAGAAAAAGGAAAGAAAGGAAGAAAGAAAGGCTGTTAACTACCAAGTGTTGGCAATGATGTGGGAAAATGAGAACTCTCATGCACTGCTGACAGGATATAAACTTTTATAACCATTCCGAGAACAATCTGCTGGTAGATACTGACACTAAGGACCACATATATTATGACTCAGCTCTCCCATCCTGAGTATATAAACAGGGAGCCCTGGCAAACCATCCTTTAATTGAACAAATATGAAGATATTCATCTCAGCACTGTTAGTGGTGGTGGATACTAGAGGCAACTTGTTATAAAATGTGGAAGTGTGTCCTGGTGAGAGACCAGCATGTAGCACCTGCAACCATAAGTTCCAAGGAACTATGTACAGACAGCAACCCAGATATCCCCAGATGTAAACAATCAACTTAAACTACTGAGTAAGAAAAAAAGGTTAAGAACATCGAGAGATCTTTAGCACAATACTATTTAATAACATACCCGCAGAAAACAACACTGCATATTTTCTAAGATATTTGTATCTTGAGAAACTGAATGTACACATGAACAGTGGTATTCAGAAACAGAACTGGGACTCACAACCAGCCCAGGAAGCCAACCCAGGAAGCTAGCCTGCTGGAAGTCAGACATCTAGAAAATCAGATGCTATCTCTAGTAACAATTCAAGAAGCTAAACAGTAATTTTTGTAACAATTGATCTCAAATAGCCAGGACTTGATTAACAATTGACAACTTCCATAATTTTTGTTTCCACTTCCAACTGGAGGCCAATTAGAGAAAGTCGAATATGCACCCCTAACCAATCACATAAGATGCCTCACTTTTAGTTAGACGCCTCCAGCTTCTTCAGGCCAACAGCCTCCATCAGGGCACACCCAGAGCTTTCCCTTTCCCCCATAAAGCTTCCCCATTCCTCTGCCTGCCTTTTAGTCTCTGCCAAACGCAAGTGGTAATGGCTGTCTCTTGCTATACAGTGAATTCTGGGTAAAGAGCCCTTGCTTGTTCTCCTTTGGTTATTCCCACAGTCTTCAAAGAGACCTGCTGGGCACATTACAGTGGTACGCCTTTGAGGAATGGGAATGAACTGGATTGGAGAATGGAGCTCAGGGCCTTGCAGGGACCTGTAGACCATGTGCCATGAGCTGAGGAAGTGATTCACCAAAGTCTTGGAGGTTCACACAAAATACAGAAAAACATTTTAAAAATTAGTTTGTTTTTGGGCCAGACACGATGGTTTGTGCTTGTAATCCCAGCACTTTGGGAGGCTGAGGCCGGTGGGTCACCTGAGGTCAGGGGTTCGAGACCAGCCTAATAAACAGGATGAAACCCCATCTCTACTAAATACAAAAAAATTAGCCAGGCGTGGTGGTGCATGTCTGTAATCCCGGCTACTTGGGAGGCTGAGGCAAGAGAATCACTTGAACCTGGGAGGCAGAGGTTGCAGTGAGCCAAGATTGCGGCACTGCACTCCGGCCTGGGCAGCAAAAGCAAAACTCTGTCTCAAAAAAAGAAATTAGTTTGTTTTCATTTCCTTCTGCATGGTATTTTTTTCTTCTGAAATCTCTTCTACTCCTCTTGCCGTTTTCCAAGCTTCCCTCTCCTTGGGGACTAAGTATCCAGATCATTGCTTCCCAGGCAGAGGCAGTCAGCACAGGAAAGGAAGGAAGCAACGCTCCACCTCGCTCCACTGACCGGGGGGTAGTGGAGACTCCCAGGACCCGGAAATGTTCCTGCCAAACCGAGCCTCTCTAAGAAACTCTCAGCAATGGCTCACATAGGAGTCCTGAGTCCAGATATTCTCCCTCCGGCCTGGTTTTATCTCTATTAGAACACAGTTTAAGCCAATGTCCTCCTTTTTAACCACTCAGTGCTGGAGATTAAGGGAAAAAAATAGCCACAGTGATTTCATCTCACTCTTTTTCTGTGAAAATTACTTTTCAGAACTATTAAATCTTCTGTGAAGGTTATAATAGAGGACTTAGTTTCAGTTTAGCCATTTATTAAGATATAGGCTACCAAGCCCCAATAGAAAAAATAAACAAACAACTAGCAGTTTACTTGGATTTATGCACAGTCTGTCTAATCAATCAATCTGTAAACATTATGCAAATGTGTGTAAACCTGAACCTAGCCCAGAGTTTACGTATGCATTGTTATGTAAACAATCAATCTAGTTAATGCAAATATTAATATAAACCTGACATTAAACACAAGTTTATACAGCCTTGCTGGTTGAAGTCGGCTTGATTTACATTGAAATATAAATAGCAACAGTGCTCCTTTCGGGGCTTTGGAAAACAGACTGACCCGAGGTCACTGGGTGGCCAGTCTCCACTGCTTCCTCTGATTGACTTCCAACCTCCTTATTCAATGCATCTTATGAAGAATGGGAGAGAATTTGAACCCCAGCTCATCAGTCCCTACAGGTGTCTTTGTTTAGCATAGCCCAGCTCCCCATGGTGGGATCTCTCTAGGGTCGCCTTTAAAGCCAGATGACCCCAGTGTCTGCACCAGTGATGAGGAGGGGTCACTCACCAGCTTTCACTGCAACATTGGCTGAAACATTGCAGGTGAGCCATTTTGCCAACAAGATTGGCTATTAAGAAGACTTCTGGGCAAGTCTCAAGTCACTTTGCCCCAGTCCCTTCTGCTGACTGGCTTCTTCTCATTCAAGTCTGTTTTAAACGTCACCTCCTCAGACAGGTTACCTCCTAGATTATTCTGTAGCATACCACTCTATACATTACACTCATTAAGCTTTTCTCAATTTGTGATGACATATTTATTTACTTATGTGTTAACTTTTTCCATCCCCATCACCTATACCTTCACAGGAGCAGAGCGACATCTGTTCACCACTTTATACTCAGCGCCAGGTACACGTGATGTGCTTAAAAATATTTTGTCGGATGGATGGACACACTCAGGAATCTTGTTGTTTAGCCCAAAGATCTGCCTTTCTTGTCATAGGCAGCCTCAGAAACTTGCCCAGCTGTGTCTGCGGGACCTGCCCAATATATGGATAATCTGCATGGCTTTCCTCAGTGCCTTCTGCCAACGGCTGGATTTTGTTCTCTGAGATCCCACCATGGCATAATAATGTAACTGGAGTAACTGCAGCCGGATTCCCTGGTTCACCACGCTGGTAGTCAAACCCAGGCCACCTGGGTGAAAACCAGGAGTTCAAACCACTAGACTACCACTGAAGTGGCCTAGCTGCTGCTGGAACTTAGCCTCTTGGCCTTCCTGACCCTGAAGAACAGGGAAAGAGGTTCCAGAGGCACGGCGAGTGTTACAGCTGAAATAGAACTCTTGGACCCAATGAGTGTGCAACTGTGATTTATTAGACAGAGCGAAAAGACAGCTTCCACTCTGTGGAAGGGAACCTGGAGAAAGGGTGCCGTCCAAGCTGTGGCAGCTAGAGGTTTTCCCCTTGAATTATTCCCTCCCCATTCATGTTCTTGTCCAATGAGAGGAGTTCTTTCAGACTTCTCTGGATTGATTGATCGTTGACTCCTTTACTGGATTAGCTACTGTTTTACAACTGAGTCACAGAGACCCCACCTCCAAGAGCCAGAGGTGAGAAAATGGAGTCAAAGGCCCTACCTGGCCTGCCAGAGCTGGAAAAGCAGAAACAAAGGGCCCTAGCCGGCCAGAGGCAGGAAAGCCAGAGAATTCCTGAACTTGAAACCACAACCCCAGCTGACCCTGGGAAGTCCCTTTAACACAGACCCTCATTAATAGTAGTAGGAGAAATAGCAATAATATATTAAACACTGTCTTAATCTCTTGGGGTTGCTACAACTGAACATTTACTTCTTGGCTTATAAACACCAGAAATTGTTTCTCACATTTCTGGAGGCTGGAAGTCCAATATCAAGATGCCAGCAGATTTGGTGTCTGACGAGGGCTGGCTTCCTTTTGAAGGAAGGTTCATAGGTGGCTGTCTTCTCCCTGTGTCCTCACATGGTGAGAAAAGTGAGGGAGCTCTCTGGAGTCCCCTTTCTAAGGGTACTGATATGGTTTGACTGCATCCCCACCCAAATCTCATCTTGAATTGTAGCTCCCACAATTCCCACATGTTATGGGAAGAGCCCAGTGGGAGGTAATTGAATCATGGGGGCGGGGTAGGTCTTTCCCATGCTATTCTTGTTGTAGCAAATAAGTCTGACAAGATCTGACGGTTTTATAAAGGGGAGTTTTCCTGCACAAGTTTCTTCTCTTGTCTGCCTCCATGTGAGACGTGCCTTTCACCTTCTGCCATGATTGTGAGGCCTCCTAGCCACATGTAACTGTGAGTCCATTAAACCTTCTTCTGTAAATTGCCCAGTCTCAGTTATGTCTTTATTAGCAGTGTGAAAACAGACTAATATGGGTATTAATCCCATTCAGGAGCTTAGTCACCTCATGACCTTATCATTCCCAGAGGCCCTACATCCTAATACCATCACATTGGGGGTTAAATTTTGACAGATGAATTTTGGATGGGACACAAATATTCAGTCTGTAGCAAATACTTAGTAGTTTCCAGATGTTATACTAGAGGCTGTACCCTCATCATCTCACTTGAACTTTAACCTTCAAAGCATCTTTTTCTTTTTCTTTTTTTTTTTTTTGGGGGGGCAGTGGCATGATCTTGGCCCACTGCAACCTCCGCTTCCCAAGTTCAAGCAATTCTCCTGCCTCATCCTCCCTAGTAGCTGGGATTACAGGTGCATGTCACCATGCCCAGCTAATATTTGTATTTTTAGTTGAGACCAGGTTTCACCATGTTGGCCAAGCTGGTCTCAAACTCCTGACCTCAGATGATCCACCCACCTCAACCTCCCAAAGTATTGGAATTACAGGGTGAGCCATCGTGCTCAGCCTCAAAGCATCTTTTTCAAAAGACCAAGCTTTTAACAAGGAGTCCAAGATAAAAGAGCTTGGGCTGGGGACAGTGCAGTGTACATTTTAGAGTCCACCTTTGAAATCAATTAGAGCTGAGTTTGAATCCTGACTTTACCAGCTACAGATCTTGTAGAAGACATTTACTCTGGGCCCTCATTTCCTAAGTTGTAGAATGAGGATGTGAATATTTGTTTCTCGGGGTTGTTGTGATGATTAACTAAGAACGAGCACATAGCACAAAAAGAATTAGTAAATATTAGTCATTATTTCCAGCTTTTACACAAAAAAGTTCAGAAACCTGAAGACCAAGAACCAGGTTCACTCTCTTCGACCTCTGTGTCTTCTGTGTTCTCTTGAAATCCTTCGCTGTGTCACCCAGAGTCCCTTCAAGTAGGGAATTTGTATTAGGCATCTTTGTGGTGCATCCACTGAGATTGGTCACACCAAACTCAGACTGAGGAAGTGATGACCGAGAGCCCTGCAGGTGGAAGAAAGAGGTGCTGAAATGGACCAGAAGCTTTTCCACACACAAATCAGTCTTAACTCCAAAGGCCCTAAAGCAAAGGTAGTGGAACCGGACTCTAGGAAGACATAGGTGGTTGCTCACGGTGTTTGGCCAGAGTGCTTATAGGGCGTATTTAGTTATGTCTGACTCCCCTGGGGAACAGGGCTTGCCTCTTACTCATCTTTGTAACTCAGAAGGCAGCACAGTGCTGGTGCCTGGTGGGTGCCCAATCACTGTTTGTTGAATAAATATTCCGTTCTCAACCCCTCTTACCAAGACTCATTGGATTTCTACTTTTTTGGTGTTTAGTTTCAATGTTGCCTTTGATCTTCATTTGGGTAGGGTTTTGGGAGTGCATTGGGAAGGAGACCGAACAAATAGAATTCCTTCTAGGCTCTCTACGTCCCTAGGGGATGCCTGCCTAAAAATTGCCTGCTTATGCGGAGGCTCAGGCCTTGTAGAGGGAGCTCAGCTCCAATGTGTCAAATCCCGAGACTCCCATAATCATTAGTAGCAGCTGCAAGCCCCAAGAGCTCCTTGCAAAAGTAGAAACAGCCACAGAAATGAGAAACTTTCTATTGCCTATAGCAAAAGAAAGCAAACCAAAATGAAGTGAGAGGTGAGGCTGAACTATTATCCCTACATATTATTAATAATGACGCCTTTTATTTGAATAGCATTTTGGAATTTTAAAAAATGCTTTTTCCTCTATTATATCATTTATTGCTCATCACTTGCTTTGAGCTACAGTATTGCAGCCAGTTTGCTGATGGAGAAACTGCTTAGAGACAGGCCTCAATAGCAGCTGCAGCCTCCTAGAATAAGCTACCAGCATCCCTTAGTGAGAACCCCTGTGTTCCCTGGTGTCTCTATGGGATATCTTAAGGGAAATAAGCAGAAGAGTGGTCAGCTAGATGAATGACTAATTGTTGGAACTGCTTCAGGTTTACAAACCCTTTTTTAATTTGTTTTTTGTTTTGTTTTGTGTTTTTAGAGAAAGGAGATTTCAGCCAGGATGGGATTTTCCCAGAGAATTCTTTAGAAAGAGTGCCAGAATCTTTACCTTCCACCTTGACAGTCCCCAGAGACAAACTGAAAGGACCTCGGTTAATGACTCATCAGAAGGGTATTTGCAGTGCTGGCTTCATCATTCAAAGCAGGAAAGGCCTTTGTCATGGTCAAATGGCTTTAATGTGTTTTGAATGCTACATAAATTCAAACTTGATGGCTCATTTATTTGTTGGATTGAAGTTTTATACAATAAACGAAGCCTTGGTATTTACTAATAACTTGTGAGCTGCCCTTTGTTTGTTTAGAACAGCCAGAAGGCAAAGAAGTTGACTGAGTCCCCCATGGCCAATCTGATGTTCAGATCCTGGCATTTCCTGGGACAGTTTATGGATCCGTGCGAAGGGTCATAAGAAGGTTGTTTGTGGAGAAGACAGAGGAAACAGTGGGGAAAAGTTGAAGGGGAAGGATCTGTAGGTGGGTGTTTTATTCCAGACTTGTTCTGATACAGCCCCGCCACGGTGGCTTCAACCGCTGAGTTCAGTGAGCTGGGAATTCAGAGCTTTGAGTGACAGGCCAGGCTTGGCCAGTGACTTGTGGCATGACCTTGGGAGATTAATTGTTCCTACTGTGTCTCACTGTCTCACACTGAGAAAGAAAAGAAAGTGTAGAATAAATTCAATTCATCGTTCAAGGTGAGCTTCATTAAACGACTGTCCTTACAGGAAATCTGTGCTCTTTACCCCTATCCCATCTGCAAACATTTCTCTCTTTCTGAAACTCCAATAGACATTATTTGTCCCCGTAGATGCTGTGGGTGAGAACACAGGCTTTGGTGTCACAGCTGAGTGTGAGTCCCAACTCTGTCATTCATGTAAATCGAACATGGAGGAAACGTTTTTGAGCTTCCATTTCCTCACCTGCAAAATGGGAATAACTACAAAGATAACCACTAGGCTATTGTGAGAGAGAAATGAATGTGTCAGGTCGTCAGCTCTGTGCCTGGCATTTAGAAAGGATTCCTTATAGATAGGAGCGATGATAATGATAGCCTTCTGTTTTGGGGTTTAGAATAGAATGTAAGTGCCTGAAGAGAAGAAATCACACATTTGCAGTTCTTTGCCACACCCAGTACGTGGAGATGGGCTTATTTTCTGTGATAATGGATATTCACAGCCTGCCTCTCAGGGACAGGTGATGCACCTGCCACTCTGAGGACCCGCTGAAGCACAGCAGCATCTTCAGGTTCATCTGAAGGGTAAGAATGAGTCATGGGACACGAATGGGCAAAATCTCAACATCTCTCCATTTCCGGAGCTGGGGAAATGTTTATTCCTGTTAAGATTGGATGACAGGGTCTGCCTTCAGCACCTCCCCGTTTCCGCATAGAGATTCCAGCAGACTCATTTGCTGGGATGAGTCTTGAGAAAGATACACCAGGAAATGTTTCGCTAGAGGAGAGCCTCGGCTTGAGTTTGTTGGTTTCTGGCGGCCTCCTGTCTGCTGTGCCTGCCTGCTTGGGTCCCGATCTAGACGTGCTTGTCCCGGAATGCTTCTGCCCTTGGCTGCAGCCGGCGCTGGCAGGCCTTTCCTCATTTTTCCACGCTGGAGTCTTCATTTTGTTCCAGTAGCCACGTCTCCCCTGAGTCACTTGGGTTAATTCAGGTTGGTCTAAGGCAATCATTGGAGCCTCATTTGCCAAATTTGGTCAGTGAGAATAGAGCTTCTGTGTAAGGCTTCTTAGCTCTGAAAAAAGGGGTAAAAGTGATAAGAAGAGCTAGCACCCCTGTATCAGTCAGAGTTCTCCAGAGAAGCAAAACCAGTAAGATTTGTATGTGTGTATGAGAGAGAGAGTGTGTGTGTGCCTGTGTGTGTGTGAGAGAGAGTCAGGGTTCTCTGGAGGAACAGAATTAATGGAATAGATACATATAAAAGAGAGCTTATCAAATATTAACTGACACGCCCACAAGGTCCCACAATAGGCCGTCTGCAGTCTGAGGAGCAAGGAGAGCCAGTCCAAGTTCCACAGCTGAAGACCTGGAGTCCGACGTTCGCTGGCAGGAAGCATCCAGCATGGGAGAAAGATGTAGACTGGGAGGCTAGGCCAGTCTAACCTTTTCACATTTTTTTCTTGCTGCTTTATATTTGCTGGCGGCTGATTAGGTGGTGCCCACCAGATTAGGGGTGGGTCTGCCTATTCTAGTCCACTGACTCAAATGTTAATCTCCTTTGGCAACACCCTCACAGGCACACCCAAGATCAATACTTTGCATCCTTCAATCCAATGAAGTTCACACTCAGTATTAACCATCACTCTGTGTGTGTGTGTGTGTGTGCGTGTGTGTGTGTGTGTGTGTAGAGAGAGAGAGATAGGTTATCATAAGTATTTGGCTCATGCTATTATGTATCAGGCAGGCTGGCAAGTCCAAGGATCTGCATGTTGGAGACCCAGAAGAGCCAATGATTTAATTCCAGTCCAAATGCAAAGATCTGAGAATGAGGAAAACTGACAGTGTAAATTCCGGTTGAAAGGCTGATAGGCTGTAGACCCAAGAAGAACTCATGTTTCCTGAAGGCAGGACAAAAACCAGTGTCCTAGTTGGAAGGCAGCCAGGCAGGAAGAATGCTCTCTTACTCAATGGAGGGGCAGCCTTTTTGCTCTATTCTGGCCTTCCACTGATTGGCTGAGGCCCACCCACATTCGGAAGGGCAATGTGCTTTACTCAGTCTACTGATTCACATGTTACTCTCATCCAGAAATGCCCACACAGAAACACCCAGAATAATGTTTGACCAAATATCACCCTCTGGCCCAGTCAAGCTGACAGAAAATGAGCCATCATATCCCCATTCTAACTTGGTGTGACTTGTGGATTGAATCGTGTCCCCCTGGAGGGATATATTGAGATCCTAACCCTGGTGCCTTTGAATGTGACCTTGTTTGGGAATGGCTTCATTGCAGATGCAATTAGTTAAGATGAGCTCGTTCTGGAGTAGAGTGGAACCTTAATCGAATATGACTGGTGCCCTTATGAGATACAGAGAGAATGTCACACACACAGACATGGAGAGAATATCATTTGATGATGGAAGAAGAGGTTGGAATTCTTCAGCTGTAAGCAAAGGAACACTGAGTGTTACCTACACTAGACGCTAAGGGAAAGGCATGGAACAGACCCTCCCTCAGAACCTCTGGAAGAAACCAACCCTGCCAACACCTTGATTTTGGATTTCTGGCTTCCGGAACTGTGAGACAATGCATCTCTATTGTCTGAAGCTCCCAGTTTGTGGCACTTTGTTAGGGCAGCCCTAGGAAATTGATTCAGTGTGTGACAGTGTCACTCCTTGGGCTGTGGTGCCATTCTGCTACTATGAGATGTGCTCACAGATACACAGAGTGACAGCACGGAGTCAGGAGAACCTGGGTCTTTGATACGTTTGTTGAGCTCTGGAATTAACCAGCTTGGAAACTCCCCTTCCTCTAAACTTCTTGTAATATGAAATAGTACAAACCCTTATCATCTCAACCATTTGGGATTGAGTCTCCTGATTTTGAGAGACAAGTGCTTCTGATTGATGGATTGCTCTCATATCTTCTTCACTCCAGGCTCCCTGCTCCTCTGTTCCTTGTCACAGTAAACAGCAACCTGATCCACCCAAATGCCCATGGGAGAAACCCAGCTCCATCCTTGGTGCTTTCCGTTCTGTCATTCTCCCGACTTGATCATTCATCGGGCCCTGCCAATATCGCCTCCCTATTCAGTCTGCCTGTGCCTTCACTGCCTTGGTACTAAGCCTCCCCTTGTGTGTTATCACAACAGCTGAACTGTGCTGTCTGTGGCAAGTCTTGGTCAACTTAAACCATCCTCTTCACCAGAGCCAGGGTGAGGGTCTGTAATATATGATTTCTCCAGGTTATTCTCATTGCCTTTAGGAAAAAGGCCAAGTTCAAACCCCTTAGCATGATGTCATTCATGATCTGGCCCCTGGTGGCAATTTCAGTCTCATCTCTTATCACTTGGTTAGACTTGTCAGCTGCTGAAGTTACCATTGTCTGTCTCACCTCAGGGCCTTTGCACAGACAGCTTCCTTGAGCTAAAATACCAGCTGCCTCCCTTGGCCTGCCTAACACCAACTCATTCTCCAGGCTTCAGCTCAGCCACTCCTTCTTCCAAAGGGCCTTCTCTGACTGGTCCTACTATTGTTTGGTTGGATATTTTCAGATTTTAGAACATTGGTGCTAAGAGGAACATGGCATGGGATGCTGTGTGTTGTAGTGGCACAAGCACTAGCTAGGGAGTGAGAAGACGTCCCATGTCTAACACTGATGAAGTTGTGGAGCCCTGGGGAAGTCCTTTTCCCCTTAGGCTTCAGTTGCTCTGCCCACAGGATGGGGGAGTAGGGCTATGCCAGTCATTCTCATGAGGGAGTAGGGCTTCACCAGTGATTTTCATGGAGGAGTAGGGCTATGTCAGTGGTTCTCACGAGGGAATAGGGCTATGTCAGTGGTTCTCACGAGGGAATAGGGCTATGCCAGTGGTTCTCACGAGGGGGTAGGGCTATGTCAGTGGTTCTCATGAGGGAATAGGGCTATGTCAGTGTTTTTCATGGGGAGAAGGGATATTCCAGTGGTTCTCATGAAGGAGGGGGGCTGTGCCAGGTGTTTCAATGGGGTCCGTAGGGCTATGTTAGTAGTTTTCGAACTATGTCCTTCAGAGCTCTGGGAATTCTGGAGAAAGCTATCCAGGTGAGAAGCAAAAAGAGGGCAAAACCACTTTTGAATCCCCCTCCTAACTCTCTTCAGGTCTCTTTTAATATCTCATCATATATTGCTCTTTTATGATAATTTGTTTTAGGAAAAAGAGGAATTAGTAGCTTGAAAACATTAGAAAACCACTGATCTTTGTAACTGGGATCTTGCCCAGCTCAGACATTCTGTTGTTAACACAGACCCTCCCAGCAGAGGAAGAGGGGGAGATAGCCGAGGGTGCAAAGATGATTAGGATGAAGTCGATGAGAGACTTGAGGGGAACCTGGTGACCTGAGCTGCTGCCTTTGGTCCAGTCATACCTGGCACAGGATCTATAGAAGTGAGAGTTTTCATGATGAGGTTGAACATTTTGGGTTTGGAGTCAAAAGAACTGGGGCTGCTGGACTCCAAACCAGTGGCTTACACCCTTGATGCTCAGTGGAATTATCTGGGAGGTTTTGAAAAGCACTGATGCCAGAGTCTGCTCCTCAAACAACTGAATGACTCTCTAGGGGAGGACTGTGGCATCTGAACCCTGCAGAGGAGAACTGTGATTGTCTTGCTCCCCATCACAGTCCCAGTGCCCAGTATATACAATCAGCAGGCAATAAGCAACAGCAAATATTTGTTGAGTAAATAAGCTCATTTCATATTGATGACTGATAGGCTTATATCTCCTTAATCAGGTTACTGAGACTTCCTGAGGCTCAGTTCTTTCATCTGCAAAATGAAAATGTAACTTCTACTCAGAAGTGATGCTATGAGAATGAAGGATAGGTCAGGTACCTTGCAGAACATACGGCACATAGCAGTTGATTTGTAAATGGTGCTACTCCCGTTAGTGACAATTGATGTGACTAAGATTCAGACCAAAAAACACTGGATTCCAATTAGGCTGCCTTATATCAGTCAGGAGACTAAATTATTCTCTGATGACAAATAACCCCCAAGTCTCTGGGGCATAACACAGCCAATAATTATTTTACCCGCATTATTTGTCTATCACAGGTTGACTAGGGGTTGTCAGAGTCTCAGTCATATGGAACATTGCCAGTCATCATGAGAGTCAAAAGGAATACCTTGGAGCTCCTTCCACTGGCAAGTCTCAGCCTAGAAGTGACCCACAACTGATTAGTCAGAAGCAGTCACATGGTTGTATCAACCACTGGAACCCAGCAAGTACAATCACACTATGTGCCCAGAAGGCAGAGAACTGGAACTTACATTGATGAACAACGAGAAAGACAGCACCGTAGCTTTCTGGAAGTCACGCATGACTGTATACACACTTAACCTTCAACAATGACACCAGGAATCAATGACAGTTGAGGCACAAATCACTTTGGTCAGTAACTGTGTTTTGATATCCAGTATTCATTCTTCTTTCCCTTCTTTTCTTTTCTTTCTTTCTTTTTTTTTTTTTTTGTTTGTTTTGAGACAGAGTCTCACTCTGTTGCCCAGGCTGGAGTGCAGTGGTGTGATCTTGGTTTACTGCAACGTCCGCCTCCCAGGTTCAAGCGATTCTCCTGTCTCAGCCTCCTTAGTAGCTGGGATTATAGATGATCACCACAGGCCCAGCTAATTTTTGTGGTTTTAGTCGAGATGGGGTTTCACCATGGCCAGGCTGGTCTCGAACTCCTGACCTCAAATGATCTGCCCGTCTTGGTCTCCCAAAGTACTGGGATTACAGACATGAGCCATGATGCCTGGACTCTTTCTTTGGGAATCATCACTCCAATATAATTTCTAAGCCACTTCATGAGATAAAATTTATATGCCAGAAACTTCACTTGTTTTAAATGTACAATTCAATGATTTTTAGTAAATGTTAGAGTTGTGGAACCATCACCAAAATTCAGCATTTCCAGCACCCCAAAAACGTTTCTCATTCCTATCTGTAGTCAATCCCCACTCACACAGCCAACCTCATGCAAGTACTAATCTGTTTTCTGTCTGTACAAATTTATCTTTTCTGAACACTTCATGCAAATGGAATCATGTGCTATATAGTCTTTGATGTCTGACTTCTCACTTCTGATGATGCTTTAAAGGTTCATCTGTGTTATAACATAATAGGCGTTGCAAAGGTTTTGGAGGCTGATCAAAGAAAAAGATATGACCACGAGATGTGGTAACACATAACAAGCTTTATTGGATGGTGTCTAGACAGTTGGCATAAGCGGGGAGTCCCGTACAGGATGAGACCTGAAGTGTCTGGCTCTGAGGCCGCCATCTAGGAAGATGGTAGAGCAAGGGAATTCCTGAAGAAGAGCTGGAACAGAGAGGGGCTTGTAGTAAGTTTTGAAGTGAAAGTTCTCCCACATTGTTCTTTTCCAAAAGTGTTTTGACTATTCTGGGACCTATGCCTTTTCATATACATTTTAGGATAAGCTTGTCAATTTCTGAAAAGTACTCTGGCATTTTTATAGGGATTGTGTTGAATCTTTAGATCTGCATGGAGACATTTGACTCCTTAACAATATTGGGTCTTCTGATCCAAGAGCATAGAATGTCTCTTCATGTATTAAAATCTTTCTTATTTTCTCTCAGCAATGCTTTGTAATTATCAGTGTGCAAGTCTTGCACTTTATTGTAAGCTTATTTCAAGATACTCTAGTCTTTGTGTTGCTATTGTGAATGAAATTTTATTTTCATTTTGTGGGTTGTTACGTGTATTATTATGTAGAAATGCAGTTGATTTTTGTGCATTCATTTTGTGTCCTGCACCTTGCTGTACTCATATATTTACTCCAGAAGTTTTTTTAAAAATTGGAGTGGATTCCTTAGGATTTTCTCCCAATACGATATGTAATTTGTAAATAAAGACCATTTTATTCTTCCTTTCTGATCTGAACCACTTCAATGAAAAATATTTTTCTTACTTTACTGGCTAGAACCTCTAGCCACAATGTTAAGTAGAAAGTGGCGAGAGACATCTTGCTTTGTTCCTGATCTTGAGGGGAGGGCACTAAGCCTTTCACTACTAAGTATGATATTAGCTGTAAGATTTTTATAGATGCCCTTTATCAGGTTGAATAGTTCCTTTCTATTCCTAGCTTGTTGAAAATGTTTTATTTGAATGAGTGCCGGATTTTGTTAAATGCTTTTTCTGCATGCGTTGAGATAATCGTGTGGCTTTTGTCCTTTATTCTATTAATATAGTGCATTATACTAATTAATGTTCAGATGTTAAACCAATCTTGCAATACTGAGATAAACCCCACTTGGTCATGGTGTATTATTCTTTTTATATGTTTCTGGATTTATTTTACTAATATTTTGTTGAGGAGTTTTGTATCTATATTCATGTGAATATTAGTCTGTAGTTTTATTTCCCTGTAAGATGTTTGACTAGCATCAGGGTTATGCTTGCTTCATAGAATGATTTGGAAAGTGTTTCCCTCTACATTTTCTGGAAGGATTTTGGAAGGATTAGTATTATTTATTATTTAAATATTTGATAGCATTTGCCAATGAAGCTATTTGGCTCTGGGGTTTTCTTTGTGAAGAGATTTTAAATTCAATTTCTTTTCTTGTTATAGGTCTATTCATATGTTTTTATTTATTCTTGAGTTCATTTTGATGATGTGCATCCTTTAGGAATCTGTCAATTTCATTTAAGTTAACAAATTTGTTTCCACAACATTGTTTATACTAATCCCTTGTAATTATTTTAATTTCTGTAGGATAGGTAGTGATTTTTCCTCCTTTTCAGTCCTGATTTTTGTAATTTGTGTCCGTCTCTATTTTCCCCTAGTCAGTCTAGTTAACAATTTGCCAATTTTACTGATTTTTTTTTTACAGAGCCAATTTTCTGTTTCATTGATTTTTCAGATTTTGTTTCTATTTCATTGATTTTTACTGTAACTTTTATTATTTCCTGTTTCTGCATGCTTTGGGTTTGCTTTCCTCCTTCATTCTTGTTTCTTAAGATGAAAGCTTAACTATTGATTTGAGATCTTTCTTCTTTTCTAACATAGGCATTTAAAGTTATAAACTTTCCTGTTAGTACGGATTTAGCTACACTTCATAAATTTTTCATATGTTTTGTTTTCATTTTCATTTACTTAAAAATATTTTCAACTTCCTTTGTGGCTTTTTTCTTTGACTCATTGGTTATTTTGAAGTGGATTGTTAATTTTCAAATATTTGTGAATTTCCCAATTTTCTCTGTTAAGGATATCTAATTTAATTTCTTGTGGTCAGATGTTTCTCCCCCAGCACATTCAATATGTCCTCCCACTGTCTTTTGGCCTCCACTGTTTCTGATAAGGAGTCAGCTGTTAATTGTATTGTTGTCCCACTGTACATGAGTTATTTTTCTCTTGCTGTTTTCAAGCTTGTCTTTAGCTTTTAACAGTTTATATATTGTGTATGTAAATGTAGATCTATTTGTACTTATCATACTCGGAGTTCATGGAGCTTCTCAAATGTGTAGATTAATGTCTCTTATCAAATTTGGAAAGTTTTTGGCAATTATTTCTTCAAATACTTGTATGCCCCTTTTCCTACTTCTCTTTCTCCAGGATTCCCATTACAGGAATGTTGTTATGGATGGAGTTTGATGGAGTTCCACAGCTGTTTGAGGATCTGCTCAATTTTCTTCATTGTTTTTTCTTTTTTCAGATTAGATAATTTTTATTGATTTATCTTCAAGTTTGCTGATGTTTTATTATGGCATCTCAGATCTGGTATTGAGCCCCTTTAGTGTACTTTCTGTTTTACTTTATTTTTCAACTCTAGGTTTTCCATTTGGTTCTTTTAAAAATATAATCTCTATCTGTGTGTTCATATTCTCTATTTGATGAGTCATTGTCATTATAATTTCCCTTAACTTATAAAATATAATTTTATTTAGTTTTTGAACATAATTTTACTAGCTGCTGTGAATTTTTTTCTGCAAAATCTGACATCTTAGAGGACCTCCCAGAGACAGTTTCTGTTGACTTTTACCCTGAGCTTTTTCCACTTTCCTGTTTCTTTTAATGTCTTGCAACTTTTTTTGGAAATTAGACATTTTAAATAATATATTTTAGCAACCGTAAATTCTCACTCTCTCTCTAGGAGTTGATACTGCTGATTTTGGTTGTGTATTGACTTTCCTGGACTTATTCTGTAAAGTCTCTCTACTATAATGTGTGGCTGTGATATCTCTGCTAAAGTTTATTTTTTGTTCTTACTTTTTCCCTAAATTTTAATTCCCATTGTTAACCCTTGGTTCAGCGTAGCTTACTAATTGATCAGAGGTTGTGCTCAAGCACATCAAGTCAGTAAGGCTTCTACTCTTTGCTAATGGATCACTATATGGATTGCAGAACACATTTGAAGTCCAGGCAGTTTACAGTTATGTCCCTGCTCTTACCTAATTGAGATTTTGTGTCTTCTTTGCATGTACACAAGTTCTCACATCCAGCCAGGCAAATGTACATAGCTAGTGTCCTCTTCAGTCTTTTCTGCACATGCAGTCAGCCTTGCACATAACCACAGCCTTTTAGACCTTTAGGGACATTTTGGAGCTTAACAAGGCTCACTCTGGCTGTCTAGTTACTTGGAGCTCCCTGTCAAATTTCTGGCTATGCTTCTGGTCTATTGCTTATCCTAATCAATGTTATAACCACAGACTAACTGCAACATTGGCTTTCCCCATTTGTTTGCTAATGAAATCACTGTCGTGGATCAACTACTCTTTCCCATGATGTCTGGGGCATGGGATTTTTCCCATATTCATTTCAAAGCAGTCTTCCCTGGCAGAAAAGCATTGGTTTTTCACAGTGCACCCTGACCTGGTAGAACTGCTACACTGATGGAATTGAGGGGATGATGGGAGCAGCCCTAGGCTAAAACAATCAGCATCCCACTGTCCTCAGCCCAGTGTCAATAGGCTTATTTGAATAAACTCTTGTCATTTTTTGCATGACTTTTGTCAATTTTCAGTCTCTCAAAGTTGCTGTTTTTGACAATTTTGTTCAGTTGTTTCTTTGGGGAAGAATTTGCTGAGTTCCTTTCTGTACCTTTCTCAGAGTTTAACCATTTCAATATAATTTTGTGGTTATTGCTCTATTGAATGCTGCTTTGCTAGGACTGCTGACCAGAGACCCCACCTTTTTTGCCAGGAAATACACCTAAGACAAAGCTGAGTTACCAAACACTCTTGTCCCAAATTTTGGGGCAAGAATATTGGGGCTAAAATCTTGATAGGAGTGATACAACAGAAAATAAAGTGTTATACTTCATTCATTTTAGCAATACCCTGACTGGATTCTAAATTATCTCATGCTACCTCTACTTCTAGGGCTCCTCTGGTTCTCATCAGGTACAAAGCCTGGTTCTCTGGTCTTTCATCAATTCTGGAAGGACCCCCATGTCCATCCAATAAATACCTTTCCTTCTCAAGTTAGCCAGAGCCTGTTTCTGTTGCTGGCAAGCAAAGAATCTGACTGATACAGCTTTTCAAAGGATGTGCAGAAATGAATCTTTTAAAGACTCCAGATAAGAGGCCAATTATTCACTTGACAGTTTTTGGGATGGCTATAGCACATGCATGCCTGTGGGACGCTCCTGTGCCGGCAGTATGTTGTGTGCCTGATGAAATCCCACTGGAGGGGCCAAGTCTGCACCTGTCACTAGTCACAAAGAAGATCCAATTTTTATCCATTTCATCTGGAGAACCATCTGGGCTGGGAATAGCAGTAATAATAACAAATCATTGTCACCAGATTTCCTCATAGATAGCACAATTTTTTTGTTGTTGTTGTTGCTCTTGTTAAAAATCAAGTTTTCAAGTCTGCTGGTAAATAAACAGCCAGCAGTAATTATGAAGGCTGTCCTAACCTGTATGACACAGAGTTTGAACTGGTCCTGAGAACATGGCATGGTGAGAATTGGGTGCTGGTAGTCTTTTCTGGAGGGGCAGGAAGTTGGGGGGTATATCTCTAGAAGGCCATTGTAGCAAGAACCATTCACTGCAGTGCTGGGTAGCAATGACTTGCTTATCAACCTCAGGAATAAAAACAATTTTGGGTTTCTTTTGATGTGGGCCAGCAGCAGAATGGGGCTGATAAACAAGCGATCTGTGTTATTAAACAGCATTAATAGAGATATATTATATTAAACAGGGAAGGTGATAGTCTTTCTCTGTTTCATCCTTCTTAGAGCCCTCAAAGTTCTATCTTCATTTTAGCCATCACACATTTTATGTGCTAGAGACTGTCAAGAACACATTTAGAGGAGAACAATCAAGATGGTGAATTGACTTCAATCACCATGTAATGAACACTGGAAGGAGCATTTAACTTGCAGGGAAGAAGGATAACATCTGCTCTCTCTATCTCCAGTGACAGATCTGGGATCGATAGGCAGAAGCTATAGGTAGATACATTTTAATTCCATATGACTCTATATGAAATAAATATATTTTCTATAAGGTCACCTAGAAGTGGGTTTTCACTTTGTAATTTTAGTCAAAGTATATATAATTGTGAAAACTAACACTGTTAATTTATAAATACTGACACTGATGAATGACAGGCAGGCAGAAGATATAAGAATTGTGTGTTTGGTTAAGGTTTTGTTCAACTACTCTTTAAAAAATTAAATATAGGAATTCTTTCACAAGTTGTAACCTGTAATAACAAATATGCGTTTTCTATTTTGAAACTGATATAATACAAACCTTATTTATAAAATGGCTATGTATGTTTTTAGCATTTATTTACTTAAGTGTGTTCAGGAGTTTTGTAAAAATTTGCAGAACCATGTATAGGAGCTCTGACAAATGAAAGAGATACACAAATAAAGTCTTAGAAGAGAGATCAAATAGTTGACAAGTGAGAAACTAACAGTGAACTTGAAGGAAAGAGAGGGAATTAGACCAAGAGCAAACAGCTCTATGACCACCTGTTAGATAGAGTAGAGGAGAACAAGCGGTCGCTGTAATCAAGGTGGATGGGCATAGCATAGAAAACACTGTTAGAATGGTGTGCACTACACTGATATTGGACAGTAGTACCATACACCATACAGCCATTTAAATCATGGTCCCCAAGTCAAAGGCATAAGACTCAGGACCACAGCTAGCTTCTCCAATAACTTTACGTCAATTAGAAAAAGGCACACACTGGGCAGATGTAGCCCTGTAGGTGAATTGCTTGGAGAATAAAGTATAGGCTGGATTTCAGCTTTCATATATGGCCCTCTGCTGAGCACCTTCATGCAGGGAATAGCTGTACCCATGGCTATGAATAGTCTCTACAGCATCTATTCCTATTTTCTGAAACTCATATTTGGAATTCTCTATCTAGACTCTAAGAGTTAGGTCAGAGGGATGAGATTATTCATTTTGTTTGGAATGGAATGATTCAATTCCAAACTTCATACAAATGGCAAAAATAACTCTCAGAACTATCCAAATTTGGGACGTAAAGCTTATTAGGAGGAAGTTAATGCCCCATAATTAAAAGGGTTTAAGCAAAGTTTTGGTTATAGGACAGAAGAAAATAGCCTAGTTGCTACAACCAAGATTTAAGTCTTGGTCCAAGTGGAATTTGGAGCAAAGTTTGTGAAGCTGAGCCTGGGAGCGTGGTTTGCAAACAGCTGCATACGTCAGAATCTCCTACAGGTTACAAGTGCATAGAGCTAGGCCCTCGTCCCAGAGTCTCTGATTTCATAGGTATTCTAACAGGATCCCAGGTCGTATTGATGCTGCTAGGCGAGAGACCACATTTTGAGATTGGCTTAGACAGTCGTTTGCAAACTTTAATGTAGACACAAATCACCTGGAGATCTTTTTAAAATGCAGATTCTGGTTCAGTGCTTCTGAGGTGGGGCCTGAGATTCTGCATTCCTGAGCAAGCTTCCAGATGCTGGCCCAGGGACCAGGCTTTGAGCATCAAGGGCTTAGGGTTTGTTGGTTCAATGGCAGATGCAGGGTTTGAAGTTGTGTGACAAATTATTGCAGCTGTAGAGACTACACACTGTTGGGCAGGGACCCAGGTGGCACTCTCATTGACTCCGCAGGTATGAGCAGAGCACCTACTGTGGGCCAGGTGCTGTTAAATGATGGGATACAGCAGTGAACAAAACAAAGTCCTTGCTTTCATGGAATTCCCATTCCTGAGGAGCGAAGTCACGTTTATAGCACACTCTTCAATCTCTCAGAGGATTCTTTTTTGGGCTTCAATTTTTCATATCACAGCTTATCCTGACGAAGGAGAAAGATAAAGGACTAGGGAAAAGTAGCATAATTCAAAATACTTTTTTCTTCCATTTTATTTAAGACGTCTGAACATTTCTTTGACCTGTAAATAAATTTTTCAGAAAAGATGTTCATATGTTTATACAGGCATATTCATTTGTGCTTCCTACAAATAATTTCTAGCAAAATATACATAAAGACACATTATAATGTTCTTGCCATATGGGGATATAGACAGAATCATGACATGAATATTGACTTTTAAATTTGAGTGGTTCAAAAATACAGATCAGGACAGTGTTTAGAGGAAGTAGACAGTGTTTTAAGGGAGTCAAGACTAATTTTCCACTGCCTTCTAGATTCCTCCCATGAAGGCTGGGAAAATGGGAAGGAAACACCCAATAGATCAGTAGACTAGGTGAGGCAATGAAATGTAGTGGCCAAAAGCATGGGTTCAAATCCTGTCTCCATCAGTTACAAATCTTGTGACCTTGCCGAGTTATTGAATGTCTTCGATGCCTAGTATCTTCATCTGAAAAGGGGGAATAAAGTCTACATTGCAAGTTGGTTAAGAGAATGAATTAAATGAATATATGCATGACTCATGGTTAACTCTCCATCGATGGTAACCTGGTATCAGGATGGACACAGACCAGAATGTCAGCACAGTTCAGGGCTATTTTTGAGAGACATGTAAGCAATGCAGAGGAGTAGATTTAGCCCAGGCTGTGAATGTTCTCCTGGGCCAACTTTCCAGGAGGAGGCTTGGAACACGATGGAAGCATTTTATTTAAAAAAAAAAAAAAAAAAAGGCCAGGCACGGTGGCTCACACCTATAATCCCAGCACTTTGGGAGGCCGAGGCAGGTGGATCACGAGGTCAAGAGATGGAGACCATCCTGGTCAACATGGTGAAACCCCATCTTTACTAAAAATACAAAAAATTAGCTGGGCATGGTGGCACGCGCCTGTAGTCTCAGCTACTCGGGAGGCTGAGGCAGGAGAATTGCTTGAACCTGGGAGGCGGAGGTTGCGGTGAGCTGAGATTGCGCCACTGCATTCCAGCCTGGGTAACAAGAGCGAAACTCTGTCTCAAAAAGAAAAAAAAAAAAAAAAAAAAAGCACTAGCCAGATAGTAAGGGTTGTGTTAGACTGAGCAGGAGAGGATTCTATGGCTACCACTAGCACAGATTCCCTCCTAAGATTAGAGTACTGGAATTTTACAACAGGTCCACCAGAACAGCTTTTAAATATGGTTTAAGATGATAATACCCAAACTGGTGAAGTTGCAATAAAACTTCTATATCATAAGTTGCTGGTGGCAAATTGGTACTATCTGTTAGGAAAGTAACTTGGCAGTATGAATTAGAAATTATGAAAATATTCATACTCTGTCACTTGATTATTCTTTGTTTGGAAAGTTATTTTAAGGAAATAATCCAAAAGAAGGAAAACAAGGAAGATGATTGTTTTCATTACCTATATTGGAGAAGAAGAAAAAAACAGAAAGCAGCTATATAATTCAAAGGATATTTATGTAACAATATATTCTAGTTGTAATTGGGGCATAGCAAAAATACTTGAAAACATAGGGGTTTCGGCCAGGTGATGTGGCTCATGCCTGTAATCCCAGCACTTTGGACAGCCAAGATTGGAAGATTGCTGGGTGCGGGGTGGGGAGATGGGAAGAGATAGCAAGGGGAGAAATGCCAGACGTAGGTGATGGGGAGGAAGGCAGCAAATCACACTGCCACGTGTGTACCTATGCAACAATTTTGCATGTTCTTCACATGTACCCCAAAACCTAAAATGCAATAAAATAAATAAATGGGAAAAAAATAAATTAAATAAATAAATAAATAAAAATACAAAAATTAGCCAGGCATAGTGGCATGTGCCTGTAGTCTTGGCAACATGGGAGGCAGAGGTGGGAGGATCACCTGGGCTTGGGGAGGACGAGGCTGCAGTGAGCCGTGATTGCACCATTACACTCCAGCCTGGCTGACAGAGAAAGACCCTGTCTCAAAACAAAAACAACCAAAAAACATAGCCGTTTAAACCAATCATGTTTGTTTGCTCACAGTTTTATGAGTCAGACATTTCAAAAGGTTGGGAAGTTCTTACCCGGAGTCTGGCGTGCACTGCATTCCGATCTCTGTTGGGGCTGTGGTCGTCCAATGGCATGACGAGGCTTGTCATCCGAGACAGATCACTCACACGACAGGCAGTTGGTTTCAGCTGAAAGCTTAGCTGGGCTGTCAACCAGAGCACCTTCACGCAGCCTCCCCAGCATAGCAGTCTTAGGATAATCAGATTTCTTTACAGGGTTTTTGTTTCTCCCAGAGGTAAAGTCCCAAGAGCATCAGGTGGAAGCCTCGTGGCTTTTCCTGATCTGATCTTGAAAGTTATGCTGTGCCATGTCTCCTGTATTCTTCTGGTTAAAAGTGAGTCAGTAATGTTGGCCCAAATTCAAGGGGAGGGAATACACACTCCACCCATCAATGGCAGGACTGCCAGAGGAATTACAGACATGTTTTAAAATTGCTACAGCCTTATTTGCATTCCTCCCACATGCAACATACCCTCTCCCTTATCAAGACATCACAAAGGCTCAACTATTACAGCATCAGGCTCAGGCTGGACGTTCCAGATCTCATCACCTCAGTCAGGTCCAGGTGTAAATGAATCTGTTCAAGTCCCTGAAGACCTCAGGACTAAAGAGATCAAGGGTTAGAATAAATAACCTAGACACGCCCATTCAAAAAGGAAGGGTTGGCAAGCACAGAGCAGTCACTAGTTCAGAAAAACTTGAAATATAGCTGGGTGCCTGTCACCAGTTCTTGGTTCATGTCATCCAGTACTATGGATTGTACTGATGTATTAAGTACATCAGTACTGATTCCCTAGTACTGGTTTGTACTAATCGTACAAGGGGATTGTTCATCAGTACTGATTTGTACTGATTGTACTACGGAATTGCTCCCCTAGATTCTTGGCTCCTTCATCTAGGCTCCTGGCTTTTCCCTCTGAGTCATCCTTTTTTCATAACAAACAGCCTGCGAGTGCCGCTAGGTGGCTCTCTCATTTGGTTTCCTTCCCACGGAAGTGTGTGGATCCGAACTGCTTTCGTTTTGTGCTGCTTCTGCCTCTTTCAGACAAAGATGGTGTTGCTTCTGCCTCTTTCAGACCAAGATGGTGTTGCTTCTGCCAATATAATTCCCTTGAAATTTTTGTCAGCTTTTATGAATCTTACTAGAGTCCCTTCATTAGACAAAGACACTTTATGGTCTTTGGGACAGACTCTTCTCTATCTTTGAGTCTCTATAATGCTGCAACATCTTTCAGAGCCTAGAAGCTCTATCATTTAAGAGGGATGGTCTACTACGAAGCATGATCTTAAGATCCTTAAATACATTTTGTCTAGCTGATCATGTCTATGAGATACAATTTTAAATACTGTTGATGCCATTAAAAAAAAAGGTGTTTTAAAATTACCCCTCTGGCTTCATTTTTACCCTTTGATGGCGTTTTCTTGAAAGAGCCCTGGGTTTGGTCTTTTCCCTAAGGTCCTTTCTTCCTTTAAGAATTCTTTGCTGACTGAAAATATTCTCTTGAGTCCTCTGTATTTCTTACAAATTTCCTTTGAAAATGAAATCGTTGGTTTTTAAAGTTTATCTGTTTATTTTCTCTACTTCCATTTTATCATAGGCAATTATAAGAAGCCAGATGGCATCTTAAACACTCTGCTTGGAAATTTTCTTAGCTAGGTCATCACATTCCTTAGTACATTTTCTATTTTCCACATTACAGCAGGTGATAGTTTTGCTAAACTTTCTACTACCGTATAACCACGGTCTCCTCCTCTTTAGCTTCTTACCTTTAGCATTTCCCTCACCTTCCTTTAAGCCCTCCCTGACATATTGGACTTCTCAAGCCCCATCAGGTTTCAGCTTACGTTCCAGCCCTTGTCTGCTGCCTAGTCTCAAAACCAACGGCATGTGGTTTAGATTCCTATTATTGTGGACACCCTCATTTCCTGGTACCACAGTTCATTCTGGTTACTATTACTGTGTGAAAATTCATCTTTATATGTAGTGGCCTACAACAACCATTTTATTTTACTCATAATTTTGTGCATCACAAACTTGAAAAGGGCTCAGCGGAGCAGTTCTCATTTGAGGTTACTCATGCAGTTGCAGGAAGATGTCAGCTGGGGATGCAAACATCGGATGACTTGACCAGCCTGGATGTCCAAGATGGCTCACGTGCATGGTTAAGAGCTGACACTGCTGTCGGCTGTGAGCTCAGCTGGGCCGTCTTCAGTGTCTGCATGTGCGCTTTCCAGCACAGCACTCTCAGGACACTTGGTCTTCTTCCATGCTGCTGGTTTCCCCTGGAACTAACATCCCAAAAGAACCAGGCAAGAGCTGTATGATCTTTTCTGACCCAGTTTTGAAAGTTAAAAACAGTGTCACATCTGCTGCATTCTATTGGTTAGAAGGCGTTCATGAAGTCATCCCAGATTCATGGGTAGGGAGCATAGATACCGCCCCTCCATTAGATGGGTGACAAACAATTTGCAGGGGAATGTTTTAAAACTGCCACACACCATATTAAATTCTCTAAGGTTAGAGATAAAAAGCAGAATATATAATTGCATATGCCCTGGGATTGAAAGTAGTGTTCAGGAATGGACATATGGAAAACATTGCAAAGAAATGCAAAAAATATTGTATTTTTTTCATTATTGAAGATGATTTTTTTCTCCATTTATTTTATAGTAGGAAAGAAAGAATGAATGAAAGAAAAGAAAACATATTTCTAAATGATTCCATGCTTCTACTTTATAACCTCTGCTCCATTTATCTTACAGTTTATCTTTGGGATAGCCATGAGAATCACTTTAAGTTGGGTTTGGGGGTGAGAGAGAGCATTGAGAACACGACCAGTTGGACATGAAGGTACCCTGGCTGTGGTGAAGACGGATTGAGTGGTGATGCACAGTGCTATTATATGCCACTTCAAGTCATATTATATGACTAATAAAGGCCATGAAGAAGCCCAAAAGTGTTGCCTCTTATTTGCAGGATCAAGACACAGGTAGGTTCACACATTCCAGGGTCATCAAATTCTGTTTTCCCCATGAAACAACTAATAGGAGACACAGGTCAAATGTTGAAACTGAAAAGTGGTACAGATCTGTCCAAACAGAATGTGCTTGCAGTCAATCACTCCAGCAATGTGGACTTTAAAGCTATGAGCTATTGTCAGATACTCAGATGCTCTACGCTGCACACGCAGACTTCCCTACACCTGCTGTGTCTGGAGAGCTTTCTTGACCTGCTTTTGCTCACACAGCAGAGCCTGGATCCCAGTACAGATCCAGAGGCCTGTTAAGGACTGAATTCTGTCCTGCCCAGAATGTGTATGTTGAAACCCTAAGCCCCAATAACTGCATTTGACGATAAGGCCTTCATTATTTATTTTTTTTTATTTTTTTATTATTCTTTAAGTTCTGGGGTACATGTGCAGAACATGCAGGTTTGTTACATAGGTATACACGTGCCATGGCGGTTTGCTGTCTCCATCACCCTGTCATCTACATTAGGTATTTCTCCTAATGCTATCCC
>NW_022436945.1:14402603-14435603 GCF_009761245.1 Sapajus apella
TTCCAGCTTCATCCATGTCCCTGCAAAGGACATGAACTAATCCTTTTTTATGGCTACATAGTATTCCACGGTGTATATGTGCCACATTTTCTTTATCCAGTGTAACATTGATGGGCATTTGGATGGTTTCAAGTCTTTGATATCGTGAACAGTGCCACAATAAACATGTATGCATGTGTCTTTAGAGTAGAATGATTTATAACACAAGATAGGACCTTTAAAGACATAATTATGGTTAAATATGGTCATAAGTGTGGGGCCCTAATCCAACAGAATTGGTGTCCTTATAAGAAGAGAGACACCAAATATCTCTCCTCTTTCCCTCAATGCATTCACATAGGCAGGTTGTGTGAAGATACAGAGAGACGGCAGCTATCTGCAAGCTACAGAGAGAGGCTGCAAGAGTGGTCGATCTTGCAGATGCCTTGATGTTGGACTCCAGCTTCCTCAACTGCACTCAAACAAATTTCTGCTGTTTAAGTCACCCAGACTGCAATACTTTGTTATGGCAGCCGTGGAAAACTAGTACAAAGTCTTTCAAGCTGATTGTGGTATCCTTTTTTGCATGCCCTGATCATTTCTTGAGCATTTCTTTGCTTTCTAACACAACAGGACGTTCTGTGTCATGTAGTATTTGTCTACCTGTGGTAGACAGCCCACGGCCTCCCAAAGAGGTCCACAGGAATCCTCTACACCTGTGAATAAGTTTCCTTAAAGGTGTCTGGCCCAGTGCATATGCCACCATATAAAATTGGCTTCCATGAGTAGCAAGAAAAACGTTTTGGAAAATCACACTTGTCACTTTGCCTAATGAGCAAAATATTGAAAAGAAGGTTAATTGAAATTTAAGAAAATAAAAGCCTGTTTTGAGGACGAGAATGATTTGCTTCTTACCTTCTCTGCGCAGCAGAGATACACAGAAATGGTTTAGAGTTGCCATGAGATGGACTTGAAGTGGGTGGTAAGGAAATTCCACTGTGTCTACAGCAGGTGCAGTGCCAGGAGCTGAGAAAAAGACACACATGCTTAAGACATGGTTCCTGTCCCCAGAGGATTCAGTCTGGGAATAGTTTCTCACCTACATGGGGAACCAAAGAGATTACTTGGAAACCATAAGGGCATTTCTGTGGTGCCAGCAAGTAAATCAGAAACCTGATGTATGGATTCAACTGATGTGTAGATTTTAAGGATAGAAGGAAGAGATATAACAATGACAAATTTGATTGGAAAAGATCAGCTGGGAAGATCATACTCAGCCCAAATGGAGCTTTATCACAATGGAAAGATGCCTGATACAAAAGAAACGACAGAACGTGGCAGATCAAGGTGCTGTGAAAACACTCAGCTGGTTGTAGCCACTGCACCTGTGTTTGCTGATCTTAGACAGCTGTGTGTGGATAATGTTAGAAGGAACAGGGCAATTGAGGAACTCAAGAACACTAGTGCTGTGATTGAAGCCACCTGTCCGGGCATCACAGGTAAGATGGTGCAAAAGTTAACCCAGAAATTTCAAAATCACTCCACTGATGTATCCTCTTCTAAGCTTCTTGTTATTGGCTTCTGTTTCATATGAAACCCAGGAAAGCCCTTCAAGCTTGCCTTCATGCCTAACTTAGAAGCTCCATATGCCTTTCATGCTTTTGCAACTTGTTGGTGATTAAAGACTTTAAAGAACTCTCCACATCCCCACGAGAAAAGTGCTTTATGTAATGGTTTAAAAGCATGGATTTTGGAGTGATCATCCAGGTACAAGACCTAAGAAGTTTTACAGGCTGTGTGAGTTTAGTTGAGTTGTTAAACATCTCTGGGCTTCCACTTCTCTTCCACAAAATGGAAATAACAATATAACGCCATTGCGGTAAATGGGAATTGAAGACTATTCTGTACTTGGATGACTCCAGGTCTGACTCCTTTGCAAAATGTTTGAACCCTCGAAGAGAAACTGAGTTTGGTGTTATTTCATTTTGACCAAGCTTTTGGTCTTGGGCCCCAGATGTAGGTGAGAAAAGCACTTCCTCTTTTTGGAGCTTGGCCTGGACTTTAAAGTGTGGGGACATCTGGGGTGCTTTTGAGAGCTGCTCAGGGAAGCCCAGCCCAGCCCCAAAGTGGCCAGCAAGATGCAGTCTAGGAAACTGACCTGCAAAAATGCTGGGATAGGCCTAAGTTCATCAAATCTGTGTTTTTACCTGGCTTTTACGTTCCTGCCATTATTCCCACACCTAGGCTAGTTCTCAACAAGAATGACACCCTGGTCTCTGATTTGCTGTGGCAAGCAAGAGGATGGGCCTTCCCATGAGTGAGAATAAGTGGACACACGGAGGTCAGCAATCCCTCCCTGAGGTCAGGCTGCAGGTAGCAGTGAGGCCACCAGAAGATAATCACTGCGGGCAGAGGCACCATATGGTGGTACGAAGAGACCCAAGTGGCAGAACCCAAGGGTCTGTGCCCAAATATGTGAGAGAGATGCCCAAAGCACTAAAACCGCTGGAACTCACTGGATAGAATGATGGGATATTTTCTGCTAACTATGTGAGCAGGGCCACAGATATAGTCCCTTGGGTTACTAGCCCAACACTTCCATTTAACAGAACACACACATGTCCACACTCAGTGGGGATGGTCGCTGTGTTTAACCACCTCTGTGTTGTCGAAGACCAATCCAACTGGATTGGTAGCTGGCCCTGGTGCTGAAGCCTACGATCATTTATGGAAGAAAGTAAATCCTATTGCTGGTAATATGGAAGATCTCCAAAGCCCCTTTATAAAGGAGATAAGGGGTATTTGGGTTTTCCATTTCCCCAACAAACTATAATTTCTGTCTATTGAGAATGGTATAAATTTTGCCCCAATTTTTCTGAACTCTGGGTTTTGTTACTGGGTTTTTTGTTTTTCCAAGAGAAAGACTGAATCAGATTTTCTGGGTGCCCCACTGTGCCAGGAATTAACCCTTTCGTTTCTGGATCCTGGGGAAGCTCATGAGGTTCGAGAAGAAAGGCTGGGTAGCTGACAGTTGGGAAGCAAACAGAGAGCTTGAGTCAATGTCTATTTACCAGGTTGTATGAAAATATTTCAATGTTTTAACAACAGGAGCATCTGGGACTAGTACATACGAGTCCTGCCTACACAACCAGGACCAAATACAGCAGAAGGGTTCTCACATCCATGTCGTTCCTGAACTGTTCTACACAGAAAACCGAGGCTCTGCTGAACTTTAGCAGGGAACAGGACAGGAGTACAGCACTGCATTGGGTCAGGCTGTCTCTCATGCTTGGATAGCTCTTCCCATGTGCCCTCTTGTGTAAGCAGCGAAGCCATGTGGGAGAGACCCCTTGCTATTGCCCCATTTCCTCAAGTCTCTAAAACAAGGCAGATCCAAGTGTCACAGTTCCTGTTTCAGGGCTGCGATCTGCCACAAGGTTGTCTTACCTTTAACGAACTCTTCTGCTTCTGGGCCTGCATGGATGCTAGTCAATTCAGAGCTGGCCAAATGAAGCTATCTTCATGACCACAAAAATCCATTCAGCGTCCCCACAAACTCAGCCCACACCCTCCTACTCCAAATCAATGAGGCTGACTCAATTTCCTGCTGACTCACAGCAGTCCCTGCTTTACCAGTCAGCTGGTTCCCCAGTATAAAAGTGGCTCCAGGCAGAACCTAAGATCCCTGGGAAACACCGTTGCATGTGGCCACTGTGAGAAGCTTAGCGTGAGTTCTCAGACCCCCTGCTTTTTCCACATGGCCTGCGCCTTCTCACTGGATGGAATATTTCGAGTGTGCACTCTGAGCCTAGAGCCTGAACCAGGGGAGAGGACGCAAGGCCAGCTGGACGTGCAGAGCTGAGACTGCTGATCAGCCAAAGGGCTTCACGTTCTCACCTGTTACCTGAGATGAAACACCTCAGGAAATCCAGGCAACCTGATGGCCAGCTGCTCACAAAAAGTGAATTCTAAATAAAATTTCCAATCACATATGGAAGACAGCAAACCCTATTGCTGGTGACATGGGAAGCTTCCAAAGCTCTTTTATAAAGGGGAGAAAGGATAATTTGTTTGTCCAGAATTTTCCCAATAAATCATGGATCCCTTCTATGAGATCAACAGAACTCTTGTCACCAATCTTTGTGAGTTCTGGGTTTGGACACTAGGGTTCTTTCAAGATGGCAGGATCTTATTTTCTTAAGAAGATATATTCATAACTTAAAATGAATCTCTTTGCACATTTTATAACACTTGTACCCACTGACAAAAAAGTTGATAATCTTCTAATAAAAACATCCAATTTAGAGATAATGAAAATTTAAAAAACACTTTATCTTCTCATAATCCTTAATTTTAATAAAATCTGTGGGCTCTGAGAACAGGGCTTACAAATGATAAGTAAGAGATTCATCTTGCGGGAGCCATGGAGGAAGTTCGGAGAATCTCTGTTTGTAACTAAACAAGAGAAGCACAATTTCAAACAACTACCAAACTTCTGTCTTCACTCCCTAAACATGAGGTTTTTGAGTATTTCCAAACAACTTAAATTGTGATCGTTAATTTTATGTGTCAACTTGGTGGGGCCATGGTGCTCAGATATGTGGTGAAACATTATTCTGGCTTTCTGCCCAGGGACGTTCCAGAGGATTCATCATTAAAGTCTCTCTTCCCACTGCCGTCATGTCTAAGCCAGTCTCCTAAGGAGCCTGAACAGGTGCAGAAGCTCTATATCAGGGGCTTGAGCTTTGAAACACCTGAGGAGTCTGATGGGCCATTTTGAGCAATGGGGAAGGCTCACTCTCGCGGACCATGTGGCCTGAGAGATCTAAACACCGAGCACTCCAGGGGCTTTGGGTTTGTCACCAGTGCCATTGCAGAGGAGGTGGAGGCAGCCATGAATAATGCAAGGCCCTACAAGGTGGATGGAAGAGTTGTGAAACCAAAGACAGCTGTCTCGAGAGAAGATTCTCAAAGCCCAGGTGTCCTCCTAACTGTGAAAAAGGTATTTGTTGGTGGCATTAAAGAAGACACTGAAGAGCATCACCTAAGAGATTATTTCAGTTTGGAAAAACGGAAGTGATTGAAATCATAACTGAATGAGGCAGTAGCAAGAAAAGGGGCTTTGCTTTTGTAACCTTTGAAGACCATGATTCCATGGATAAGACTGTCCTTTAGAAATGCCATTCTATGAATGACTACAGCTGTGAAGTCAGGAAAACCCTGTCACACAAGAGATTGCTAGTGCTTTATCCAGCCAAAGAGGTCAAAATGGTTCTGGAAACTTTGGTGGGGTCATAGAGGTGGTTGTGGGGGGAATGGCAACTTTAGTCATAGAGGAAGCTCAGTGGTTGGGCTGGCTTTGGTGGCAGCCATGGTGGTGGTGGATATGGTGGCAGTGGGGTTGGCTATAAGGAATTTGGTAATGATGGAGGCAATTTTGGAGGCGCTGGAAGCTACGATGATTTTGGCAATTAAAACGATCAGTCTTCAAATTTTGAATCCATGAAGGGAGGAAACGGAAGCAGAAGCTCTGGCTCCTATGGCAGTGGAGGCCAATACTTTGCCAAACCATGAAACTAAGGTTTTCGTAACAGCAGTAGCTACGGCAGTGGCAGAAGATTTTAATTACTGCCAGGAAACAAAGCTCGGCAGGAGAGGTGAGCCACAGAAGTGACAGGGAAGCTACAGGTTACAACAGATTTGTAAACTCAGCCAAGCACAGTGGTGGCAGGGCCTAGCTGCCACAAAGAAGACATGTGTTACACAATACTCAGGTGTACGGGCAAAAAACTCAAGGACTGTATTCGTGATTAGTTGCATAATACGTTATTTTAGTTTCTGTTCTGTGGAAAGTATAAAGCATTCCAACAAAAAGCATTAAATGTAGACTTTCTTTTTTGCACCCATGCTGTTAATTGCTGAATGTAATAGTCTGATCATGATGCTGAATAAATATGTCTTTTAAAAACAAACACATAAAGAAAAAAACATTATTCCATGTATTTCTGTGAGTGTTTTTCTATGAGATTAACATATGAGGAGACGTTGAGTAAAGCAGGTTTCCTTCCATAAGATGGGTGGGCTTTGTGTCATCAGTTGAAGTCCCAGATAAAACTGACCTCCCTGAATAAGAGAGAATTCATCAGCAGACAGCTTTAAGATGGAAGTGCAACATCAGCTCTTCCCTGGGTCCCCACTGATGGCCTCAGGACTTAAACTGCAGCATTAATTCTTCCTGGCCCCAGGTCTCCTGCCTCCCGGCCCACCCTGCAGATTTTGGATTTTCCAGCCTCCATAATCATGTAAGCCAATTCCTTAAAATAAAACTCATATATGTATGTACGTACATACATACATACATACATATATATGTAAATTGTATGTGTGTGTGTACATATGTATATACGCACACATATACATATATATACACACACACACACATAACACAAACACACACACATCTTACTGGTTCTATTTCTCCAGAGAATCCTGACAAATGTGTTTCCCTATTTCCCTAATTTGACTCCTTTCTTATATTCTCTTCCCAACCTTGGCTGAACAGTAGAATCACCAGGGTAGCTTTAGAAAATACAGATGCCTGGGTCCTCAACTCCAAACAGCCCAGTTTCATTAATCTGGCTGTGCCTAGGTACTAAGATTTTAAAAGCTTCCCGGATGATTCTAAAGCACAGATGGTCGCAAACTTATATTGTTTTGACTTACAGTTTTTTGACTTTACGATGGGTTTATTGAGATGTCATTCCATTGTAAATTGAGGACCATCTGAGTTACAGTGGTTCAACTTACAGTAGTTTGACTTTCCCATAGTTTATAAGAATGTAACCAGATACATTTTGACCTACAATATTTTCAATTTATGATGGGTTTATTGGGCATAACCCCTTATAAGTTGAGGAGCGTCTGTACAAGCACAGTTGAGAAACGTTGTCCTAGAGTTTCTTGGTTAAAAAAAAAAAACATCTAAATAAGAACTGGCTAAAGTTCTTTGACTACCCTATTTCCTAATCAGCTGTTGAATTCCTTTGCTGTGAATCTCACCTTCATGAGACTCTAGAGCAGAATCACAATGTCCTGGGAACAGGCACTTTTTCCCTACCAACCTACTTGTGAAAGCTCTTTAGGTTACTAAATGTGGACCTTGCGACTTTGTATTTATAGAAATTCCTATGTTTAAAAGAAAAACATATTTTTCAGTTTCATTTCAAAGTTTTACGAGAACTCTTTGGTGTTGGCACATGGCTAGTTCATTTGTATCCATTTTATTTGCAAGGAAGCTGGGGCAAAAATGATTATTTCTTTGCATGAAATTCTTCCTATCAGTCATGACTGTCCAATGAAGTAATAAATTGCCTTTTAAGATTTTCCTCCCATGGTGATTCTTATGAAGTCATGGAACCATGTCTACGTCTAGATTTGCACATGAGCAAAGTGACATGCACACGAGGTTATCTGTTAAAGCCTGGTTTGTGGAAGTAAAAGACTGGAAACAACCTAAGTGTCTGCCATCAGGGACAGGTTAAAAAATCACAGCATGTCAAAAAATGGCATGCTATGCACACGTAAAGGAGAATGAGGCAGCTCTTCATGCTCTGATATCGAATGATCTGGTACAGTGCTACAGCCAGTTTGGACCAGTTCGTGAGGGCAGATTGTTAGCATCTCTTCTTAATTTTGCAGTCAGCAACAACTTAAAATTTGCCGTGGTGAGAGTTGCATTATGAAAATCTATAAATGGTATGAATCAGGGCATAGCTCAACCTGTAAGAGCCAGCTGTTAAATATTTACTAGCGCACCACTGAAAAGATCTCTAAAACCTGCTTTCAGGTGAATAAAGCAAAATGCTGCACAGTGTGGATGGTATTCGAGCAATTGTGTAAAAATGGGGGAAATTATTGTGCATTAAAAAAAGTCTCTGGATTCTTTAAAACTTAAACATAGAATTACCATATATGTACCCAAGAGGAGTGGAAACATATGTCCACACAGAAACATGAAACAAATGTTTGTAGAAGTGTTATTTATAATAACCAATTAGCAAAAACAACCTAACCGTCCATCAGTGGATAAATTAATGGTGGTATGGACATTCACCAGAATAATATTCAGCCATGAAAAGGAATGAAGGATTGATGAATGCTACAAATTGGATGAACCACACAAACATTATGCTAAGTGAAAGAAGTCAGACACAAAAGGTCACATATTGTATGATTCCTTTTATGTAATATATACAGAATAGTCAAATCCACGGAGACAGAAAACAGATTAGCGGTTACCAGGGAACAGAGGAAAGGGAATGAATGATGAGTGATTATTTAGTGGGTAATTTTGCTTCTTGTGTTTCTGGAGTGATGAAGTTTTGAAAACTAAAGAGTGGTGGTGGCTGTACAGCATTGTGCGTGTGTGAAATGCCACTGAATCGTACACTTTAAAATGGCTAATTGCATGTTGTATACATTTTGCTTCAATTAAGAAAACAAAAACAGGTCCGCTGTGGTGGCTCATGCCTGCAATCCCAACACTTTGGAAGGCCGAGGAGGGCAGATCGCTTGAGTACAGGAATTTGAGACCAGCCTGGTCAACATGGTGAAACTCCCATGGTGAAACTCCCATCTTTACCAAAAATACAAAAAAATTGGCCAGGTATGGTGCCATGTGCCTGTGGTCCCAGCTACTTGGGGTGCAAATGTGGAAGGATCACTTGAGCCTGGATGGTGGAAGTTGTAGTGAGCTGAGATTGCGCCACCACACTCCAGCCTGGGTGACAGACACCATCACCAAAAAAAAAAAAAAGAAAAAGAAAAAAAGAAACAAAGAAAACAAAAACATAACTCTCTGGCAGGGTATACATAGAAACTGGTTAGCTGTCTCTAAAGAGGAGAACTGGGTAGTTGGGAGACGGGGTGGGGGAGTAACTTCATTGTATGCCTTTTTGTTTGAACCATATGGTCAAGAGGGGACATGAGGGTCTAAGAGACACATACATCCCCTCTGTAAAGCCCAAGGTAAATGGATAAATAATGAATTAAGGGCAAATCACAATTAATTTAGAATCTACAAATTGAAAACACTAGCTTCCCAGAGGCTCTCCTTGGTTGGTCTTCCATCACCATATCCTGGCAGGTGGGAGTATCTCTCCCAGGCAGCACCTGGACACCTGTGTTTACTCTCCCCTGTAAATGGAGGATGCAGCGTAATGCTGAGGGTACTTGGTTGTGGAGTGGGTGAGATGGATCTGGGAATAGCCATATGGCCTTGGATCAGGCACATTATGTCTCTGAACATCAATTTTCTCCTCTTTAAAATGGAGATAGATGATCAGGTCCACCTCTCAGAATTGGTATGACAATGGTATGGAGAATTAGGAAAACACACGAATGTGCCCAGCACACTGTGGGCACTGAGCAACGCTGATATCGTTTCCTGGGAAGGAACGATGCTGCAGGATTCTGCCTGCTCAGGAGACTCTCCCTGGTGACTCCTGAAGATTTCCTCTGCCTGCTTTGTTCAACTGGCCCAGCATTAGCATAACCTTGTTCCTGTGTCTTTACGAGCTCTTCATTTCTTCTGTTTTATAAACCAAGACTGTATCACTGAAGTGGAGAGTCAATAAAAAAGTAAGAGAATTAGATTCCTAAGGGTAACTAGAGCTGTGATTTATTGACTGCTTACCTTGGGCCTCGCATTTTAAATGCAATATTTCTAACATTTACAAAAGCCGTAGTAGCAATATACTTCAATGCTCATTTACAGGGACAGAGAGAGCTTAAGTAACCTGCTCACCACATAGTGCTAGAGCAGGGATTTGAACCCAGGACTGCCTGGCTTTCCACTCTATCACATTCCATCATGAAACCCAGCTTGCAAATTGCCAGTCAAGACTACTGGATTGTGTGGACTTAAAACAATGGTAGAATCTAGAAAGGTGGAAGGGGCCCGAAACATTATTGAGTCTAACCCTCACCTCATAAGAGACCCCCACCTCAACATCCTGACTCTTTGATGGAAAGCTCATCACCTCGTGTGACAGCCCATTCCATTTTTAGACAACTCTAAGTATGAGAAAGACTCATAATGTGCTATTTGCCAGTCAGATTCACCTGCTATTTTCATTACAACTTCATACAGCCTGATGAGGCCATTATTAAGACATCCTTGGCTGAAGTCCTGAAATCCATTACCTCCTGGACTTGCAATAAGGCCCCTAAGACCATTGCCAAATAAAGTTACTCCAGAACATCAGCGATGCAGAGAAAGGCATGAAAGGGACGTTGACTGCAACTTCAAATGAGTCTGGGTTAGGTGATTATCTCTTTCTAAGGAAAGGTTATGCTGGATGGAACGTGTCGTCACTCGGGACAGAGGTATAGCATATATTGCAGAAGTTTAAAATAATCAGAGTCGTGTGTATTCAACACAATTCCTTGGTTAATTAAAATGCTTGCCAAAAGCAATGAAAGCTGATTTTTGTGCTTCTCCTTCTTCCTGGTTTTCAGCTTCTCTGGCAGTTTTCTGTTGAGTGAAGGACAGTTAGGTCTAAATGATGAAATAAGAGTTCGTGTCGCTAGCTTCCCACACCATGAACTTACTGTAAGATCTGACAACTAATAATGGAGATTAAAAATGGATAAGAATTAAAAGGGGGGAATCCAAGGTCCTCTGAGTGTGTGAGCATGCTCATCTGATTCTCTGCAGGGGAAGTAAAATATGTTTACCTGATTGTGTGAACTGCAGGGAACTAAAAGATACCAGGGTCGGAAGAGTAATGTGTCTCCACTGGGACTTCAGGTGGCAAATAGGATTGAGAATCTTAGCTTTAATGAAGACAACAAAAATCACATAATTAACACACACCGTTAACACCTCATTAGTCTCCCGGGGCTTAAGTTATGCTAAAAATAATCAACACGTTTTGTTTAAATAAGGCGCTGTTATAGGTGGTCACGAGGGCTCCCTTCATAGCAGAATGAGGCCATTTTTCTACGTTTTTTCTGGATGCTTTAAAGTAGGCCTTATTTTCATTGCAAGGAAGGGATTATTAAAAACATATGTGGAGCTGTGGCGAGGAAATGAATGTATTAGTGACAGTCTCTCTGGCTCTAAGCCTGACTCCAAAATCTTACACAACCCTATTTCACAACCCAGATCCCCAAAGTCAGGATGTCTCATAAATTATACGCAGTGGGCCACTGGTGCTGGCTACACATCCAGCTGTGAAATAGGCAAGTTTGGTCTGGTGCCTTTTCTTCTCTTCTTTTTCACACTTTAAGCATTAAAACTCCTTGTACATCTTTATACATTCTCTGCCACCGAATCTGGGTTTGACCTATAACCACTTTGACCAATAGAATTTGGAAAAAGTGATGTTTCTGGATTTCTGAGCCCAGGAGTGACAAAGACCTGAAATCTTTGGCCATGTCTTGAGCCGCTATGGAGGAAGTCCAATTTCCTCTGCTGTAGAGCCAGGCTACAGGGAGAGGCCTTAGAGGATGAGCCATCACCTGGAGACAGGCCACATGGCCCCTAGGCATCTGAGGCCTTGACATTCAGTCCAGTGACAGCCCTAGCTGCCAATTGACTACAGCTGCAAGAAAGAACTTAAGCAACACCAGTAGAGGAACTGCCAGCCCACCCCTAGGCAACCCGCAGAATCATGAGATATGATAAAATGGTTGTTGCTTTAAGCCACTAAATTTGGGGTGGATATTGCAAAACAATAAATAACCAAAACACCTCTTTGTGTTATCTTTATTAGGATACCCCTTTTACCCACTCTTGACCATTGGTTATGGACTGAAGGTTTGTGTCTCCCCCAAATTCATATGTTGAAGCTCTAAATCCGAGTGGATGGTATTTTGGTGTGGGGCCTTTGGGAGGTAATTAGGTTTAGATGAGGTCATTAGGATGGGGGCCTCCATGATGGGACAAGAGGAAGAGAAACCAGAGCTTGTTCTCTTTACCATATGTGAACATAGCAAGAAGGGGGCTGTCTGCAAGCCAGGAAGAGAGCCCTCACCAGGAACCAAACCTGTGGATACCTTGATCTTGGACTTCCAAGCCTCCAGAATCATGAGAGTCAAATGTCTATGGTCTGTGTCACCCTGTGGCATTTTGTTATAGCAGCCCAAGCTGAATAAGAAACCATCTGTCTGTGCATTTCCAAGATATCTCCTAACACCTTTAGGAAAATAACGTGTTCACGTATGTTCATGGAAGAAAGTCTCTGTCCATTTCTTAGAAAAATTATCATATTTACTACAATTCTTAAGGATGAGACTCCTGACTTACTTGTGCAAGCCTAGAGGAAAATATCAAAATGTTCCATTACTTTCTTGCTCTTGTTTTCTCTCTGTGTGAAAACAGGAACTCCACCTATCTCCCACCGTGGAGTTAAAAATCCTGTGCTTGCGGGCTAGTGGTGCTAGGTGCGGGAAGGACGAGAATCATTGCTTAATTACGCTGCACTGAGCATCTCCCTAATTTTAGAGAGTCAGTGATGGCTCTGAAAAGGGGACTTTTTTCCTAGCAGAAAGGTTTGCGTTTCTGTCAAAAATCAGGGCAGACAGCAAAACTGCTTCTACTTTTGCAGTGAAGATCACAGCTTGCTCGTAACAGAGAGTGACATAAAGTATCTGTGCAGCCCTGAAGGAGAGAGAAAAACAAAGCATTTTGAGACCACATTGAAGGAACACTTACATAGACCTGCTCTATACCTTAGCACTAGCAAAGTTAAAGTGCTAGAAGCGTTGTTGACAAGACAGTACTTCGACTGAATTTAGAAACGTTAGATTGAATGAATAAATGGACGGATGGATGGATGATGACGATGGGCAGAGAGAGTACAATTTATCCATCAGCTCTACTAGAGGAAAACAACTGGATATTATTGTGGGACCCAAAGAACATCTGTGAATGGATTAGAATGAAGATGATGGGAGATGAAGATCCAGGCAGAAACATTTCCCTGTGCTGAACCCAGTTAAGAGTTACATCACTCCCTCCAGATAAGGATTATGTGGGACCGAATTATTGTCATTGCTTGTAGTTTGGAGCCACTTTATTCGTGCTCAAGTTAATTGCAAGCAGTTAATTCCACGGAATGAGTTTGGTCCCTCCCAAATTTTCTTGCTTTCTTTATAAAATCCCAAATTAAAGAGTGTCCATAGTTCCCTAAAGAACTAAATGTGAATATCTGAGCCAGTGTGGCAGGTATTGCTGGCTGCCGAGCTAATAAAATCCTTTTTTTCTTCATAGTAAGGAAAATTTGATTTTGCTAGGGTAGCAATATGTTGGACAAAAGAACATTTACTCTGCCAGACTCCTGTGTGCCTAGGGATGGCCTGTGACAAATATCTGACCATGAGACATAAATTGAAATTATCTGGGAAATAGGATGTTGCTACTTCCCCTTTTCTTCTCTCTGCCTGAAGTGAGGTGCTGTATCTGGAGATGTAAAAGCCACCTTCCAGCCATGAGGCAACATTCATGAGATCAGGAGCCTACACACTGACAATGATGGGAAGCAAAGATGGGCAAATCACAAGCCCTGCAGGCATCATGGAGCCTTCTACCGGCCCTGGACTTTTTGTTCCATGCAACAAATGCCTAAGTGTTCCAGCAAGTTTTTGTCATACTTTCCTTATTTGTAGCCGAAAGCATTCCTGGCAGATACTCTTGAGTTGATCCAATTGAAAACTACCGTCTGGGTTCTGGAGTGTCTGGAAGGGGGAAGCAACGTGCTTTCTTTATTGCACATTGCCTGACTAAAGGCCAATTCCTTACAGAGTATTTACAGGAACATTTACATAGACCTGCTCTGTAGCCTTTGCATTAGAGAAGCTAAGGTGCTGAAAGTATTGTTGATAAGACTGTACATGTTTTTAAATATACTTTAAGTTCTGGGGTACATGTGCAGAACATGCAAGTTTGTTACATAGTTATACACGTGGCATGGTGGTTTGCGGCATCCATCACTCCATCATCTACATTAGGTATTTCTCCTAATGCTATCCCTCCCCTTGCTCCCCCACCCCCTGAGAGGCCCCAGTGTGTGATTTTCCCCTCCCTGTGTTTATGTGTTCTCATTGCTCAACTCCCACTTATGAGTGAGAACATGTGGTGTTTGGTTTTCTGTTCTTGTGTCAATTTGCTGAGAATGATGGTTTCCAGCTTCATCCATGTCCCTGCAAAGGACATGAACTCATCCTTTTTTATGGCTGCATAGTATTCCATGGTGTATATGTGCCACATTTTCTTCATACAGTCTATCATTGATGGGCATTTGGGTTGGTTCCAAGTCTTTGCTACTGTGAACAGTGCCGCAATAAACATACATGTTCATATGCCTTTATAGTAGAATGATTTATAGTCCTTTGGGTATATACCCAGTACTGTGATTGCTGGGTCAAATGGTATTTCCATTTCTAGATCCTTCAGGGATCGCTACACTGTCTTCCACAATGGTTGAATTAATTTACAGTCCCACCAACAGTGTAAAATGTAAAAGCATTCCTATCTCTCCACATCCTCTCCAGCATCTGTCTCCTGACTTTTTAATGATCGCCATTCTAACTGGCATGAGATGGTATCTCATTGTGGTTTTGATTTGCATTTCTCTAATGACCAATGATGATGAGCTTTTATTCATGTTTGTTGGCTGCATAAATGTCTCCTTTTGAGAAGTGTCTGTTCATATCCTTTGCCCACTTTCTGATGGAGTTGTTTTTTTCTTGTAAATTTGTTTAAGTTCTTTGTAGATTCTGAATATTAGCCCTTTGTCAGATGAGTAGATTGCAAAATTTTTCTCCCATTCTGTAGGTTGCCTGTTCACACTGATGATAATTTCTTTTGCTGCGCAGAAGCTTTTTTTTTTTTTTTTTTTTTTTTAAGTGATTTTACCTTTATTTCCTTCACTTTAAGCCAATCATGAAATTTCACAGTGATTTCTGGGGCGGGGGCAGAAGGAAGGCGGTGTCAAGAATCACTGGGGCTGTGGCCAGTCGGCCCGTGGAGGTGCTGGTAGGGTGGGCCCTCACTGGGGCAGCTGGAGGAGCACGGACTGCCCCGCCGGCAGGTAGGTGATGTTCCGAGAGCGTGACAGCTGGTACGCGATGTCCTCCGCGGTTTCCAGCTTGTGCAGCTCGATCAGGCCGTCCCCTGCAGTGGCCAGTGAGTTGGCAATCAGCTCAGCTGCCTTGGAGTCGCCCTCAGCAGAGATGATGGCCGCCTTTTTCTGCTGCTCAGCCTTTTCCACCACAAATCAGGCCTCTCTGCTTCCTGCTGAGCCACCTGTTTGGCTTCCACCGCTTCTGTGAACTCCTTCCCGAAGGTCAGATGTGTCAAGGACACATCGTCCAGGATGAGCCCAAAGGTGCTTGCTCGCTCTGTAAGGTCGTCGCTCACCTGCCTGGAGACCAGCTCTCTCTGGGTGATTAGTTCTCCAGCATCAAAGCGAGCCACCACTGACTTGAGGATCTCGGTCATGATGGACGGCAGCACGCGCTCATCATAGTCCTCTCCGATGCTGGTGAAGATGCGAGGCAGCTGGCTAGCAACGGGCCGGAAGAGGATGCACAGTGTGATGTTGACATTCTGTAAATCTTTGCTACCAGTGATGACTGGCACATTACGTGGCCGAGAACGACAGTCAAAGATAATTGGTTTGTGTACCCATGGGATGAGAAAGTGAGTCCCTTCCCCTACCGCAATGTCCTGTACTCCACGGAATTGGTCAAAGATGACAGCTCTGTGCCCAGCATCCACATTATATAAGGCCGAGTTCACCACGCCTCCTGCAACAGCTAAGGCCAGGCCAAACTTGCCAATGGACTCAAACACTTTGGCAGCCATGTTTTCTTCTGCTGGACCCTCTCACACCTGCTTCCACTCTGACCTCCACATGAATTCCCCCGCAGAAGCTCTTAAGTTTAATTAGATCCCATTTGTCTATTTTGACCTTTGTTGCCATTGCTTTTGGTATATTAGTCATGAAGTTTTTGCCCATGCCTATGTCCTGAATGATATTGCCTAGGTTTTCTTCTAGGGTTTTTATGGTTTTAGGTCTTACATTTAAATCTTTAATCTATCTTGAGTTAATTTTTGTGTAAGGTGTAAGGAAGGGATCCAGTTTCAGCTTTCTGCATATGGCTAGCCAGTTTTCCCAACACCATTTATTAAATAGGGAATCCTTTCCCCATTGCTTGTTTTTGTCAGATCTGTCAAAGATCAGATGGTTGTAGATGTGTGGTGTTATTTCTGAGGCCTCTGTTCTGTTGGTCTATATCTCTGTTTTGGTACTAGTACCATGCTGTTTTGATTACTGTAGCCTTGTAGTATAGTTTGAAGTCAGGTTGTATGATGCCTCCAGCTTTGTTTTTGTTTTGTTTTTTGGATATTTTTTTTTTTTGGCTTAGGATTGGACAAGACTGTACTTTGACTCAATTTAGAAATGTTAGATTGAATGAATATATGAGTGGATGGATGATGATAGGCACACTGTATTAGTTTGGGCTGCAAGTAAAAGAAAGTCTTGGCTTGCACTAACTTAATACAACCAATTCACAGAGTGAGCTGTCCAGAGGCTAAAAAAGATGCAGATACACAACCATGAGGGCCTCAAGGACCCAGATCATTCCACCTCACTGCTTGACCAACCTTGGGGAATACCATGTGCTGATTGAACAATATTAATCAGAAACTTTCTTGGTGACCCCCTGCATTTCGATAAATTTCCATACCTGAACAAAATAGATACCTGATAGAAAAGCAGGGATCAATAATCACAGGAAACAGTCAGTGTCTACTACCCACATGTTATATAAACACTTTGCAAAATATAAAGTCCCAAAACACAAAATGATGGTGAGGATGATGCCAGCCTACCATCAGCATTGGTTTAGAAACTTTCTGGCTGCCATTTGGAAAAGGGGAGTTTAGTTTCTTGGCCATTCAGTTGGCATTTATGGCTTCTACATGAATGGTCTAATTCATTCATCCAATTTGACTGTTCTCATAACAGGAAGCAATTAAAGTGTTCCAAGTGACCAACTAGTCTGTTTGTAAAAGTGAATACTTGAAAAAACAAACAATTCCATCTTTCTCTCCCTCCTGACTAAGGCATCTTCAGTGTACAAAAGGGTGGTGCTGGAATGAACTCCAACTTTGTGTAAATGGAAAAAAAGATTCCAATGTCTGTTTAACAAGACAAAATCATAGATTCTTGGTAGGAATAGCTTCCCCCCTCTCCCTGCTTTGTGGAGCTAATGTTCTTTTTCTTTTTTTAGAATCGGTGCCTCACTTGGAATAGATGTGAAAACTGCGTAGCAGGATCATGTGACGCGTAGGCGGCTTCACAGGAGTGAATCTCCCCCCAGAACACTAACCTGCTTGTGCATAATCCACATGGTATTGCAAACGCAGGGAGAACAATCTGTAGTGCCAGAGAAACCACTCGTCAGACATACAAAACTAAGACAAAACAGAGCAGCATCTGTATTTTTCTGTGGGAAATAGTGTCTTTCCTCTGTCCCCATGCGGTTCTGGTGGTGCTGACCCTACTTCTGGCTGACAGAGTAAGCCTATGATGAAAAAATTCCATCTTCATCAACACAGTGATTGGTTCAGATATGGAAACAGGACCCACATAGGTTTCATGAGATTTAACAAGGCAAATTTTGTTGGGCCTATTCAAAGTTGTAGAGTTATGAAAATATAAGATCCTGGATTTTCAGTTTTATGAGCCAGTAAAATTTCCTCTTGCTGACATTGGCATGAGTTGCATTTCTGTCACTTGCAACTTAAGGAGATCTAGCTAACAAAGAAACAAAAGGTACAAGTATCTTGAGTCCTAAAAAGAAGAAACAGAAATCCACGGCAAGATAACAAAATTAATTCTACATTCACGAGCCTCCCCATTTCGACCCTGATACATTTGTATTCACCAGTCCTATTTATAAAATGAAGGACCTCAGAGAAACCTCAAAAGGTTTATCTTCAAAAAACAGGTAATAAAATTACAGAATTCAGTGATTGCTACATGCCAAGTACTTTGTTGGTTTCCTTACATAACTATTTCATTTAATCCTAAAAAAAAAAATCCTCACAAAATCCTACCTTTTTTTTTTCCTTTACAGGGAACAGTGAGGCTTGGAGTGGATCAGGGCTGTGTGGGAACTGTCAATTTAGTTAGTCTGGGGTCAGGAGCAGTGCTCTCCCCAGAGACCTCAGAGGAGGGTCTCCATAGGACAACTGCCCCACCAATGAATATGAAAGCTTTCTCTTTTTACTCTCCAATGCTTACTCATTAGTGTTCTGACGTCACACTTTGCAAGACTGAGTCTGAAGAACCAACAACAGAATACAGAATTCTATTTGGGTGACCTTGCCTAGAAAGGATTTGAACTTGAGGTCATCCTTGTACCAATGAGGTCAGCCCATGAGTTGCCAACCTTCTTACTTTGCTAATGCTTATGAGATGTCTGTGCTTTCCAAGTTTATTAAGGGCTAATTTATAAGCAATAAAATGCATGATCTTTGACATGTAAACACTCATGTAATCGTCCCACATTCAAGATATAGAACACTTTCATCACCTCAGAGAGATTTCTCATGCCCCTTTACAGCTAATTCCAATTCTCTCTCTGTCTCTCTCTCTCAATCTCTCTGTCTCTCTCCTTTCTCTCTCTCTCTCAATGTTTCTCTACCCCTATCCCAAGGAAGCTGTTTTTCCAATTTCTATGACAATAGGATTAGGTTACCTATTCTAGAACTTCATATGAATGGAATCACACAGTATATACTAATCTGCGTCTTGCTGCTTTCACTTAGACTAATATTTCTAAGATTCGTTCATGTTACTTTATGTACCAGTAGCCTATTCCATCTAATCTCTGAATAGTGTTCCGTTGTGGAAATATCACACACATAATATATCTCTCCATCTGCTGATGGATATTGATGGATATGTGTGATGGTCCCACTGGACCCATTAGGAACAACGCTCCTATGTATTTTCATCTATAAGTCTGTGGACATACATTTTCATTTCCTAGGAATGAAAATATTGAATCATATATTAAAGGCATGTTTAAGCCTATAAGAAACTTCTAAAGAGTTTTTCCAAGTAGTTGTAGCATTTCACGCTCTCACTATTAATGTATGAAAGTTCTAGTTACTCGACATCCTTGCCAACATTGCCATTGTCAGTGTTTTTATTTTTAGCCAAGCAAATTGTTATAGAGAGATATTAAACTGTGGTTTTGTTTTACATTTTTTGATAATCAATGAATATGCTTATTGGTTACTTGTATATCTTCTTTCATGAAGCATTTATTAAATACTTTCATCCAGTTTTTAAATTGGATTGTCTTTCTTCTTACTGAGTAATAAGAGTTCTTTATATATTCTAGATACAAGTCCTTTGAAAGATATGTGTATTAGGAATATTTTCTCCCAATCCATAATTTATCTTTTTAGTTTCTTAAAGGTTTCTTTTGAAGAGCAAACATTCTTACTTGTGATGAAGTCCAGTTTGTCCATTTTTTCTTATATGGTTTATGCTTTTGGTGTTCTAGTAAGCAAGATTTGCATCCTGGAAGTTTTACAGTTTCACTTTTAGACTTAGGTTTGTGCTCTGTTTTGAAAAAGTATTTTTGTGTGTTGTAAGTGAAGGTCGAAGTTTGTTTTACTTCCATATGGATGTGCAGTTGTTCCAGTACCATTTGTTGAATAGTCTACCCTTTGCCCCATTAAACTACCTTGGCACTGTTTTCAAAAGTCAATTGACCATATATGTATAGGTCTATTTTTGAATTTTCTATTTTGTTCCATTGACTGATATGTCTGTCCTTATGCCAATATCACAGTGACTTATTAAACTTTTATAATAGTTCTTAAAGTCAGGAAATCTCAGTCTTTCAACTGTGTGTGTGTGTGTGTGTGTGTGTGTGTGTTTCAAGATTGTATTTAGCAATTCTAGGTCCTTTACTTTTCCACATACACTGCAGAATAATCTTTTCAATTACTACACAAATGCTGCTGAAATTATGATTGGCATCATGTTAAATTTGAGATAACTGGCATCTTAATACTGAATCTTCTAATCCACGAATATGGCATATCTCTCAATTTGTTTAGATCTACTTTAATATCTCTCAGAACAAATGGTTCTGAGACGAAATGCGTCTTTCTGTATATCTTGCACATTCTAAGTGTAGAGCTTTAAAAATATTTTTTCTAAATTTATTACTATTTTATTCCTTTTGGTGTTCTTATAAATAGTAATTATTTCATTTTCAAATTGTTTGTTGCTAGTATCTAGAAACCCAATTCACCTTTATTTCCTGCCTACTTTGTATCTTGTGACCCTGGTAAATTCCCTGATTATTTCTAGTAGTGTTTAAAAAATATCCTTAGAATTTTCTTCTCCTCTTCTTCTTCTCCTTCTTCTTCTTCTCCTCTTCTTCTTCTCCTTCTCCTTCTCCTTCTCCTTCTCCTTCTCCTTCTTCTCCTCCTCCTCCTCCCCTTTTTTTGAGATAGGGTCTCACTCTGTCACCCAGGCTAGAATGCAGTGACATGATCACAGCTTACCACAGCCTTGACCCCTCCCAGGCTCAAGCAGTCCTCCCACTTCAGCCTCCAGAATAGCTGGGACTACCAGTGCACACCACCATGCCCGGCTACTTTTTGTACTTTTTTGTAGAGATGGCATTTTGGCATTGTTTCCCAGGCTGCTCTCAAACTTCTAAACTCAAGCAATCTGCCCGCCTCAGCCTCCCAAAGTGTTGAGATTACAGGTGTAAGTCATTACACCTGGCCTAGACTTTTCTATGTAGGCATTCATGTTTGCATGAAGTTTACATATGCTTCTCAATATCCACATTTTTTATTTCGTTAGTTAGTTTTTTAAGGTGGAGTTCCACTCTATCACCTAGGCTGGAATATAGTGGCACAATCCCGGCTCACTGCAACCTCTGCCTCCTGGATTCAAGTGATTCTCCTGCCTCAGCCTCCCGGGTACCTGTGATTACAAGCATGTGCCACCATGCCCGGCTAATTTTTTTTTTTTTTTTTTTTTTTTGTATTTTTAGTAGAGATGCAGTTTCACCATGTTGGCCAGGTTGGTCTCAAACTCCTGACCTCAGGTGATCCCCCTGTCTCAGCCTCCCAAAGTGCTGTGATTACAGGTGTGAACCACTACACCTGACCTTTATGCTTTTTATTATTTTTTCTTGTCCTATTGCACTAGGTAGGATTTCTAATACAATATTGACTAGGTATGGGGAGAGCAGATATCCTTACCTTGTTCTCAATTTTAGATGGAATACATTCAATATTTCTCCATTAAGTGGGCTGCTACTTGTAGTTTTTCACAGCTGCCTTTAATGAAACTGAGGAAGTTGCCTTTTATTATTAGTTTGCTGAGTTATTTTATCATGAATAAGGTTAGATTTTTGTGAACTACTTTTCCTTCATCTATTCAGATGATCATGTGATTTTTTTTCCTGCATTCTGTTAATGTGGTTAGTTATATAAACTAACTTTCAAATGTTAAACTAAGCTTGCATTTCTGAGGTAAACTATAATTGGTCGCAATACATTTTTCATATTGTATATTTTCTGAATTTGTTTTATTAAAACTTTGTTCAGGAATTTTTTATTTATGTTCATTAGAGATACTTATCTATCAGGCTTTTAATTTCATGGTTATGTTAGTCTCAGGAGAGAAATTGAGAAGAATGTTACCCTCCTTTATTTTCTGAAAGAATTTGTATAAATTTGGTATTACTTATTTCTTAAATATTTTATAAACATTTTATAGAATTCACCAGGAAACCCCTCTGGCCTAGACTTTCCTTTGTGAGCAGGATTCTTTAAATAACAAAATAAATTTTTAAAATATATAAGGACAATGCACACCGTTTTTCTTGTGTAAATTCTGTAAGTTTTGTTTTTCAAAGGTTTTCCCATTGCATCTCAGCTATTAACTTTATTAGCATAAATTTGTTCACAAGACTTATCTCTTTGATTGCTATAGGATATGAAATAATGTGCCCTCTTTTATTTCTCATATTAGTAATTTTGATTTCTCTTTTTTATTAGTCTTGCTAGAACTTTATCAAATTTATTAATCTTCACAAATAATCCACTTTTCATTTTTAAATTTTTCTCTATTATCAATTTTCTATTTTATTAATTTATGTTCTTTATTACTTATTTCCTTTTACTCACATTGGATTAATTTGTTCCTTTCTTTAGCTTCTTAATGGTTAAACCTTTTGACTTTTCTAATATATGCACTGAAAGTTATGTGTTTTCCTCTAAGAACTGCTTTGGTTCCATCCTCTGTATCTTGATGCATGTTTTCCTGACAATTCATGTAGAAATATATTCTAATCTCCCTATGGTTTATTCTTTGGCTTTAAGTAATTTAGAGGTGCATTGTTTAATTTTTAAATATTTGAAGATTTTCTACATATCTCCTTGATTTGTATTTTACCTTCATTGTACTCAGATAACATACTCTGAAAGGTTTTAACGGCTTTAAATTTAATACAAACTTATTTTTAGCCCAAGATATGATCTGTCTTGGTTAACATTCCATGTAAAATTGAAAACATATTTATTTTGGAACTGCTGGGAAAATACAAGTTCAGTGATGTCAGTTAATGATGTTGATCAAATAATCACTGATTATCTTGTCTATGCCTTCTATCAATTGAGAAGATATGTTAAAAGTGTCCAAGTATGACTGTTGTTTTGTTTATTTCTGTCTTTAGTTTTCAAAATTTTTGTTTAATTTATTCTGAAGTTTTGTTGTTGGATATATAAAATTTAGGATTATCATGTTTTCTTGATAAATGTGCCTTTTATCATTGTGAACTGTCCAATTGCTGTGACTATCTACAGAAGTAGCTTTTGCTTTGATGTCAATTTTTGGCTGATGTTAATATAACGATGCCCTTCTTCTCCTTACTGTTTCCATGGTAAATCTTCCTTTCATGCTTTTACTGCCAGTCTGTCTGTGTCTTTATATTTGACATGTATCTCTGAGAGGCAGCAAATAGTTGGGTTTTGTTTTTTATCAAATCTGAGAATGGCTGAATTGCCATTTTTCAATGAGCTGCTGTTCTTCTCATAGAAGAGAAATATTTTTCAGGTTAGTATCTCCACTAAGATAGAAAGACAAAATGTAGATAAGCAGTTTGTGAGTTTAAAGACAAACATATTAGGCAATTTTTGCATTGCTATAGAGAAATACTCGAGGCTGGGTAATTAATAAAGAAAAGAGGTTTAATTGGCTCATCTTTTTGCAGGCTGTACAGGAAGCATGGAGCTGGCACCTGGTTGGCTTCTGGTGAGGTCTCAGGAAAATTTTACTTATGGCAGAAGTGAAAGTAGAAGCAACATGTCACATGATGAGAGCAAGAGAGAGCTAGGTGAGGTGTCACACACTTTAACCAGATCTTGCATGAACTCACTTATCACCAGGGAAATTGTGCTAAGCCATTCATGAGGGATTCGTCCTCATGATCTAAACGCCTCCCATCAGACCCACCGCCAACCCTGGGGATGACATTGTGCCATGAGTTCTGGAGGGAACAAATACCCAAATCACATCAACAAATAGGAGATCTATCTCCAGCCAACTTTAATCATTATGTGACTGTATGGCCCCCAGATACACTGATCTTTTAATTCCCGTGGTAGTAAATTTGAGATTTTCTAACTTTGAGGGAAAAAACATAAAAAGGAGATGATAGTTTCAGCCTATGCATAGGAATTTTCTTACAGAAATAGCTGTTCTGTCTCTACAAACACATTTTAAAAGAGGTTGAAAACCTATGCTTGTGTTTAAATGATGAATATATTCATGAGTGAAAAGATGATTTCGTTTTGGTCACTAGTGCCCAACCAATAGATCAGAGGTCACTGATCTATTAAAACTTGTCTTCCTAAGTGAAATCAAGTAGTTGAGCCAGTAGTTAGATTCCACCTTTTCTGCAATGGCTTGGGGTGGAAACAGGCCAACGAGAGAGAAATTACTGCTTTAGTGTAACAGTTTGGGGGAGAATGGTCAGTATGATAAGTTTCTTCTGCTAAAGTGGGCAGAAGTTGGGAGAGATATTCTAAAAGTTCGTGCCGTGGTACCAGGCTAAAGCTGTCAACAGCTCACACAGGTTGAATATCCCTTATCCAAAATGCTTGGGACTAGAAGTGTTTCAGATTTTGGATTTTTTCAGATTTGGGGATATTTGCATATACATGATGAGTTATCTTGGGAATGGAACACAAGTCTAAATGTGAAATTTGTTTATGTTTTATGTATACCTAATACATATAGGATGAAGGTAATTTTATACGACTTTAAAAAATAATTTTGTGCATGAAACAAAGTTCATATATGTTGGGCCATCAGAAAGCAAAGGTGTCACTATCTCATGTTCATGCTCAAAAAATTTAGATTTTGGAGCTTTTAGGATGAAGGATGCTAAACCTGTATTACATCCCTTCTGTGCAGAGATGTCTTAAGACTCAACCGTATTCCTTCTGTATTCTCTAGAAGGGCAAGATGGAGTCTGCACAGCTAGGCCATGGCCCAGAACACTATGAGGAGGTGGGCTGCTTTATACGACTGCTCCAAATTTCTGTGAAGTGAAATTCAACATCTATTACTAGAGCTACAACACAGAATCTTCTAATCTTCCAGATGCTGGTTCTCCTGTAGCTGCTCCTCTTTAGGCGAACTTGGTGGGTGATGGTGATTTGGGGACTGTGATGGAAGCTATGACCCACTTCATTTCAAATCATCCCTTAAGATTGGCCAGAACCATCCTGGATTCTTTTCCGAGTGAGACACATGGCTGCTGCCCTATTTTCTTCCCTAAGCCTTGGATCTGAGGCTTTTTGAATCCTGTCAGCATTTAGAATTCCTAATTATTTTTCTAAAATAAAGTCTGAGTCAAGAGGATCTCTCTTCCCTCTACATGTCCTTCTAACAATTTTCTGAAATTCTAAGTGTAGTCTGTTTAACCTCCCTCCTCAGATTCTATTCTGTACATGTGACAGTGTTTGTGCATTATGCACAGCTCCTTTGAGATTTTCTGCCCATCTTTTCTATTAGTTTATTCATTCTGGGAGCATGGAGGAAAGGAGCTGGGCCAAGCTGGCTTTCAGACTGGGGAGAGTACTTCTTCCTCATGGTGAATTTGCAGTGTCTATGTGTGACAGGGTAAGCAGGCGACAGGTGAAGAGATGGCCAATGGAGCCTTGGAACTAGTGAGATTGAAGGTCAGCAGCCTAAAAGCCTTCAAGTGCTTCCTCTTCATCTCATGGGGATGACAATGGAATAATCAGTTAACCATTTTAGATCTTGGTTTCCACCTATAAAATAAGAGCATGACACTGGGAAGATTCTATGCTCACTTGCACATATGTCTCTCCAAATAGACTATGGGTCCCTTGAATTGAGGCTGTGATTTCTACATCTTCATAGTCATGTTGCCCAGTATAGGGTCTGGTACATAATCGCATCAGTTGAGCATAAATGTGGCTGCTAGTAACAGAAACCCATTAACAATAGAATGTGTTGAGGCTAATTTTCTTCTATTACAAGAAAGATTAGACGTGTACAGGTGTTGGTTAAGGTGTTCAGTGAGGTCTTTGATGACCTAGGTTCTTCCCATCCTTCCCTTTTGCCATGCTGGGCATGTTGGCATTATGTTCTCATTCTTGTCATTGCATGGACCCAAAGTAGCTACCACATTGCTGGCATCACACCCACATTTTAGGCAAAAGGAAGGGGGAAAGCACCAGCCATTTCTGCCTTTTATACAGAAAGAAAAAGCTTTTCCAAAGGCACATCTGGTTATGTCTCATAGGCAATATGCTGGGTCACATGACCAATGCCAGATGAAAGGGATTCTGGGAAAGCAAATGCCTGGCTTTTCAGCTTCTTGGGAAAGAGAGAGTAAGAATCAGGGCGAATATGGCTGTTGAGCCCAGTGAATGTTAAATAAATATAATATAAGCTGGAAAAGTCTTTTTTTCCCAAGTAGAGTGTACCACGACATTACTTTGAGGAAATAAACATTAAATTGGATTTGCTATCAAGTTATGATGCTGCTATCATTGTTACTATTATTGCCATTCCTGGGCGTAGCTGAGCCATGCTGTCTCGCTTCCCTAAGACAAAACAGAATTGGCCCAAGTTTTCTCATGGGCATGGGACAGCGAGTAGAACTGGAGGGAGAGTCCGAGTTCCTGAAGAACGCAGTGTGAAGGGATTTAACTCTGGTTGTTTTCCTGAGAATATTTTACACACACTCACCTTTGGATCAGAAAAGACATTTATTCTGTGTTCTACCACTGGTCATTCTCTCCATGTGGCCTCATGTGTAACCTGTTGAGAAATTACTGGTTCTGACTGGTTTTCATTACCTTCTCCTTCATACACACTGTCCCAGCATTTAAGGGGGAGGGTTGACATGTTAACAGTGAAAGCAAATGTGCCAGAATGGGGGGGCATGGAACAGCGCACCATCTCTCCTCTTCACTGAGGAACAGGACTAATAATACAAATGAAGAGGTGTACATAAAGGGTGCACGTCCATGGTACAGAAGAGGCACTTAGTAAATGTTAGATGTGATTATTTCCCTTCCTTTATTTGAGACAGGGTCTTGCTCCGTCGCCCAGGCTGGAGCGCAGCGGCACAATCATAGCTTACGGCAGCCTCTACCTCCTGAGCTCCAGCTATCCTCCCACATCAGCCTCCTGAGGAGTTTGGACCACAGGCGTGTGCCAGCATGCCCGGTTAATTTTAAAAAATGTTTTGTAGAGTTGGGGGTCTTGTATGGTGCCTAGGCTGACCTTACCTCAAGTAATCTTCCTGCCTCAGCCTCCCAAATTGCTGAGATTGCAGATGTGAGCCACCGTGTCTGGCCTGCTATCTTATTTCTATTCATAATAATGATGCTTCTTTTCTCCCTGCCTACCCTGCCAGTGAGGATCCCCTTTTCCCGTTACCCAGATGTGTCTAGATAAAATGAGAAGATCCAAGACTGAACTATGCAGTTCCCCAGTTTTACTTTAACTTCCCAGGGGAGCTTCTGGGAGAACCCCGGGCAGGCAAAACATACTGTAAGTTTTTTCAGGCGTATTTGAAGTTATCTGGTTGGGTAAACAGTAATCACACAAAACCTGGCTTTCTAGGAAGGTTAACCTGAAACTTTAATTGTTTTCAAAAATTTTCTCCTCAGGGTAATCACTCTATTTCCTGAATTTAATTGTATCAGTTTTCTGAACACAGGAAAAGAAGGCTATTTACAACTCGTATACTCGTATTCCTGCACAAAACGTTCGAAGTTCTCTAGCAGAGAGCTCTTCCACATGGGTAGGAGGAGTGCTTTTCCATGTCTTTCCTCAAACCGCTGCTTGACAATGCTCATCTGACTTTCCAGTGTAGCCTACATTTACAAGTACGAAAATAATAAGAGGTCAATGGTCCAGGGTCTCGCTTGCGTGGCAGTCACTGATGTTACGGAGATCACTGTGAAATGTGAACGCCTCTGACTCCTCTCTTACTTGCTTCTAATTTTGCTTTCATCTTTGCATTAGGTTAGGTAGTAGTAAAGCATAATGACTAAGAGTCCAAGCTTAGGAATCGAAGTCCTAGGGTTAAATCTTGACTTTGCCATTTTCTAGCTCTCTAACCTGGAGTCCATTACCTTTTCTTACTGGACCTTATTTTCTTATAAACGAAGTTTAATATCCACCCCACAAAAATTATTGCAAGCATTAAATATGATACCATATGAGAAAGTGCTTCAGAAAGCATTCAGTTGCGACTTCAGAAAACTCAACCCAAACACCTTAAGCAAAATAAGAATGTATTGACTCATGTAATGAAAACAGAACGTGAGGCTTGCCATGGTGGCTCATGCCTATAATCCCAGCACTTTGGGAGGCCGGGGTGGGCAGATCCCCTGAGGTCACGAGTTTGAGACCAGCCTGGCAAACATGGCGAAACCCTGTCTCTACCAAAATTACAAAAGTTAGCCAGGCGTGCTGTCATATGCCTATAATCCCAGCTACCCAGGAGGCTGAGGCAGGAGAATTGCTGGAACCTGGGAGCCCGGGGCTACAGTGAGCCGAGATCGTGCCACTGCACTCCAGCCTGGGCAACAGATCAAGACTCTGTCTCAAAAAAAAGAGAAAAAAAATAGAGTATCGAGTATGGCTAAGTGAGAAGCTCAAACACTGACAGTGGGCTCAGATTTCACTCTGATTTTTTGTTTTTTGAGGCAGGTTCTCCCTACGTTGCCCAGGCTGGGATGCAGTGGCTGATCACAGAAGTGATCATAGCACACCATAGTGTTGAATTCCTGGGTTCAAGCACTCTTTCTGCCTCAGCCTTCCTAGTAGCTGGGACTACACATGCAGGTGGCACTGTCCCAAGCTCTCACTCTACTTTTATTCCATTGCCTTCTGCATGGGCCTTATCCACAGACAGTGTCTCCCTTAGTGGAACATGTTGGTAGCAATAACTCCAGGCTTTTTTCTCCAGTTTCAAGTCCAGTGAGAAAGAGCACGCATCTCTTCCAACAGTCCCAGTGAAAGTGGCATTGCATCTCCTTGGCTCTGAAGGTGGATCATCCCTGAACCAATGCGATAGTATGATTTATCAAACCTAAGCCACAATCCTACCTCTGGAGCAGGAGATGAAGTCAACATCACCTGCTGAACTGAAAGTATAGATTCTCAGAAGGAAACTGGGATGCCATTAGCAAAGGAAGAGGGAATGAGTGTTGCAATGGTAGGGGGTGAGAAAAAGGCAAATTTCCTCTAGGATGCCATCAAAATGGAAGTAAATCTCGGTTTTAGCATCAATCCTAGAATACCAGAATGGAGACATGCTTTCTTAGACCTTAAGAGAAATAAAATTAGGCTAAGTGAAGAAAGCGCCATTTATAATAGTAGCCATGCATGTATATGATTACAATTTCAAGAACTGAATGAAAATATAAATGTTCTAAAAATGTGATGAAGCTTTCACAATAAGCAACCAGAATGTTGCAGGGTGGGGGTGGGGTGGTGGGTGGCATCTGGAACTCTGAAAACTCATTAGTCGTGGACAACTACGCCCACCAACAGAATGCAGAGCTGAAGATCGAGCTGCTGGTGCCTGAGTTCTCAGCGGGTCAGAAGGAAGGACGATAGGGCGGTAGGGCTGGAGTCTCCGATTTCTGGGAAGTCTCCTTATCTCACAGAACACCTGCCCCTGGTTAAAGATCATTAGTTTGAGTTCTTCCAAGATGAATCTAGGAAGCCCTTGCTGGTAACTAATTCACCCAGCCTGGGGCGGGGTCCAGAGATTTAGATTTTTTTACAAGCTTTCCTGCCATCAAAATGAGTGTTTCGGACCTCAGGAGGCCCTCTTCATTCATCCGTTGCTACGCTCCCCACTCTGTAATGGATGCATCTATTGACATAGCTGTCTCCGTCTCCAGAGAATGAACCCCCAAGGCCGACTCATGTAGCTCTGGGTGCCTGGCACACAGCATGGTGCCTGGAATGGATGGGCACCTAATAAATATTTGTTGAAGGAACGCAGGAGGATGGAGGCCAACTAGCAGGCTGCCTGATTTTGCCCACATGGGCTTTTCTGGGAAAGAAGAGCTTCTATTTTCGGAAAGGGCTTCTATGATTGAGGGAAGTTCACAGCAGCCAAAGAAGAAAGGACATTGGGAGGAAAACACTCCACTTCTCCCAGACCACACATTCTTTCAAAAGACTCCTCATCTCTTTCATAACAACGGTAACAACCATGGCAGATTATGAGTGTGGCTAGTGCCAGGCACTGTGTTCTCACTGGTGAGTGACGATCTCATTGCATCTTCACGCTGTTGCGGGGATGGACAGCATCACACCCCCATTTTAGAGATGATGAAAAGGAGGCGCAGGGAGTGGTGCAGCCGCTGCAGGGGAACACAGATAGGAAGTGACAAGCCTGGGACTCTGCAGCCTGAGTGTGTCATCACGACCCACCTGCTGCTCTGCTCTCGCAGGCACGACAGCGCAGCTCCAGAGCACCTGCCACGCACATTTGCATGGTGCTCATTTCCATGCAGCAAAAATAAGTCAGTAAGTTATTGACTTAGAGAAAAGCAAAGGGCCTCTCAATAAAGAGGTCATTGTCCACCTCTCCAAAAAGGCGATTTTCTTTCTCATTTTTATTCCCCTGCTGTGTGCTGAAGGTCACTGGCTACAGGCCGGTGAAGTCACGGAAAGGAATCCTTGGCCAGGCAACTCAGAAATGGGAGGGGCAGGGGAGGTGGGGACAGAGGAGGAGGAGGAGGAGGAGAAGGAGGTGGCTAAGCGATTCTACAACGAGGGGCAGTCCGGCCTGCTTTTCCTCCCTCGACCGGCCCAACGACCCGCCTCCATCAGGCTGACCACTCCCCTGGGCTGGCCTGCTGCACCGGGCGCTAGCAGCCCAAGCTCCGGGGACAGCCAGCGTTCCTGGCCGGCTGGGTGCAGCTCTCTTTTCAGGAGAGGAAGCTCTCTTGGAGGAGCTGGAAAGGTGGGTGCTAAGTTGAGGCTGATTTTGTTCTTCACGGAGTGCGCTTATCGAGTCTCAAGCTGGGTTGGGGCCACGGGCCTCTTCTTGGGAACAAATGGGATGATCATCTTGGGAGGGAAAGGCACTTAGGGAAAGGCCTGGCTGCGCTGCGCAGTCAGTGGGGAGGTGGAGTGGGGGGAGACGCGGGCACTGCGCAGGAAGAAATCGTTCCTCCTGTGGAACGGCAAAGACAGTCCAAGAGGACTTTAGTGTTGGGAAAAAGGAATCTGGAGGGACGAGAAAGGGGGCCTCTCTAGATGTTACGTGGCTTGGGTGTCAGGAGAGACGATGGGACAGCAGGTACTGTAAAAAGCCTTTCCTCAGGAAAGCAGAGAAGGCCTGCTCAGCTCAGGCTCCCAACGAGAGTTACTTCTAGGAGTGAGCCAGCGATGGAACACACCCAAGGCTCGAGAGGGGCAGGTTCTTTTCAGTTCCAAATGCAGTAAGGAGATAAAGGCTTGGTGCCTCCATTTGGTTCAGGATAAGGCCCCTGATAAGGGCCCCTGTCGCCTTTCTCTGATAACCCTGTCCTCCTCTCCAGATCCATGTACAAAGGAGGCCTTCAAAAGGCTCCAACTGAGCAGAAGGCTGTGGGAGAAGAATGAAGGTGTCTCCAGGGGAAGAGTTGTCAAAAACTTAAAAACAAGAAGTCAGACTTTACCTGGGTTTGAGGGAGAATTTTTTTTGCTCTTCTTCCTCCTCCTCCTCCTTCTTCTTATTTTATTTATTTATTTATTTGACATGGTCTCATTCTGTCGCCCAGGCTGGAATGTACTGGCATGATTATAATCACGGCTCACTGCAGCCTCCACCTGCAGCCGCCACCTCCTGGGCTCAAGCAATCCTCCCACCTCAGCCTCCTGAGGAACTGAAACTACAGGCACATGCCACCACACCCAGCTAATTTTTTTGGTTTTTTTTGGTAGAGACAAGGGTCTCCCTATGTTGCCCAGGCTGGTCTCAAACTCCTGGACTCAAGTGATCCTCCTGCTTCAGCCTCCCAAAGTGCTGGGATCACAGGCATGAGCCACCATGCCTGGCTCTTCTTCATCTCCTCAAAATGTTTATTACTCAAGCATTCTTGAAAAAGAAAGCTCACGGACACACCCAGAACAATCTGGTTTTGCTCTACACTTTTAGGGAAGAACTCTGTAAGCAGCAGAGCCTTTCTGAGTGGCAGGGCTGTCTTAGGAGGAGGTATCTTTGATGATGGGGAACTTCGGGTCCAGGTCTGGTAGGAAAGTTGCCCCATTTCCCGCCTACTCCCGGGTCTTTGGGGTGGTAGCACCACATTGGGCCATGTCATTTAGGTGAGTCCTTGGACATTGTTTTCTCTGCTTCTCCCTCTTTCTGGATACTTCTTGGAGCCTTTCTAGGGAAACTCCTCCTCCCACAGTGTCCATAGCATCTCTTAGCTAATGGTCCTAAAATCTCTACCAGCAGCTTCTCTCTGATCGCTAAGAGCTGCCATGTACTGAGAACTTTCTTTGTGCCGGGTTCTGTGCTAAGTGCCCTAGAGGAGAGATATGCAGTGTGGTGCCTAAACCCTGGGCTTCGAGCAGACACACACTTTCATATCTTGCCTTTAGCTCCTTATTGAACGTGTCACCTTGGGCAGAACACATGCCTTTCTGTGCCTCAGTTTCCCATGCTTTAGAATGGGGATAACAGTGAATAATGATCTTGTGAGGATGCAATGAATGAACCCATGCACAGTGCTTTTAACAGTGTCTGGCACCTGTGTTCAATAAGTTTTAGCCATTTGAATCATCTCTTTTAAGACTCAGAGCAAGCCTCTGTAGTCTAAAGCCTGTATTAGTACTCTATTTGCAGATGAGAAAACTAAGGTTCACAGAGGAGAAGGCAGTCTACAGTCTGCAGTCCAGCATTTCCTCTGCTAGTCAGCAATAAAAATGATAACAGCTAATACTTAGAGTAAGTGGCAGTGCCAGGCTTTGGATTCATGAGGTGAGTTCTAGAATCCATCCCTTTAATCACCACACTAAACCGCCTCTCTGAGACGGTTATATAAAGCATATCTACTCAGTCTTGGAGTTTTTAAATGGCACCAGTTTGGCGTTGGAAATGCAGCTGACCTTCAAGGCAGCTCTGTGGAGGCAGCATCAGTCCCTCTGGATCAATCCCTCTGGACATACCTCGGTGGTTTGGCTGGCCTTATTTTACACGTAGGGAACCTGAAGCTAAAAGAGCATCAGTAACCCCATGAAATCACAGTTAGTATAGGTTGGAATTGGGATTCAAATCTGTACCTGACTTTACACTTTATAATTCCTGGCTGGGCCCCGGTATCTTTTATGACACCAGAATTAATTTTTTCCTTCCTTCCTTCCTTCCTTCCTTCCTTCCTTCCTTCCTTCCTTC
>NW_022436945.1:14435613-14648667 GCF_009761245.1 Sapajus apella
TTCCTTCCTTCCTTCCTTCCTTCCTTCCTTCCTTCCTTCCTTCCTTCCTTCCTCCCTTCCTCCCTCCCTCCCTCCCTTCCTCCCCCCTTTCCTCCTTCTTTCCTTCCTTCCTCCTTCCTTCCTTCCTTCCTTCCCTCCTCCCTCCCTCTCTCCCTCTCTCTCTCTCCCTCTCTCCCTCCCTTCTCTCTTTCTTTTTATCTCTTTCTTGTTTCTTTCTTCTTCTTCCTTTTTTTAAATCAAGCTTACAGAATCTGAATCTCTTGGGGTGGGGCCTGGGCATCTAATTTTTAAAAACTAGAATCTGATGTGCAGTCAACACTAGAGGCCCTGCCAGGTTCGCTTCCTCTTCCAACTGCCAGACTCAAGTTTCCCATTGTCTGCCCACCTGTCTCCCCACCTGGGCACCCTCCGGCATCTCACCCTCAGGAGACTCTGGCTGGACTCATCCTTTCTCCCTTCTTCTCGGGACCAGTCTCTCCTGCTGGGAACTTGGTCATCTGCACTGCGCCTTCACCTTCCCGCCTGCCAGCGCCGCCTGGCGTGCTTCTTAACCCATGCCTCCTCTGCGTGCGCTGCCTCCACTTTGGTAAAAGCCTTCATTTCCTGCTTGGGTTACTACAGTGCCCCCAACTATCTCCCTGCCTCTATTTCTGCTTCTCTGTCTCTCCCTAGGCTACTCCCATGCTTCTTCCTCTTCTCTCTTCATCTCAAAGTCCAGCCCACATCCTTCTACTTGTATGACTTAAGGAACCAAAGACTACCTCTTCACCCACTTTTCTTCTTAAAAACTTCCCACTGCACTACCTGCTGAGATGGCCTTCCTACCCAACTTGGCTGGAAAACTCCTACCCATCTTGTGGAATCCAGTTCAAAAGTCACCACCTCTGAGAAGCCTCCCAGAGGCCCCCAGGGAGATGGGTACTAGGTACTACCTGCTCTGTCTTTCTCCAGCACAGGCCCCATCCTCACTCACTGGATTGTGCTGGAATGACTGCATGCCACGTCTGTCCTTCACTGAACTCCTTATGCAACAATCACATATTGTATGTCTCCTATTGCCAGGTGTGGGCCCAGGTGCTGGGGATACCGATGAATAAAACTGAGTTTCTGTCTTCAAGAAGCTCCAAGTCTACTGAGTGTAGCAGAGAACGGGGAGAAGTCACTTCAGGCAGAAGGCGTAGCACATGCAAAGCCCAAGAAGGCAGGACGGAAGCCTCAGGGATGTCTGTGCGGGAGGATGGAGGAAGAGGGGGACAGGAGGCCAGGCGAGGAGGGGAGGGGCTGGTCCGGAAGGGCCATGAGACACCCCTCATGCTCCCTGAGACCCCTCCCCGGTATGGAGACAGGACTGGAAAGCACCATGATCATTTGTGACTCAGATGCCTGTGGGTGTCTTCAGAGTGGGTCTCACCCATTTTTACAACCACAGCACCTAACACAGTGCCCGGCCCACAGCAGGCCTTGGACAAACGTTTGCAAGAATGCATATCCACTGGGTCAGGAAGCCCCTTGGGGACTGGGGGGAGGAGTTGGCTCTGCGACGATGGGGTCCCTGAGATTTCATGTTTCAAGAGACTAAGCCTCACTCCGCCCCCATCTCGGCGGGGGCGTCCCGCAGGTGCCCGACCAGGCCATGCTGGCGCTGCTGTGTTCCTGCCTGCTCCTGGCAGCCGGGGCCTCGGACGTCTGGATGGGAGAGGACCTGGTGGAGCCCAGCTTTGACTTGGCGGAGCGGATCCGAGACATGCACGCCAAGGTCTCGGAGATCTGGCAGAAGCTCACGCAGCGGCGGGACGACGACGACGTGCTCCACGCCACCTGCCAGGTGCAGCCCTCGGCCACGCTGGACGCCGCGCAGCCCCGGGTCACCGGCGTGGTCCTGTTCCGGCAGCTCGCGCCCCGCGCCAAGCTCGAGGCCTTCTTCGACCTGGAGGGCTTCCCGGCCGAGCCGAACAGCTCCAGCCGCGCCATCCACGTGCACCAGTTCGGGGACCTGAGCCAGGGCTGCGAGTCCACCGGGCCCCACTACAACCCGCTGTCCGTGCCGCACCCGCGCCACCCGGGCGACTTCGGCAACTTCGCGGTGCGCGACGGCCGCCTCTGGAAGTACCGCGCCGGCCTGGCCGCCTCGCTCGCGGGCCCGCACTCCATCGTGGGCCGGGCCGTGGTGGTCCACGCCGGCGAGGACGACCTGGGCCGCGGCGGCAACCAGGCCAGCGTGGAGAACGGCAACGCGGGCCGGCGGCTGGCCTGCTGCGTGGTGGGCGTGTGCGGCCCCGGGCCCTGGGCGCGCCAGGCGCAGGAGCACTCGGAGCGCAAGAAGCGGCGGCGCGAGAGCGAGTGCAAGGCCGCCTGAGCGCGTGCCCCCCGACGGCGGCCAGGGACCCCCGGCGCCCCCCTCTGCCTTTGAGTTTCTCCAACAGGCACCCTCCACCCTGGGGTCTCACCTTCGCCTTTGCTGAAGTCTCTCCGCAGCCCTCCCCAGCCAGGTCTCCCTTCTGTGCGCTGAGACCCTCCACCCTTTCCATCCCGAGAACCGCCCAACCCTCGGGGCCCCCCACTCAGTGGGTCCAGGGCCTCCATTTGTACTGAAACACCCCGTCCACGCTGACAGCCTCCCAGGCTCCCGCAGGCCTCTTTCCACCCGGACCCTCCTCCCCCAACCCTATGAGACCTGAGTACCAGCCTCTGACCCTCCTCCCTCCACCCCATAAGGCCTGAGACCCCACCTCTGACCCTCCTCCCTCGCCCTAAAAACCCTGAATCCCCGCCTCTGACCTGACAATCTTCTCTCTTCCCGCCTTCAGATTCCTCCTAGGCGCTCGCTCCTAGGCCCCTCTGGGGGGTTACCTAGAGTCCTCCTCCCCCTCCCCACCCACCACCGCTCCGTGGCCAGCCGGCCGGTGCAGCGGATGTCAGGCCAACTGCCCGGCGTCCTTAGCTGTTTCCCATCCACCGCCACCCCACTGAGAGCTGCTCCTTTGGGGGGATATTTGGCGGTCTTCATATTGCACATTAAAAATTCAGCAATTCAGTACTGCGTCGGGGCCTTGGTTACTTTTTTGTTTTAGGCTTCTCTCCCAGGCTCAGTTTTTTTTTTTCTTTTTTCTTTTTTTAAGTGGCAAAGCTATTTCCCAAATCCCTGCAGGACTTCTCCTGAACCTCTGCCCCCACCCCGCTAACCCTACTGGCAACAACGCTCAGCCAGTTTGTCTTGCCCTTCAGTGTGGCTCCAAGAGGAAGGTCACCAGAATCACTCAGGGAAATTTTTAAAAAATACAGCTTCCTGGGCTAAATCCCAGAGCTGTGGAATCCAAAGGGAGAAGAGAAAGTTTATTTGCAACAAGCTTCCAGATGATTATGACACGGGAGACTCTGGCCTGAGTGGAGGAGGCGTTCTATGTCACCTGGGCTGGTGGCTTGTCACATCTGCCTCTGAGTACAGCGTTAGGTCCATTTCCCAGATGTCAGAGACAGTGCCAGGGAAGCCACGTGACTGGAATGGTGGGCTTGGAATGTGACTTTGTTAGCATCCAGCAGGACCAAGATCAGAGGCAAACGGAGGCAGCGGGATGAAAAGGCGGCTGATTTTGATGAAGGCTTGTTGGGAGTTCAGCTTTCTATCGAACTGTATAATCTATAACCAAGCTAGAACAGTCTTGCGTATTCACCTTCATTCACGGAATAAACGTACTTGTGATAACTTTTTACCTTCCCAGGGTAGCCTCACTTCCTAGCCTTGGCTTTTCTGCCCCGGTTACTGGGAGGCAGCTTCTATCTCTCCCAGACTCCTAAGGCAGTGCGTCAAACTGAACCGCAGCCAGAAACCTGTCCCCAGGAGCTATTTTTACCTCTAACTAGGACTAACTTGTTATTTAAAAATTTTTCCTTGAACCCAGGTGACAATGGGAGAGAAAGGCTATTGCCTGGTGACTTTGCTCCACCAACTGGATCTTACTGGTTTGAATACTAACTTGAACTGTAGGCACCAGCACTGAAAGGGAATGAGTTAACGATGTCTCTAAGTCTTCCGATCCTGATCTCAAATATCCCCCAATTACAAGTTGCCACGAGGCAGCAATTACATGGGGGCTCAGGATGGAGAGGATTAAAATCCCCAACACCCACCTTCTACTCTGCTGCCTGGATTATGGTGAATTCAGGATCATCAGGAAAGGTGTGGATCCTTTTTTTTTTCTTTTTCTTTTTCTTTTTTTTTTTTCAGAAGGAGGCTGACGCTTCTTGTCAATTGCATTCGGTTCTTAGTGTCTCTCTTCACAACCCTTGACCCCCTAGACAGGGCTGGAGAGACACCCTAGCAGACTCACTCGATTTCTGTTCCAGGAATAGGATGGATAAAATATCCTATGGGCCTCCAGAGCCAAAACCAAACCAAATAAACAAAACAAACTCCCAAAACAAAACAAAAAAAACAAAAAACAAACAAGAAAAGAAAAAAAAACAGGAAATAATAGGAGGACAAATTACAGTTAATTGTAAGGGCAAAGATATGCATATAGCATGGTGGTTAACAGGTCAGATTCAGGTAGAGAGCTCCATTTGAACCCCAGCTCTGCCACACTCACAAGCTGTGTGACCTGAACAAGTCCCTTAACCTCTCTGAGCATGGGTAAAATAAGATCATCATACCAGATTGTTTTGAAGATTAAATCAAGCATTATTCATAAGAGGTGCATAACATAGTATGCACAACAAATAAGGACCTAATAAGTATCTAATTAATAACAATGATGAAGATTTAAAAAAATAGCTACTACTAATAAATAGATGGGGCTGCCTTGTAAGGTGGTAAGCATCATGCAACCAGGATTCAAATGAACGAAAGTTGCTACCTCTGAGGTTCCCGTGAAGGATCTCTGCATCCATTGAGAGACTGGATGACATGAACTCTGCGATCCCAGCTCTCGTGGGGAGGGGATCTAGGATGAAGGGAGGATTGTGGGTCATAAAGGCAGACATCTGGTTCTTGGCACAGAACCATATGTGTGCCACCAAAGCCACCCATCGGACCCCACTTGGCCCCTGGAGTCTATTTTTACTTCTCTCATCTTACAGATCTATTTTGTTAATGTCCTTATATTTGCTGTTTTGACTTCACAGCCAGCTTGCTAATCAGTTTGCCTGTTTGACTCACAGGGTTTGCATTTGTCACTGGGACTGAAACACACACTTGTTTTGATTTCTTTTTGTAAAATTAGAAGCGTTTGATGTAATGACTCTACCTAGACACAGCTGGTAAAGTGAGAATAATGCTCAAGTTTGCACAGTTTAAACACAATGTAGACAATAATTAGAAATGCTATCTTTGGATGTTTAGGATAAGCTTTTTCTCAGAATTGCACTGATTTTTTTTTCCGAGTGGGGCTTTTTAGTGCATATATACAGAAATACTAAAAACGTAAGAAAATAGAGCAAATCAGTGAGTGCTTTGGTCAACTTGAAAGACTGCAGGAAATAAACCAACTGATTTTAGATCTGCCTTTTTTTGACTGAGTGCATAAAATCTTTACATTCTCCATATTTTTCATGACTACCATATGATCAAATAGTTTTAGGTGACAGATTGCAACTGGTAAGTTGCTGCAATATGTTAGCAGTCATGGTCAGCCTCTGCTTGCTCTGTGCTGAGGGTGGAATATGAAGCAAATAATAAAGATAATTAATCATCTCTACCAGGAAAATTGCCACATTTTTATTTCAGGTAACAAAAAAGATACAGTTATGATACACAATGACCAAAGAATCCAATAAAGCGAGTTCTGCAGATGAATAGAAGGTACTCTTTCTTTAAATGAAACTACAAAATAGCAGCTGGTTTTAAAAACAAAGCCAATTGTTGTTTTACATTTAATAGGCTACCACTGGCCTCTGCTAAGATCCCCAAATATATTCCTCAGCTCACACAGATTCCAGAAAGTCAAACTTTTCAATATTATGCACACTTTCCCTTTGCATCCAAAAAAATTCACATTTCATAAAGCGGTGATATGAAATGTAAAGCAGCATGTCCAGATCTATCATTTTAAATTGCCTTCATGCTGTATCAACTTGTTTGGTGTTGTTTTTGGAAGCGACCATAATATTGAGAGACAGGTCTTTCCTATTTTTTCTGCTTCTCATTTCTAACTAGATTCACTATGGAGCTCCCAATTGCATCTCTCTGAGCTGTAAGTTTTTCTCTGTTCAGGAAGACACCTGGAAAGAAGGGAGTACATTAAAGTAGTGAGCTGGGGGCAATGCTTTGGCCTTTTGACATCCTATCTAGTCTGAAAGGACTCTCACTATTGCTAAGGAGGAGGAGTGTTTTAAATGGAGTCTTCAGAATGAAAGCAGAGGAAGAAGGTGCTCTCTTTTTCAGAAAGAAGTAGGGTAGAGGTTGGGTGCAGTGACGGCTCATGCCTAGAATCCCAGCACTTTTGGAGGCTGAGGCAGGCAGATCACGAGGTTGGGGGTTCAAGACCAGTCTGGTCAACATAGGGAAACCCCGTCTCTACTAAAAATACAAAAATTAGCTGAGCATGGTGGCACATGCCTGTAGTCCCAGCTACTCAGGAGGCTGAGGCAGGAGAATTGCTTGAACTCGGGAGGCAGCGGTTGCAGTGAGTTGAGATCATGCCGCTGCACTCCAGCCTAAGTAACAGAGTGAGACTCTTAAAAAAAAAAAAAAGCTGGACGGAGTGGCTCATGCCTATAATCCCAGCATTTCGGGAGGCCAAGGCGGGCAGATCACAAGGTCAGGAGATCAAGGCCATCCTGGCTAACACAGTGAAATCCCCTCTCTGCTGAAAATACAAAAACTTAGCCGGGTGTGGTGGCATGTGCCTGTAGTCCTGGCTACTCGGGAGGCTGAGGCAGGAGAATCGCTTGAACCCAGGAGGCAGGGGTTGCAGTGAGCCGAGATCATGCCACTGCACTCCATCCTGGGTGACAGAGCGAGACTCTGTCTCAAAAAAAAAAAAATTAGTAGGGTACCAAGCCACGTACAGGGCTATGGGAAAACAACAAAGCCAGGAGGGCACCCCATTTTTTTGGAGTGAAAACCAAGAGGGGCAAAGGCATGCTGTAATTTTAAAGAGACAGGGAAGATCACCTCAATAAGTAAGTAACTGGTCTTTGCCATTCCTTAGAGAGGAGACAGAACTTTTCATGCCATATGGTGAACTGGGGTGCAAAGGCTACCAGTAGGTATAACACATCAAAATATTTACTCCAACATGTGAATAACTGATAGCAGAGCCCTTTTCTAGAACTTTGTGTCGTGATGGTGGTGCATGTTTGGGAGGGAGGTCCCTGAAGAGGAGCAATGATGGGCAAACTCATTTTGCTTGCTTAAGATTGCCAAAAGGCGGAAGGGTCCAGCCAGCATTGAGCTGAAGCCATCAGGAGCCTCTCTGCCAAAGAGGCTTTGGGAATAGCTGCGGGAGCAAAAGAAGGAAGGGGAAGAGGACAGGAAGGCGGGCAGAGAAGGTGTGGAAAGAGGAAGAGCAAGACTGGGGGATGAGAAATGCCTGGTTAGAAAAACCAATCCATTTCTAGGGCCTTAATTAAAAGAAGGACAAACGCTCATATGTAAAAATCCACACCTAGAGGCTCTCAGGTACAGAGCGATCACAGGAAAGGCAGGGTGTGCAAACAAGCTTTCATTAAGAGACCTGTCAGCTCTGTTTCATTTCTCCAGACTGCTCTGCATTCTGCTGGCAACCCAGCTGGAAAAATAATGGAAGGACAAACACGCCTGAAGAGACAAACAAAGGTGGGAACACTCCACCTACAAAACAGGACAGTTCAGAAGGACGCCAGGGAGGGGATGAGATGGCATTTTTCTGAGCAAACAACCACAGCCCCTCCCCTTAACTCCAGACTCATTAGAAACATGATTTTCTGGCTTTTCATGCAGCAAAAAAACAACAACAAAAAAACCCCACAAAGACATGGGGTTCAGAGACAACACACTGCTTGTCTATTCCCAGATCTCTTACACATCCCAAGATATGATACTGTTTTGGTGTTCAGGCTTTTAAAGTCTGAATATCTAAGGACAGGGCCCTTCTTCAGTTCTTAAGGGTGAATCTTGGTGAACCTAAACGGATCATGGTAATAGCATCTCCCTTGCTAAGGATTGGTTAAGACATCATCATGTGACATCATCATGTTATAAGGTCACGTGGGACAAGCCCCAGGTGATCATTCTGGCCAATCAAATGTGATAGGGGCTGGGTTTTTGCTCTTGAAACACACACACACACGTATGTGGGAGAAACTTCCTTCTGTCTTTGAACAGGTGCATCCATCTCATTATCATGAGAAAGCAGCTGACACAGCAGGAGAAGCAAGAAGACGAAAACTAGAACCTTGATGACTTTCTTGAATGTACAGCCCTGGAATGCCCTACTTCCGAAATTCCTGTTATGCAACAGAATTCATTTTCCTACTGTTTGTTTCTATAAATGTGGCTTGGAGCTGGGAGGACCATGACTGATGCAGGGTTATCTAGTGAAATAGGGGAGAGAATGCTGCCCCCTAAACAATGATCCTAAAAAAGACAAAAGACAGCTGTAAGTGATTGCAGAACTCCCTTTTAATGTCTATGGAAAAGAAGAACCATATTGGGCCGGGCGCAGTGGCTCACGCCTGCAATCCCAGCACTTTGGGAGGCCAAGGCAGGAGGATCACTAGGTCAGGAGTTTGAGACCAGCTTGGCCAACATGGTGAAACCCCGTCTCTACTAAAAATACAAAAATTGGATGGGCATGCTGGCGCGTTCCTGTAATCCCAGTTACTCAGGAGGCTGAGGCAGGAGAATTGCTTGAGCTGGGACCTGGAGGTGGAGGTTGCAGTGAGCCGAGATTGCACCACTGCACTCTAGCCGGGGTGAGAGAGCGAGACTCTGTCTCCAAAAAAAAAAAAAAACCACATTGGATGGAGAAAGCAGGGGCAGGACACATGTGTCACATATCCATGGGGTGTTATCATGGTTACATCTGTGACAGGATCAACTTACTCACTGGCTCTCATTTCATCTAATAATATAAGACCCTCCCAGCTGACTACATGACTACACACAGTTTAGGTTATAGCTCCCTATGAGTGCTGCTCCTGCCCTCACCCCAGATCCTCTGGGACTCACTGCAGTTTTCCTGACACTGATGGAATGTGCTGGAGTCTGTTATGAGCCCTGCTTTTCAGAAGGTGCCAAACAGGCCCTGAAGAGGTGCATCTGGCCGACAGTGTGTCAAAACCAGAGTTCTGCAGGGTGAGTTGTTCCTTCTATTATTATATTAAATTTGGCTGTGTTTTCCTTTGGTGGCTCTGGTATCCTATGCAGTTGTGCTGAACATTTGCAGGCAGTTAAGGCCCAGTCCAGCAGGAAGAATGATTTCTGTGACTGCTGGTCTGTGCAAGCCCTCCAGCTGCAGGAGCAGCCTCCCCTGAGGAGAGGCTGTCGGGGTGGGCCTGGTGGGGAGGGAACGGGCTGGGACACAAAAGGATGAAACATTAGAGCCGGTGGTAGGTGGGGTCAATGGTATGTCCTTCTCACCAGGAGCAACAGAGCCCGGACAGCAGCATGCTCCCTTTTCAACTAAAGTAGTGGGAGGCCCAGCCAGTGTGCATCAGACAAAGGCCTGGGTCTGTTTGGGCTCCACTTGGGCCTACTTCAGAGGAGCAGCACAGAAAGTGATAGGGCTACCATTCTGCTCGCAGAGGATTCCTGGAGATGCAATGTGGGAGGGATGTATCTGTGTGGCCGGCCCCTCGTGTCCAGATGTCACATCTTAGTGCCACAAGCCTGGGATAAACATCGAATTTCTAGGATGCATTTTCACTAAGAGAGGCTGCCGCTCTGGGAGCCTCTCTTTTTCCTGCAAGGAGGGTCTCTCAAAGGAGTGATTCTGGTTCTCAGAGGCATTCTGAGCTTTGGGATCTAGTCTCAGGCTTTCCAGGGAAGGAAAAAGCTATGGCTGGATGATCTTTCAATTTTCTGCAGTGCTGGATGCCATCTAGAAAATCTAATTTTTATCCGAAAGGAAAGAACCAGGTGGCACTGACCATGGCCTCCTTTCCCAACCCTGGACTGTGCCCGTGGTGCCACAGGCCTCCTTGCCAGGCTCCAGTGAAGCTGTTTTGTTTTCCTCTCTCTTTCCCTTATAAGGTCACAAACTCTGTGTCTGGTCTTTAAAATTCCAACACTTGGTGGCACAAATGAGGCAGCCTCAACATTGTTGAAGGAGTGAAGAAGGGTTTGGAAGTTCCAGGTGGTCCAGGAAACCAGACTGGCTCCCGGCAAGTAGATCTCTCCCAAACCTAAACTGGCCATACAATCCCAGTGTGAGACAGGTTGAATGCAGAGACCGAGCACTTCCAGGTTGTAGCTCTCATCTCATCTCACCTCACAAAAAACCAGATCACCACTGGGAGTCCTGATCTCCAGCGTTTATGCCTACCCCTCCCAATCACTTCAGATCAGTTAATTCTCCGGATTTACAAGCTGGAAAACTCAGCTCTGGCACTCACCACACAGGCCTCAACAGGGGCCGTGGATCAACCCAGAAGCCCAACCTTCTCAGCCTGCTCAAGGTCCCTTCCACCTGCCAGTCTGCCCCACGACAGCAGTGCCGTGGGCACAATGCCAGGCACACCCTTGCCAGGTGGTCCTACTGGGACCTAACTTGATGGGCTGCGAGGGCCCTCTGAACACATTCTGCTCAATTACACTTTCCTCTCCAGCTGCCTAACCTTGACCAAGTCAGGGACCTGATTAAAAACCCCATCAGTTTCTAGCTCTTCCTGTAATTTTGATTGACGACATGAAATGCTAATACAAAAACATCTTATCTCTGATAAAACAAAAGCTGACAGAAACACGGATGCTGAAAACCAGCCATACGGCGGACACAGTTCCTGGGCCTGGCCCTGTTCACAGTAGCGCTCTTCCGCAGAGAGATGCCATGGAGAAGCTTTAGGACCTCCATTTAATAAATCAAACTGTACCGGCATCATCGGAATATTCATAGTTTGCAACAGGATCAGAGCGTTTTCTCACTTGCAGACTCGGAGGTGTTTCAGAAGGCGACGTGGGCACGCCGTTCTGATGCTTCCTTCTTGACCCTCTCTGGGGCTTTCAGTGTGTCACTGCGTCAGATCCCTCTCCCCTTCAGGTTTTCACGGTGCTCCTCGTGCCTGTGCCCTCTGGGATCCCTTCGCCATCTTCCAGTGAGGGAGCTTCGGCTGCTGGCTGGCTGGCCTCGAAGGAGTCCAGGTGAGATGTGGGGAGCTCCCCGGGGGCGGCCAGGCCCTGCGGGGCGGGCCCCGTCTCACTCCTCTGACCCTCTATGGGACTCTCTCTTCTGACCTCTTCCAGCTCTGCAGCTGCCTGTTCCTTTGTCAGTTCAATTATTTCCCTTCCAAGGCTGTTTACTTCTTCCTCAGAAGGTAACTGGGGTAACGGAGAATGAAAGAGCTTGCTCTGGTCCCCGCAGCTCTGATTTGGTGGGGAGTTGACAGTGGGCCTCCCAGCATCCTCAGGCGCTGTCAACGCCTCAGCAGCGGCACAACTTTCATCTCCTTCTTGCCTCTGAGCCTCCCCTGGAAACAGAACGAGGACAGCGTTAAACCTCTGGCAGCAAGTCAGCCCTCACCGCCCCTCTTCTGCCAGCCTCCCGCCCAGCCTGCCGGCACGGGGGCCTCTGAAACAGAAGGAAGACTTCGTTTTGGCTCCCTGTGCAGGGCACTGGAGCCGGAGAGGAACATAGGACCCAGGCGAAACCAGCGAGCAGGCACTCTAGCGATTCCTGCATTATTAATGGAGGGCAAGGGAGCACTTGGGCCATGTCATAACCCATCCTTTCCAGACCCCTGGTCAGCTTCTGTTCCAGTCTCTAATGGCTGCTCCTTGTGCCCATTAAATATTTAAGCTGAGGACACAGGTTTTGTTGGTTCTGCAGCTCAGAGCCGGGGCGCGTTAGGAATGAAAAAACGTTCCGGCTGCATCGAGGGTGGGAAGCGGAAGGGCAGTTCCGGAAGGACTTCCGGCCACCCCTTCTCCGCGATTCTCCATCGGGTCTCATTCCTTAGTGCAGACGCCTGATGTTCCTCAATTTCGAATCGATTATATGCAAATGCAGCTTCAAGCTCCCTCCCCCGTTGAGCTGTTGTCCCTAAACCCCTTCTCTATAGAATGGAAATTCTAGCACTGCAACAGGAAGGACATGGGAAAGAAAGGGGAGCCCCAAAAGGGCTGATGTCCAGCCCTCAACGCCCTACTCACTTGCTTGGTGATCGGGACGGGACTCTCTGCTGCCCCTTCTGGACCTAACCAGCAATGGTTGCTCTGCGTGAGTGGGGAGCCGCGTGGTGGAGCCAGTGCTTAGTACCTGGGCATGTGCATTCCACAACAGAGGCTGAGTTTCCCCAGAAGCCAATTTCTCCTCAGCCCTAGGGCTAAGCAGTGAAGAAATGTATGATAGAGCCACAGCGGGGCTAGGTTTAGCCTGGGCGCAGGTCCTGGACCAGGAATGAGGGGCCCCCAGGAACACTTCCTGATCCCTGGATGGAACCACAGCAGAACCCTACTGTATGTAGTTGGGCTTGCCATCAGATAGGTGCAGGTGTGTTTTCAGGCTGTGAGTGGGACCATGGGGAGCTGGAGAACTGCAGCAGGTTAGAAAGGATGGTGAGCATCATCTGGCTATGCCTTTTTCCTGCTTCAAACCTTCTGCTGGAGCCTTGTCACTTTCAGGATACATTTCCTTTTGCTTAGGACCTGACAAGGTCTTGCTGATGTGCTCCTGTTTCACTCTGCAGCCTCATTTCCCACCGTTCCATCACACGTGTCTTCCCAGCCATGCCACGCACCCGTTAGGTCTCCATATGCACCGATCAGTTTCTCCCCTGTCTTAAATAAATCCTCCCAGCTAATGCTTGTTGGGTGCTTTTCCATGTTAGGCACTGCACTAAATATTTGACGTGTTTATCTCATTCTAAATTTAAGTCCATGAGAACAAGAGCCTCATCTGACTCATCCAGTGTCTGACACATTCTAAGCATTCAAAAATATTTAAAAAATAGTTCCCTTTCTTTTATAAATGGAAGTAGAATATACATGAAGAGAAGTGCACAGAACTGAAGTATCCAGCTGAATGAATTTTCACAAAGCGAATTCACCCACATAACCAGGATGAGAAACAAAATATTACCAACCTCTGCAAATACGTCCTAGTCCAATACTCCTAGACCCCCTTTCTAGTCACTTCTCTTCTGTCAAGGATAACCACTAGCCTGTTTAAAATGCCAAACTGCAGTCTGCCTGGTCCTTGAACTTTATATCCAGGAATCTTACTGTGCTGGGTCCTTTTGCTTCACATGATGTTTGTGAGATTTACCCACATTTTGAGTATAGAATTTGTTTATTTGAATGCACCACAATTTCCAACATGTATGTAAACATTGAATGAAAATGGGCAAGCCAGAAACAGAGAAATGGAGAGCAGACGTATTAAACGATTCACACCATCACTAAAAAAATGCAGAAATCTAAGTCACAAGGAGATGTAATTTTTCCTCTATCAGAGTAGCAAAAATGAAAAGGTTTGACAAAGCTCAGTGCTGCGAAGGATGCAGGGAAACAGGTACAGTCATGCGTTAATAGAGAAAATAAAAATTAGTAAGACTCTTTTGTAGGCCATTTGGTCACTATCTATTGCAACTTTCACCATATTTACCCTCTGACCCAGTAATTCCATTATTAGGAATCTACCTATGGATATTAGCCCAGATATTTGAAGACACCTTGTTCTTAGATACTCATTGCAACACTGTTTTTAATAACAGAAGTCTGGAAAAATCCAAGTGCCCACCAACAGGGAATTATGTATACGGATTTACTGGCCAAGTTGTGAGATTCTTTCTGATAACATGCACTAAAAATTGAAGGTTGTCTCTGGAAAGTAGATTGAGGACCACAGCAAGAAGCAAGGGTGGAGGAAGTCTTTAATTTTCCACCTTTCTGTGCTGTTTTCATTTTTTAACATGTGCTGTATTTCTATTTTATAAAACAAGATATGCAACCTCCAAGATTCTACCATCCACCATCACCTCATCTTTCCTTTGCTACACTGATCTGTAGAGCTAGGAACCCATATCCACTGCTTCCACTTCCCAGGGCTGCTTCACACATTCCATCCTTCAGTCTGTCCTGCATCCTCCCTGCCTGTGAGGTCTACGTCCCCCTCCCCAACCCATAGCATACTTTCCCATTGGCCACATGCTCCTCTCAACCTCTTTCCCCCATGGTCTCTGGTTTCTCCTTCAATCTAGTTCTGTGAGCATGTTGTATTCATTCCCTATGGCTGCTGTAGCAAATAGCCACAAACTTAGTGGCTTAAAAAAAACACGTGTATTCTCTTATAGCTTTGGAATCAGAAGTCCAAAAACATTTCACTGGGGCTAGGCACAGTGGCTTATGCCTATAACTCCAGCATTTTGGGAGGCTGAGGTGTGCAGATCACCTGAGCTCAGGAGTTCAAGGCCAGCCTGGCCAACATGGCAAAACCCTGTCTCTACTAAAAATACAAAAATTAGCCCTCTGTGGTGGCACACACCTGTAATCCCAGATACTCGGGAAGCTGAGGCAGGAGAATCGCTTGAACCCGGGAGGCAGAGGTTGTAGTGAGCTAAGATTGTGTCAATGCACTCCAGCCTGGGCAACAGAGTGAGACTCTGACTCAAACAAACAAACAAAAAAATTCTCTGGGTCAAAACCAAGGCTGTGCTCCCTTGGAGGCTCTGGGCAGATTCCATTTCTCTCCTCTCCTAGTTTCAGAAGGCTGCCAACATTCCTTGGTTTGTGGCTGTATCCTTCCTATCTCTGCCGCTGTAGTCACACTTCCTCCTCTTTTTCTGTGTGTGCAGAATCTCTCTCTTTCCTCCCTTTTGAAAGGATAAATGAAATTGCATTTTTGGCCCACCCGGATAATTCAGGATAATTTCTTTATCTCAAGATCCATAAATTAATCATATCGGCAATGTCATTTTGCCATATAAGGTAACGTTTACAGGTTTCAGGGAATTGGACCTGAAATCTTTGAGGGCCCGTATTCAACCTCCTATCTATGCCTTCCCAGTTTCCTTTGTTGACTCTGATACTTCCTTCTAGCCCCTCTGCAGGCACTTCCCCAGGGATCTGCCATCTGTTTCTCTTCACTTCATTCATTCTCACTCATTGGCTATCACGTGACCTTAATTCCTGCCTCTGAGTACAGCTCCCAGATCTATATCGATGGCTCTGCCCACTTCCTGTAAAAGATACAAACCCATGTTTCTGGCTGCCAGTGGGATCTTCCACCTGGAAAATCTGCTGGCACTTTCCAGAAGATAGTTTCCCCCATACAGTCCCTCCTGTTTGCAGTTTCAGTACTGCTTCATGGTCATACGGGCTTAAGACCTTGAAGACCAGTCAATGCCAAATCCTGTTTTTGTCCCTCTATATTAGTCTGTTTCCATGCTGCTAATAAAGACATGGGGTAATTTATAAAGGAAAGAGCTTTAATGGACTCACAGTTCCACATGGCTGGGGAGGCCTCACAATCATGGAGGAAGATGAAGGAAGAGCAAACGGGGACATCTCATGTGGCGGCAGGCAAGAGAGCTTGTACAGAGGAATTCTAATTTATGAAACCATCAGATCTCATGAGACTTATTTGCTACCAAGAGAACACTATGGGGGAAACCACCCCCATGATTCAGTTACCTCCACCTGGCCCCACCCTTGACACATGGAGATGATTACAATTCAAGGTGAGACTGGGGTGGGGACACAGCCAAACCATATCACCCTCAGTGCTATAGACTGAATGCTTGTGTCCTCCCAACATTCATATTGAGGCTCTAATCCCCAGTGTGATGGTATTTGGAGATGAGGCCTTTGGGAGGTAGTCAAGTTTAGGTGAGTCACGAAATGGGTCCCTCATAAGGGGATTTGCACCCTTATGTACAGAGGAAGGGACCAGAACCCCCCCCTCTCTCTGTTCTTTGAGGATACAACAAGAAGGCCACCGTCTGCAAACCAGGAAGAAGGCCCTCATGAGTCACAGAATCTCTTAGCACCTTGATCTTGGATTTCCCAGCCTCTGGAACTCTGAGAAATAAATGTCCACTTATTGTTGAAAACATTCAACATGGTAGTTGTGGAATGGTAGTCTGTTATAGCAGCCTGAACTAAGATACTCAGAAATGTTCCTTGCATCTGCCCACTCTTCTCCTTGCCCAGTACCAAACATGGCTTGGATTTCTAAGGTTTCTAGATAAACTGCTGAAGCATATTTCCCCAAGGTTCAGCTGGATGTGACTTTCAGACTATCCCCTCAGCCAATGAACAGGTAAGCATTCAGAAGGCAGCGGCAAACCATGCCCAATGTTTCTGGAACTCAGACCCTGGCAGGTGGCAATTTATAAGATGAATTTATAAGGATTATTTATACAATTTAGAAAAAATGTATATTAAAAACACATTAAGTCTAAGCATGTGGTTAGATACTTCAGGTTAAATACAACCTAAAAAGGAAATATAATCTAACAAGTTTGAATTAAAATGGAGCTTAGAATTTCTGCAGCATGTAACAGTGTTACTACATCTGTGATCTGTTCTAATTTTAATACAACATAAGAGTATTGATACGACATAAAGTATTGATCAATATGCACGGAATGTGGTGTTGAGCATTTCTTAATTACATAACTGAATAAACTTTTGAGCATTTATTTACATAATCAGATGTTTTTAAATGGCTGAATCTTGGTAAAAACTCTGAGAAGCTCTAGAAGAAATGAAAGAATGAAATCAGATGGACTTTAAGACTAAAATGAAACACCAAGATGAAGGGTGGGGCACAAGGAAAGAAGAGAAAATGATCACAGACAGAAGCATCGATGCGATAACAAACATCAGTATCAACAGACAAGAGTACTGTGGGTTTCAGCTGAGCAAGGCGGGTCTTGGCTTCTGTGACCACACCCCATAGGTCTCATTCTCCTGATACAAATTTGCTTTTCACATTCAAAATAAGTTTCCACTGTCTTTAGCCTTTTTGATGACTATAGACAAATCCCAGGGACAGAATTTTGACCAAATCTACTTTACAGTTTCTGAAGCCTGCATTTAGTCACGGACAACTATGTTTATTCTCCTAACAATTAACTGGCCTCAGTATTATATCCGCAAAGGAGACCATTACTTTCACTTACAATGAGTACATAAATGTAATAAAGCAAGCCTTGATTTAAAAAAAAAAAAAACAACAGCTATTCAGATCTGTTCAGCCAGGGTAAGGTATGTTAGTTCCTAATGTGCAAATATATAAATGAGTAAATCAAGCCTTGATTTTGAAAAACAAAAACAAAAACAAAACAACTATTCAGATCTGTTCAGCCAGGAGGTGGTATGTTAGTTTCTAATAGGTTCCTTTGATTCTAGTCTCCTCCTGCACTAATCCAACCTGTCGGGAGAGGAACTTTCCCTAAGGCTTTGCTACCCAAAGTGTGGTTCATAGACCAGCAGTGGCAGCATCACCTGGGGACTTATTAGACATGCAGGATCTCTGGCTCTACTCCAGAACTACTGGTTCAGAATCTTCACTTTAATAGGATCCCTGGGTGATAAGGTGTATGCTTCAGTCTGAGCAGCACAGCAAGTTGAAGCACAAATCTCACCATGACTTTCCCCAGCTATACATCATGTAAAGGCTGTCAGTGTCTCAGGAACAAAGCCTAAGCTCATAACCTGGCATTCAAGGCCTTCCATGACTCAACATCTATCTACATTTCTACCTGGCAAACCGACTCCTCTCCTTGTTCCCTCTACTCCAGCCACACTGAGACCTTCCTGTCGCCCACCGCTGTCCCCAGCACCTATGCTTAGAAAGTTGATTCCTCCATGACTGTCATTCTCTTGTATGTCCCAGGGATGAATGTTGGGTCAGCTCTACTTCCACCTCTTCCATGATGCCTACTTGATTACATCTGGCCAGAAGTAATACTCCCACCTTAAATATAGAATCTTGCCTGATTAATTTTTTAACTTTGTTCCATAGTAGGGATTCAATAATAAATAGCTTATGAAATGTTTGAATATATGAACAACATACATGAATCCATGAATATATTAGTACATCTCTTTAAATACCATTTGTTAATATATGAAAGCAATCCTTGAATTTATGGTAGTCATTTAAGGTTGTATTCAGGCTGCTACTCTAAAAGTTTTGAAAATGGTACTTTTTGATAAAGAAAGATAAAGATTTCTGACTTGCACAAACATTTATCTACATCTAAGGTAGCTCAGGGAAGCAATCACATAATTTTCATACTAACGGATGAAAATTTTTATAGTGGTCGCACAGAGGACATGAGAAACAGCGGGTCAAAATGAGCCAGTTTCCAGCATGGTGGGGAAGCTTTATTTAAAAGGAGTAAATTATGGTACTCTCAGCAGCTAAATTTTTCACCAACGTGAGACGAATAAACTCCTTCTGGAAATTACTCTTATGAAATTACTTCTTCCAGGACACTTAATAGTATATTCTGGTACCCCTGAAAAATTAATTAACCTTACTCGTAACAACCTAACTCCTAAACCATCTGCGGTGTGTTTTTACTGTAGGCCAGGTTAATCTTCTCTACCTTAATTTACATCTAAGTGAAGGTGGTCTAAATTACACAGGGGACTTTCCCTTGCTGGTATTTTGCCTTGTGCCATTTCGCTAGATGACATTCTGCTCATGTCCAAATGTATGAGTCTCTTTTAATATGGTAAACCTCTGAGATTAACAGGGAGAACTTTTTAAGCAGGGGGTGTGGGGGGTGCATGTGGGGCCGACACTGCTATCCTCGTTGGAGGTTAAAACACAGCCACAGTAAGGAGAGGAATGAGCTCAGGCTGGAATCCTACTCTGTTTACTTTTTCTGAGAAAGGCTAGATTTTCAGATCCAAAGGATCACAGAGCACAGGAGCCAGGATCTAGAATTGGACTGTAACAAGTCAACAGGAGGATTTACCAACCCACTCCCCCACGTTTTAAATTTTTTTTTTTTTTTTTTTTTAAGGCAGGATCTCACATTGTCCCAGGTTGGAGTGCAGTGCCACAATCTCAACGCACTGCAGTCACAACCTCCTGGGCTCAAAGGATTCTTCCGCCTCTGCCTCTGGAGTATCTTACAGGCATGTGCCACCATTCATGGCTAGTGTTTTAAATTTTTTAGTAGAAATGCGGTCTCGCTATGTTACCCAGGCTGGTGTCAAATTCCTGGCCTCAAGTGATCCTCTCACCTCAGCCTCCCAAGGTGCTGGGATTACAAATATGAGCCACCCCCAGCCTATTTTTTTTAAACCCAAAAGATACTGAAAAATTAGACTCAAGTCATTATCAGGAGACAAAAAGTAGTTACTAAAAATGTCACAAACGTTGAGCTGTTGGACCTCTGGTTACTTGCTGTGGGAGCAAAATCCTCCTTTAAAAATTCTGCAATCTTAACTCTTAAGCTGTGGGCATTTTATTTTTAAGGACAGACACATAGCATTGCTATTTCTATAAAAGATTTCTGAACCAACCAAAAGCGGGAAAATATTACAAATAATAGTAATTATTCTATGTTGTTTTAGCAAACAGAATTATCGTTAATACTTATTAATACACATATCAACGATAAGAAGGCAATCAACTGATACAAACACATTATCACACAAATAGTGTGGAAAGAGAAAGATATTTTCTCTAGAAGATAAAGAAACAGTATCTCTTTGTTTAAAAGATGGCTAATCATCCAAAAATGTGCCTCCCCTCCACCACTGGCCCGAAGGGGAGATTCATCTTCCTTCGTTAACTGCTTTCTGATAGGCTTTGTCCTCCCAAGTGTGTGCCGCTTTCAGTTGGAATTGATCATAGATGTGACAGTGATGAGGCCATCCCCGATGCTGACAGTCACGGTGTAAAGGCCTCCTTGTTCCCACCCAGCACTGTCGGCGGACGGGGTAGGAACAACGAGAGCTAATGATACAACTCTGGAAGCTATCATTTTGAATCGGTCCACTACTTACACCGCCCTTGTGAAAATCAAGCCAGGCTCATGCTCCATTTCAGGTTAGCAGGCCCAGGTCCACCCTGAGGCTCAGCAAGTCCAGAACAGACAGAACGCTTTGGATCTCCATGTGGACACTGGATCTCGGCATGGTATAATCACCAGCCAAAACATGTTCCAAACCACACAGTGGGCCACGGTGTTCCAGGCCAGCCTCACAAGCAGCCACATGAGGCTGGCTGCAAAGACTTGGCCTTGCTTTCAGGCCGATGTGGAATTCATTAAAGTCAAGGTCTTTCTCCAAAAATTCTCCCCACATGTACTTGGTGGGAGTAACATTTCTGTTCAAATTTCAGCTATGTCCTGGCTTCTACCACTCCATGCACTATTACGGCCTTATGTAAGATCAGGCTGTCAAACCTGTTTGTTGGCTCATCTGAGTCTTCTTACCCAGTTATAAGAAGTGGTCTTCTTACCACTCCATGCACTATTATGAGTGATTTAAAGCAACAATTATGTTTTATTTTTCATGAGTCTTTGGGTCAGATAGATGGTTCCAGTTCTGCTAATCTAAGCTCAGCTCTGCAGGGCTCCCTCATTCATATGCAAGATAGAGCCTTGCAGAGCCTCGCTTGGATTAGCAGAGCCACCCACCTGACCCAAAGACTCATGAAAACAATACATAGTTGTTGCTTTAAGATCTATATTTTGAGTTGGTTCGTTACCCAATAATAGTGAACTGATACAGCTGGTTAGTCCATTTAGATGAGAGCACAGTTTTTAGGGCAGACAATCATGAGGTGGAAAGGTAGGCTAGGCCAGGCTGCAGAGTTGAGATGTTAAGTGGAAGATGGTGGAGAGCCACTTGGGATTTTTGAGCAGGACACAAATGTGATGCAAACAGTACTCCAAAAGCTTTATTCTACGGTAGCAAGATGAAGATGGAAATAAAGCAAGGAGAGTCAGGGAGGATGAAAAACCAGGAGAGGAGCCCTCCCGACAAGAAAATGAGGGCCTGAACCATGCCAGAGGTGGCAGGCCTCCAGGTGTGAAAACAGGAGAAAGGATTGAGTGAAAGACCACATGGAGCTGGAGACGGAAGGTTGACAGTGGTTGATGGCTCCAAGGTTTCGAGCCCGAGAAGCTGAGAGGGTGACAAAAACAGAAGGAAGAAAGCAGGAAGAATTGGTGATGTTGTGCTTGAGAAGTCCACAGAGTATTCAGGGCAAGGCAAGTAGGGGCTCTGGGAAATGTGGGATGTAACTCTGCAGATGGAACCCTGTGGGGGAAAAGTACTTTGCGAGTATTTTTTTTTAATTTATTTTTTATTTTTTAAATTGAATTTTAGGTTTTGGGGTACATGTGAAGAACATGCAAGATTGTTGCATAGATACACACAGGGCAGTGTGATTTGCTGGCTTCCTCTCCATCACCTATATCTGGCATTTCTCCCCATGCTATCTCTTCCCAACTCCCCACCCCCGCTGTCCCTCCCCTATTTTCCCCCGACAGACCCCAGTGTGTGATGCTCCCCTCCCTGTGTCCATGTGTTCTCATTAACACTCGCCTATGAGTGAGAACATGTGGTGTTTGATTTTCTGTTCTTGTGTCAGTTTGCTGAGAAGGATGGTTTCCAGGTTCGTCCATGTCCCTACAAAGGACACGAACTCATCATTTTTTATGGCTGCATAGTATTCCATGGTGTATAAGTGCCACATTTTCCCTGTCCAGTCTATCATCATTGGGCATTTGGGTTGGTTCTAAGTCTTTGATATTGTAAACAGTGCTGCAATAAACATTCATGTGCATGTGTCCTTATAGTAACTTTGAGAGTATTTTTATGGAGGTAATGAGTAAATGCAAGAGTCTGAGCAAGAGAAGATCGAGAAGAAATGTGGATGTATATTGGTTATCTATTGCTGTATTACAAATTGCATCAAACCTAGCAGCTTAAGACTCAGGAGCCTGGGAACAGTTGAGCTGGGTGGTTCTGGCTAATGGTCTCTCATGAGGTACCCAAGAAATGCTGACCAGGGCTGTTGGCATCTGAAGGCTTGACTAGGGCTGGAGAATCTCCTTCCAGGATGGCTCACTCAAGTGGCTGATGGCTGGAGGCCTCAGCTCCAGGCCACATGAACAGTGTGGATAGCTGCTTGAGTGTCCTCATGACATGGCTGCCAGCTTCCTCCAGAGTGAACAACCCAAGAGAGAGCCCAAGGCACAAGTCTCTTGTCTTTTATGACCTGGCTGTAGAAGTCACATACCCTCACTTTTGTATTCTATTCATCAAACAGACCGATCCTGATACAACATGGAAGATGGTTACACAGGGGCATGAATACCAAGGGACAGGGAGAATTTGGTGCTTTCTCAGAAGCTGGCTGCCACAATTGGTGTGGCAGAAGAAGACAAACAAAGTTTCAGAAGATAAGAAGTTTGTTGGGGAGACAAGACTCCCACATGGGAAGAGATCAGGCTCTCAAACCTGTCGGCTCATCTGGGTCTCTATATGGGTCTTTGATCCCTTTCAGAACACCCTGCCTCCAGAACCGTCTGTTTGGTAGAGGAGGAGCTTTTCTCTATTCTACTGCTTCGCAGACTTCCCACGTACCAAGCAATGTGCAAGATTTCCCTGAGGTTGGCATGATCATGTCACTGTTTTAAAGGAAAGGAAACTGCGGCTGAAGTCTCCAGCCCAAGTTCTCATAACCAATGTGATGTGGAACTGACTGTGAACCCAGGTTGCTCAACTCCAGGGTCCTCACTCTGTATGTTATGTAAGTATTTATGTATTTACTTATTTGAGATGGAGTCTTGCTCTATTGCCCAGGCTGGAGTGTGGTGGCACAATCTTAGCTCACTGAAGCCTCTGCCTCCCGGGTTCAAGCGATTCTCCTGCCTCATCCTCCTGAGTATTTCACCATATTGGCCAGGCTGGTCTTGAACTCCTGAGCTCAGGTGATCCACCCACCTCAGCCTCCCAAAGTCCTGAGATTACAGGTGTGAGCCACTGTACCTGGCCCAGGGTCCTCTCTCTTAACCTCTCTGCCACCATGCCCAGAGAGTAGGGGCCTGCGTTTTTCAGTTAAAATTTCCCAACAAGATAAACCCATATAAGCAACAAGAGGAAATCTGAGGAATGTCCCAGTGATGCCAAGGCAGCGGCAGGAAGGGGAAGGGGAGGAGACTGATGTCCACTGAGTCACTCCTCTGTGGCAGGCACAGTCCAGGTAAAGATGGAGAAATCGAGGCATGCTTACCATCTTTGGGGTCCACTCTGTTCTCAGAGGGCTGCTCAACAAACTTCAGCAGTGGGGATCTTGACCTCTGTCCACTAGGAAGAGTGGGGTCACTGAATAGTATGGTGTCCTTGCTTCCTGTTGTGGAAAAGGGGGAAATGGATATCTTACATCATCAGTGGAGTCGGGTTACATTTAGTCCCACACACTTAATTGGCTCAGGCTACCACTAAAGGGAAGCCTGCTATGACTGCTGACACCCTCCATGCTTCCTTACACTTTTGCACCCACTCTAGCCCTAACCACTGCACACACACACACGCACGAAATCTTTATCACTAATTTAGCACTGAATTATAGGCCATTTTTCCCTTTCCTCTCACTGCTTGATGTGTATTCATCTTGCCTCCCTGCGTGGACTGTAGGCTCTTGTAGAGGGCGATAAGCATGTCTAGGATGCCTGGTACAGAACTGAATTCACAAAGTCAGTGCTGAAATGTTGAAAGGATACCAACGCATCAGTGGGCTGATTACTGGAAGAGACATGGATTCTTTCCAGGTGATGGTAAATGGGGGAGAGTTGGCAATTCTTTGATGTCATTGGGATTCTGCTCTCAAGTTGGCTAAACACTATGATTTGACTCCTACTTGGGGAAAGAAAGAAGAGGAAGAGGAGGAGGGGGAGAAAAAGATGTATTGCATCTTATTCTACGATTCACTAGTTTAAATGGAGTCACAAAAGACAATGAGCAGACAGAAGAGACTGATCTGATTTACACTAGAAGAGGCTCTTCTCCCTTTGCTTTCACCATGGTTTGAAAATATCCTAACACGATTCTTCATCATAAAATCCTTCATCACTGCAGGAGGGCAATGCTATTGCCATGACATAAGCTGTCTCAGATCTGGGGAGCTGCCACTCTTTTTCCTGTCCTCCCACTTTGTATTTATGTGGAGACCGGAGATTACAACACACAGGGCCATAGCATAAAATTCATTCAGCCAGGCCCCCAAAGCTAATTTCATCCTTTAATATTTGTTTTGTACTAATTGAATTCTCTATTTCAATTGACAATTCTAATCAGAAAAGTTCAAGGAAAGGTAGAGAATGCATTTCTACTTATTTACATGCAGAGACAACATAAAGCACTGCTGATATTCGCCACAAAAACAGAGATTTTAAACAGAACATACTCCCAAATCCTACTGAAACATTGTAGCTCAGGCCTTCAGGCAGCAAAAAAAAAGAAGGAAATAATTGTTATTGCATAATGGCCATTTGAAGTCGTACCTAGACCAAACAAAACCATAGAAAATTCTCAGCATTTGTTCACTCATGTAACTTCCATCTTTTAATATAAATTGTAGAAATGAAACAGTGAGAAATTTCACCAAGTCATTCTGAGAAAAAGAAAATCAAAATTGTACCCCCGTACATGCACAGAAATGGCAGTCTGACTGTACAAATACATGATCAAGTTACCCAACTGTGTTGCAATTCAATGCAATAAAAGAAAGGCCTTCATAGAAGATGAGGTTTTAACGGCATCAAAAGATTCTTGTGCAGAAATGGATCATTCAAATGCCCAGGACTGTATCTGGCACTAATTAGTTCTGTTAGGTCTTTTGACATCAAGTTCAAGGAATCACTGCTAAAAATTCCAATTTATGAAACACATGCCAGGTGCAGTGGCTCACGCCTGTAATCCCCAGCAGTTTGGGAGGCTGAGGCGGGTGGATCACCTGAGGTTGGGAGTTCGAGACCAGCCTGACCAACATGGAGAAACCCTGTCTCTACTAAAAATACAAAATTAGCCAGGTGTGGTGGCGCATGCCTGTAATCTCAGCCACTTGGGAGGCTGAGGCAGGAGAATCACATGAACCTGCGAGGTGGAGGTTGCGGTGAGCCGAGATGGTGCCATTGCACTCTAGCCTAGGCAACAAGAGCAAAACTCCGTCTCAAAAAAGAAAAACACACATAAAGGCAACTTAAGGCAGCGATTCAGGTTTATATTTCAGAAAACATGTCGTCCGCCTACCTCCCTGTGCTAATTTTTACTTATTGTTCACTCCAGGGAAGCATCCATATGATACAAGAAGGAAGGAGACTGGTTTGTGCAGAAGGTTAAGTAATTAAAAGTATATGTACAGCATGGTTTCCAGGGAAAGGGGAGATGGTGGAAGTGGTAAATATATGTTTCTGAAGAGTAAAATATCAACGGGGAATGGCTGACTGGGGTCTCACAAAAGGAGTAGTTTACCAAGACAAGTGAGATAAATACAGCTAATTAAAGTGGAACACCAGAGCTTCCAAACACAATGTACAGCTGAAAAAAAAATCACAGAAAATTCAGATTTTCAGGCTAAGTAAAAAATGGGATGGGGGAAGGGAAGAGAAGGAGGTGGTGGGGTACATTTTGGGTTAGAAAAATTGTTGGTTTTTATCTTCATTTTTAGTACTGGTGATTAAATTGGACAAATCTCTGTATGTTCTTACGTTCAATTTCAGGACTGGTGATTAGTGTGCACAAATCTTTGTTGAGTTCTTATATTCAGTTTTAGGGCCAATAATTAAATTGAACACACTGAATAAATCCTTATAAGATATCTACAGATTAAAAGAAACAATTCACTACATTCACGAAAGTTAAAAAAAAAATACAGACACAGTGACCATTTCAGAATTCAGGTTTGCAAAACGTTATCGTTCCACAGATGAGATCCTGAATATTTATTGCATTTTTCCGATTTCACCCCCACCCCGCCATGTCAATTTCTAAACTTAGAATACTTATAGATCTTTTCAGCAATGATCTACAAATAAAAGAATTTTAAAAAGGTAGCATATTCTTATAAATTATGTGGGGACTTCATTTCTTTACAAAAAAAAACAAAAAGGAAAATAGTTTTCATAAAGTTCTGTTTACCTGGAAGACTCCACAAACCAGAAACTTCCAGAGTTCTTAACTTTTTTTCCAGCTCAGCCACCCGATTCCCTAGGATTCTGAAAGAAGGGGAGAAAATGACAATCAATTATTGAGCATCCTGTCAGCCCACAGCTCCAGGAATCCCACTAGTGCCCTAATAGAAAAGTGTTGAGATTTATGATATATGCTAAGGGCAGAGAATTTGTATGTATATGTGTGTAAATAATATGTGCTCTACTGAAAGTACATATGCAGATAGAAAGTACAGTGAATGATTAAAAACAATACTAGAATGCCATGAAAGTGAGTCCTCTGTCCTAAAAGGTAGTTCACCTGGGAAACTAAACAATGACTCCATTACTGCCCAAAGCATTAGATGGAATTTCTATTTGAGAAATGCTCATTGCAAAGATGACAATAAATGTTGAATACCCTTAGTAGTACCACACCTTGATTCTTTGAGGGTGGATCTGATTTTTGGAAAAAACCAGGTCTAAAAAATAAGATGGATGGGCATGCTTGGTATTGTTATTTTGAGTCAATAAATAATACCATCAGCCTTCTTAGACCCCTGTCTTACTGATGTCCATATTCTTGATGTTTAGCACAATGCCTGATACATGGGAGGTGTTTGATAAATATATTTTATTAAATAAATGCTTTTCTTTTTTCATGACTCATAATTAGCTATGAGAAGAATGAAAAAGCAGTATTTCAAAAGAGTTTTCAGTAATTGCAGAATCGTTAGAATAATTACATTGCTTTCCAAGGTGACCATGCTGAGTCGCTAAGATACATCAGTTTTAGAACGTGTGTATTTGAAAAGACCATACTGTTTACTTGGAAGTCAAACTTTCACTACATGCATGGATAGACATGTGGGCATAATACTCCCACTTCACTCTATAAAAACTTAAATATAGTTGAGAAATGATTTAATAGTCATCTAAAACTTCAATCACTTTCCACTGGGCTGGAAATTGAAAAACCAGTCTTTATTTTATTTGGGGGATTTTCTTGGCACTGCTGTGCTAAAACAATGTGGAATTCCCCTTAATAGCAAAGTTTCAATTCCTTTCAGCAAGATAAATCAGAACACTAGAATTATTCTCCTACCTCTCTTTATATTCCAGAGATAGCTACACACACCCACATACACACAGAGACATGAATATGCATATATCTGCACATATATATGGCTGTGGCTTCATCCTTGTTTTACCTGAATTGACTTGTACCATCTTAATTAATATTCCCTTTGAGTTCACAGAAAACTCTGGAATTACTCTATGTGGTTTTCTTCCATCTAGGTACTTAGAGCTTTTCTTTTGTTCTTTTCCCTAAGTCTTAAAATTATGCATGGTCTTTATCAATTACTTTCCATTTTCATTCCATTGGTTGGGTCTCTTTTGCTTTCATGTCCCTGACCCTTCAATAGACACTATCCTTTGTAATCTTGCTTTCCATATTTTGCTCAGACCTTCTGATCCAAACTCCCTTTTCACCAGTTGATGGGTTTGCGATGCAATCACAATAGTGTTCAAGTTGATGCCTGTTTCCTAACGAGATCAGATCATCTGTAGGTGGTTGCTTCTTGGAAACAAAAGATAAGGCTTAACTGTTCCGTGGAGACTGGGGGATGCCGTCTGAGCTGCATCTGAAGGTGTGGTGAAGAGATATTGGGTTATATTTTTTTCTGATGTTTTGGGATAACACAGACATTTCTCTCAAAAATGTAATGAAGTGAATGTGCCGGTGTCCCCCTCAATCTACTTTTAGGGCCCCTGCCTACGTTTGTCAGCTTTCTTCTCTGACCTGACACTTATCAGCATCTGATGCAGGGCTGAACGTAGTAAAATGGACTCGGCAGTAGTTCTGATAGTAGAAATAATAACAATAGTACCATTGACAACAATAGCAACTGCACTACTGTCAACACAAATAGCCAGCTAATCTTTCCTGAGTCCTTAATATGCCTCACAGACCACGCTGAACACTGACCTGTTATCTCATCTAACCTGACAAAAATGCTGTGGTATACATGGTGTTGTTACCTTCCTTTTACACATGTGGACTCTAAGGAACAGAGAGGTTAAGCAACTTGCCCAAGGATGCACAGTTTATCTCAAAGTTCTGTCTTTCCCCAGACCCTAGCAATCTCATCCACCATACGCCCACCTTCCCATTAGGAAGCTGAGGAACAGAAGTTAGTTAACTTGACCAAAACCACATGCAAGACTCAGCTGGTGGTGAGGCTGTATTGGAATGTAAACCTCGATTTCCTTCTGATTATGCTCTTAACCAGTAACTTGTAAAGGCACTTTAAAACAGACCTTCTCAGCTGGGCACGGTGGCTCACACCTGTAATCCCAGCACTTTGGGAGGCCGAGATGGGCTGATCATGAGGTCAGGAGTTCGAGACCTGCCTGGCCAACAAGGAGAAACCCTGTATCTACCAAAAATGCAAAAATTAGCTGAGTGTGTTGGTACATGACTGTAGTCCCAGCTACTCCGGAGGCTGAGGCAGGAGAATTGCTTGAACTTGGGTGGTAGAGGTTGCAGTGAGCTGAGCTCGCACCACTGCACTCCAGCCTGGGTGACGGAGCGAGATTCCATCTCAAAAAACAAACAAATAACAACAAAAACAACAACAACAACAACAACAAACTTTCTCATCTTCTTTTTCATGTCTGCATGGAATGCTCCTTAGAAACTGTTCAGGTTGAAATATGGATGTGGCCACAGGTGACTTGCAAAATACAAGCCACAGTGCTTCACATGGCAAAGAGAGTCTCTGTTAGCAACACACTGAAAGAACATGGCAGGGGGCCCACTGAGCCTGGTGTGACGCAGACCAGGGAGAAAAGAGTGGCTATTTGCGTCTTAGCGGCCAGCAGCACAGATTGGTGGAGAGAGAAGAAGTAGGAGCCGAGTCCATTCAATTCAGTTTGACCAATTCAGCAGACAATTCCTGAGATCCAACTCTGCAAAGCACTATGCTACAGGCTGTAGAGGATAATGGGGAGGAGGGTCTGTCCCTGCATCGAAAGCCTGTCCCTGTCTGGTGGGAGACAGAGCGATGCAGATACACAAAAGCATACAAGGACAGTGCGGTGGAAGGCTTTAATAACAGCTGGTACGTATGAATCACTTGTGTACCAGGTATGCACACACACTTCTTGGTGCCCTGCAGCAACTGATGCATTGGTTGTAGATGAGAAAACAGACTCCGAGAGGTTACCTAATTCACCCAGGCTTACACAGCTGGCGAGCAGAGCAGCCAGGCAAGAACACAGGCTTGAAAATACACACATGCTTATTAAAACTGTAGAGCAGAAATGAAGAGCTAAGCGTAAGATCAATCTAGAGAGACTGGTAGGAACCCAGACCGTGAAAGACCTACCTACTTCATTGAGAACATTCAGACTTTTCTATACGGGCAATGGGGAGAGAGTGAAGGGCTTTTTGTTTTTTATTATTTTTTTATTTTTTAAGAGACGAACTCTCACTCTGTCACCCAGGCTGAGGTGCAGTGGCATGATCTCAGCTCACTGCAACCTCTGCCTCCTGGGTTCAAGCAATTCTCCTGCCTCAGCCGCCTGAGAAGCTGGGACTACAGGTGTATGCCACCACATCCGGCTAATTTTGGCATTTTTAGTAGAGACAGGGTTCACCTTATTGGCCAGGCTGGTCTTGAACTCCTGACCTCGTGATCAGCCCACCTCGGCCTCCCAAAGTGCTGGGATTACAGGCGCGAGCCACCGCACCAGCTGAGTGAAGGGTTTGAAGCAAGGAAGCAGCATAAGGATGTTTAGGCAAAGTATTCTTGATGCCTAGTTGGAATGGAATGGAAGGAATGTGAGTAGAAACAGATTAGTTAGAAGAGCATCGTCCAGGTGGGGGACCATATGGTCCAAACCAAGCCAGTGTGGATGCAGGGGTGCTGCAGGAATGGGGCAATAGCAAGGAGGTAGATGAGTCTGAGATGCCTGTGAGATATCTGTGCAGACAAGCTGGATGCAGGAAGAAAGGCAAAGCTCTGAGAGGGCAGGCTGGGGGAGCGGAGCCAGCAGCTCACCACCAGAGGGTGCGGAGTCAGAAGGAACAGGGGAGGGGGCAGAGGACAGTCAGGACAATGTGCCACCTTGGAAGCCAGGGGGAGAAAGGTACAGATGAGAAGGGATGATCCGTATCGTCTTATTCTAGAAAGTGGTCACGCAGGATGGGAGTTGAGAAGAGGCAGCTTAGACGATGTGCCTGACCTTTGAAGGAGACATGTTTCAGGACAGTAAACATCTGTCCTGGGATGAAATCCGGAACCCAAGGGACAGGGCTGAGACAGAAGCATACTATGGGAAAAGTGAATAGAGCCGGCTCTTCCAGTAGCTTAGCAGTGAAGAGCAGGAGACAACCAGGGCAGTAGCTTGAGGCATACTCAGGCTTCAGCGATTTTGGTTTTGTTTTCTTTCAGGACGAGGGAGATTTTAATGTTTTAAAGTTTTTATTTAGCTATGGGTTGTTCTGGGGGAGATTTTAGCATATATCTACCTAGTAGTCTAGGAAATCTCTCAGGACGCTAGGCCTCCAGATGGCTTCCCTGCAGTGGTTTTAGATAATAATGACATCACTGAAGGTGGGATGAGGAGTCTGCGAAGACAGAACTCACACAGAAACTGCGCTACTGTGCTTGCTCTCTGGACGACACAGACAGCAGGAGTACCTGAGCGAGGGTTTTTAAGGAAAGCTGGCTCTAAAGGGGAAGGAGGAAACTGTGTCTCTATACACCTGGAGACGCCCCCGCCTCCTCCCACCCCAGGTAGCCTCCTTTTGCGTTTCTGCTCTGAATCCATGACACCGTCTTGCTGCTGCTCCCCAAGATGCTGAACTTCCAAGCTCATTTACCATTGGCCAGGGAAAGAGAAGACGAAACAGTTTCAGGCATAGCAGGAAACATAGCAAAAGGCCAATATGTTCTCCTGTGTTCACCACCACCCCCAGCCATGGCGAGGCATGAGCCTGGGGGGAAGGTCGGGAGAACTAAATGTGGTGCGCAGTGAAATGCCACGTGAACACCGGCCTCTTCCATGAATGCTTTGCCACCCAGTTCAAAAGACAAATGAGCCTCACATCCGTTCTTTCTCCATCACCAGGCAACTGCCAACTCGCTGGCAAGAAGTATCTCAAGCAAATTGTCTATTAATTGAACGTCACTCAAGATGTAAAGTCCTAGGTTTCTTCATCAATTCGGTGAGATGGCTCCCACTGGCGCCTCTCAAGGGCGGTAACTGTCAGGCAGTGGAAAAGCAGCAGGGGAGCGCATGCTGCCAGGAAGGACACCTTCCCTACTATTTACAACACTTCAGCAAAACAAAGCCAGTTCTTTTCTTTTTTTAATTAATTAATTATTATTATTTTTTCTAAGATGGCAATTGGGACATGCACACAGAGACCAGGGTGGGTTCCAGTGTATTCCAAAAGCTATTGTATTATTTTAGTTATGTAAGGCTAAATCGAGGGGGAAAATGCACACAGACCAAGGTCACATTCTACTCAGCCCTCATTCCATTTGTAGTATAATTAGTTCCCTTACATGCCCCCAAATAAAACATTTATTAAAAGTATGAAACAGAAGACCTTCTAAGCATTAAAGATGGCACAATAGGCAACTTATATACTGATATGAAGCAATCTCCAAGATCCATTATTACAGGGGGTATAAAAATTCAAGGTGCAGAACAATGAAAACATAAACCTTTTTAAAAAATGAATGCTGGCTGGGTGTGGTGGCTCACACCTGTAATCCCAGCACTTTGGAAAGCCAAGGCGGCCAGATTGCCTGAGCTCAAGAGTTTGGTGACTAGTCTGGGCAACAAGGTGAAACCCGGTCTCTACTAAAATACAAAAAATTAGCCAGGCGTAGCGGTGTGTGCCTGTAGTCCCATCTGCTTGGGAGGCTAAGGCAGGAGAATTGCTTAAACCTAGGAGGCGGAGGTTGCAGTGAGCCGAGATCATGCCACTGCACTCCAGCCTAAGCAACAGAGTGAGACTCTGTCTCAAAAAAAAAAAAAAAAAAAAAGTTACTATTTGTAAAAAAAAAAAAAAAATATATATATCTATGTAAACATATGAGTGTATGTATGTACACGTAAATGTATTGTGCATTTGCTTACACTGTCTAGTCATCCTTGGGAAGAATACATAAGAAATGAGGAATGGATGTTTCCTCCAGGAAGAGGATTAAGGTAGCTGGGAGTCGTTTGGAAATACATTGTGGTTTAATCTTAAATTAATATTAAAATTAAAACTATAGGGGCTGGGCATGGTGGCTCATATTTGTAATCTCAGCACTTTGGGAGGCCAAGGTACGTAGATCGCTTCAGGTGAGGAGTTCAAGACCAGCCTGGGCAACATGATGAAACCCCATCTCTACTAAAAAAAAATACAAAAGATTAGTCAGGCGTGGTGGCATGCGCCCGTGGTCCCAGCCACGAGGAAGGCTGAGGCACGGAAATCACTTGAACCCAGGAGGCAGAGGTTGCAGTGAGCCAAGATTGTGCCACTGCACTCCAGCCTGGGCGACAGAGTGACCTTGTCAAAAAAAAAAAAAAAATACCCTGTCAAAAAAAACCCCAAAAACCGAGAGGATGGCTCAAAAATTATTTTTAAATAAACATGAAGAAGTGCATGGAAACAAAAATAAACATGGTCAAATGAAAATGTTGGTCTTTCTCAGTGGAGGGAGAGAGTGCTGTGAACCTGGGGAACACGCGTGTCTGCAGCGGGTACGGTTAGGAACATATTAGGAAATCAATCTGTCGGAGGAGCCTGGAGTCCTCTGCAGAGGCATGGCAGGCTGACAGCCTGTGGAGGCTGCCTTTGGCAGGCAATGGGGGTTCAGCTGCTTTGCAGGGAAGGCTCGTGGCATGCTCAGAACGGTAGCTGGCAGGTGGGTGAGGTGTGGGAGGTAGAGCTGGGGTCTGAGGATGGAGCTGTGGGAGTTCTCCCCAAGGAAGAAGCGATGTTCAGAGGGAACAGCCATATTTGAAACCTACTAGGGAATGGATGTTGACTTATGGGATTTGGGGAGCTAAAAGGATATCCAGAGAAACCAGCAACCAGAGTTGGAAATGTGGGTCTTGGTCTTGCTCTTGACGGGGTGGTGGGGACAAGAGATCTGAGAAGAGTCTGCAGAGAGTGAGACGCCAAGATGGAGACAGGGAATGAGGTCCCCAGGTGGGGGGAAAGCACAGGAGACAGAGAGGAAAGATGGAGTGGGCCTGGAGTGGGAGTGAGGGAAGAGGTAGGAAAAGGAAATGAGACAGTGGAGAGAGTTGGAGTTTCTCCCTTGGAGCCCATCTTACTTGAATTTCAAGATGAAAATCTCGACGTGAAGAAATTACATCGAGTTTGGGGATACTAGTGGTCAGCAAAGAAAGAATGGCATGGAACATGTAGGAGGAGGTCTTGGGAGGCATTAAAGCCCAGGTCGTCTTTCTGTACTGTGCAGGGACTCACCTGGGACTTACCAAAATCCAGAATTCTAACCTTCCCTCCCACAAATCCCTTTGAATCTGCATTTATAAACAAGTGCCCCCCAGGTCCCTGCACCCAAGCAATCCCAACATAAGTGACCTGGAGAACACACTTCGATAGGGTGGCTATTGAGGAAAGAGAGGGGGCCTTCTTCACAAACATCCCAGGCTGGTGGAATTTTGGGGAAGGCAGCAGGATTGAGGAAAGGGTTTGGAGGTTCAGGGTAAAGAGGCAAAAGCCAGAGGAAGGGAGGAGGTTGATGAGAGTGAGAGAGGAGGTCCCAGGGGAGCAGAGGCCCAGAAGAGGAAAGATGTCATGGACCAACAAGATGGTGGGCTGGTGTGTTTCCTGGAGGCAGGAGTGAGCAGAACGTGGGGAGACACTGATTTCAGGGCAGCCGCAGGTTGAGGGGCTCATGGTGAGAAGCCCTGTTTTCTCAGTGAATGAGGAACTGAGGTCACCTGCTCAGACGGACCAGGGTTTAGAAGACCTGAGAAGGCTTGAAAGATGAGGCATTCTGTAGACAAGGATGAAGCCAGCTCACGGAGGACGTTTCGTGCTGCGGGGGGTGTCCATTCCTTCTTCCTCCCCTGGGAAGCATCTGCATTTCAGCATCTGGCTTTTCATTCCTTGGTTAAGATTTCATTTTTTCAAGAATGTTTAAACTGTCTCCTGTCAATAAATGACCCTTGTCATCCCTCGAGATTGCCCTGCTTCCCTGTGCTGCTCTCCGCCTTCTTCCGCATACATCTTCATCTCTGGTGTGATCTTCCCTTCACTCCAGCTTCTCTTTTTTTCTGTTTTGTTTTTATAACACTTTCAATCATTTTCCACTTGCCTCTCTCCTGTGCGCCTGTGTTTGCCAGGCCCCCAGTTCTCTGGTCCCTCCCTTTGTCACTTGAAGCCTAGCTTTCTAGGCCCGGTTCAGTTCTCTCACACTTGCATTTTGGGAACCTTCTGGGTGTACATCTGTCTTGCAAACAAGACCAGCTACATGCTTTGCAGGGTCCAGTGCAAAATAAAAATGTGGGGCCCTGTTGTTAAAAAAATGACTAAGAATTCCAAGATGGTGACAGTGGAGGATCAGACCTAATGTGGGGTCCTTCTGAGCACAGGTTGCATGCCCACGAAGCCAACCTCATGTGTAGTACTTGCTACTTTAATTTATTGTGTATTTACCATTCTCTGAACACTCTTGATATGGACTCTGTCATCTCTAATGGCTGCTTTAACCGTCTTTAACTTGCTTGGTTTTACATAACATAGTCAACATGCTATAAAAACCAAATGACACATTCCATTTTAATTACTCTTCCTTTTCACCATCTTTTTTGCTGATCTGGAAGAGTGACATGAGATTCTTTTCTAGGCCCAGCAGCCTGTGGAAGTTGATGCTTGGCTGGTCTCTGCCATTCAAAGACCCTCAAAGTCATGTTGGGAGTTTCCAATGGCACTGAGGCAGTTTCTCCCATAAAAGGAGAGCTGGAGGAGAGGGGGGTCAAGTCACTCAGGTAATTATTTTACGGAACTCATCTGTGAAATGCATACGACTCAGTGAGTAGCTCAGAGGAAGCGTTCGATATGGCTGGTACTCTTTCCGTGCTTGGCTCCAGCTGATAGCCAAGACACTGATACAAAGCGACGCACCGTCCTAGTTTAATAAGTTTCCTTCCTGATTCGAGGGGTCTCACCTTCCCTGCAGTTCTGTGGTTCCGCCTGGTTGACATTCACTTCTGGTAGCCTAGTCCCACTTCCTTCGCGCCCACCCCCCAACCCCAGAGTTTGGCCACATACTTGTTGGTTTGCCGCTGGTGCTGAATGACCATGTTTTTCTCGTGGATTGTTTCCAACAGGGCTGTTGCCAGAGATTTCAGGTCAGAAATGGACTGCGGAGTAGCTGGGAGGCTGCATCCGTGATCCTCAGATAGCAGATCCTGAACTAGATAGGACATAAAATATATAACTCAGTCATCATTCTTCCGAAATGTGGGAATGCAAACCGGTGTCAATCCTTCCTGGATAATGACATGTCCCCTGCTTCAAAATGCTACCATGTGTATTGAGAGTCCACCTCAAGGGTCAACACAACAAAGTAAAATCCAGTGTGAGGACTAAACAGAAAGGAGGAAGTTCTCAGCACTTTTATGAGCAATTTTTAAGAGGGTAATATTATTTGCATTTGTCTAATATTTTAAACACTTTCATAATGAATGACTAACTCATAAAGTCTTAAAATTAGGGGAAAAGAAACCCTACAGAATATTGCTTTTTTTTTTTTTTCCATTTCATGGACAAAGCAAGGCACAGATGGGTTAAGAACATTGGCTGACATCAAAAACTATGAGTCTGTGTCCTTTGTAGGGACATGGACGAACCTGGAAACCATCATTCTCAGCAAACTGACAGAAGAGCAGAAGATCAAACACCCCTGTTCTCACTCATAGGCGGGTGTTGAACAATGGGAACACATGGACACAGGGAGGGGAGCACTACACACTGGGGTCAGTTGGGGGGAAATAGGGGAGGGACGGTGGGGGTAGGGAGTTGGGGAGAGATAGCATGGGGAGAGATGCCAGATGTAGGTGATGGGGAGGAAGGCAGCAAATCACACTGCCACGTGTGTACCTATGCAACAATCTTGCATGTTCTTCACGTGTACCCCAAAACCTAAAATGCAATAAAATAAATAAATGGGAAAAAAAAATTGGCTGAAGATCACACAGCCACGCAAATGACAATGACTCCTAGCTATGAGCGCCTTGTTTTATGTCAGAGTTTGCCACGGTGTGATACCCCTGGCAGGTGGTAAGATAATTTAGGAGATTATTTAAAGTGCAAAATATGCTTTGTATTTTAATAGCTATGCATTTGTTTGAAGGTATTCTAGAAAAGGATATAAATGACATAATGAACCAGTGATTTCACAGGTGCTACTATATAGGACAAGGCCCAGTAGAATGAGTCACTTTAAAATCGACTTAAAGAAAAATATTAAGCAAACGATAGCAAGATGGCACAACGATAGGGCAAAAAGTTCTATAGCAGAGTGCAAACACCTAAATATCAGGAAAGAGTACGCACAAAAGCTAGCTGTTCTTGGATGCTTGTTATTTCACAAACTGCCAGATCTCATTCACCGCCAAGTTCAAAATGAAAGCCAATCAACAGCCACAGTTCCACGTAATTGAAGGACTGAGACCCGTATTAGAAAGACCCACCCCTTGTGTGTATCCTGCCCTGGATGAGTCTGTTAACATCTCCAGTCATCTATGGATAGAAAATTATTTTTTTGTCCAGTTTTCAAAGTGTCTACTTTAAAGAAATTCCTAATTTGTCTGTATGCCACTTACAAATATATAAAAGAATATTACAGTGTGGTATGACTAGTTTAGCACACAGTAGGACTATCACCTCCTTTATCCCAAATTTCATATTTCTGTAAATAGAATGTAAGAGGTCCTTAGCTTCTTTGGTAGTAAAACACTATTAATGAGGAATATGACAATAGTACCTACTAAAACATCTGTGACTTTTTCAGATGTGACACTGTTACAACTATGCTTCCCCATTTATGTTTGGCTGGGCTTGAACTGGCTTAAATTGTTCTCAGAAGCCACCAGCCCCATCCATCTACAGCATGGCTCCAATCTACATCTGCAGCTTCTGCTTTTGCTTCCACCGTGTTTTTCTATGCTGGGTTACTCAGATGCTCCTGTGTATGCGTCCTTTCTGACTCTGAATGGCTGTTCTTCAAGTCTGCTTTGGGTTTTTCAAATGCACTCTTCAGGGGGAGACAAAGTAAGAGTTAAACAAAAAGACAACAACCACTGGTATTCCTACCAGACATAAAAAAAACAGTATAAATCTCACATTGTATATCTTCTCTACAAATACGCAACTTCAAACAATTGTCCTTCAAAATGGAAAAAGCAGCTTTTTTCACTCAATAATAATCATCATGAATATCCCTTAAAACACAAAATTAGATGGCTGCTTTGGTAGTCCATGTATAGATACAGAATTATTTGGCTGGGCGCGGTGGCTCACGCCTATAATCCTAGCACTCTGGGAGGCCGAGGTGGGCAGATCACCTGATGTCAGGAGTTCGAGATCAGCCTGGCCAACATAGGGGAACCCAGTCTCTACTAATGATACAAAAATTATCTGTGCGTTGTGGCACGCATCTGTAGTCCCAGCTACTCAGGAAGCTGAGGCAGGAGAATTGCTTGAACCCAGGAGGCAGGGGTTGCAGTGAACCAAGATCACGCCACTATACTCCAGTCAGGGTGACAGAGTGAGTGTCTCAAAAAACAAAACAAAACAAAAAACAGACATAGAACTATTTAACTACTGCTAGACATTTATGATGTTTCCAATATTTTTCATTATCAGTCACATGTGAAGAACTGTCTTGTAGCAAAATATTTGCATGTCTGTAATTGTTTTTTGCTGGTTCAAAGGGGGCCAGTTATAGGCTTTTCATAGCATGCTGCCATAGAGTCACAGATTTCGTTTACCAATACCAATAGATTGTTGATGGAATGCTTTTTATCACAGGTTTTCTGGAAAGGCTGTGCCAGATTTATGGTTCTGCCACCGTGTCTGAGTGTGGCTGGCATTCCCCACATCAATGATAACACTGGGTATCAACATTCAAATATGGTTTGCTATATTTGCTATCCAGAGCTAAACTTAGATGGGCTACTTCACATTTTTATAGAGTATTGTAGTTTTCTTTTTAAAAACAATTTTCGGGTGTTCTTTTCTGGTTGAGTGGAAAAAAGAAGTTGCTTGGAAAAGAGCCTTGGTTGTTATGCAGGCTGGAGACTCAGCACTTTTTTTTAAGCCACTGTAGTGCTGATTAAGACTGCCATATGATAGCTGCTGGTCTGCACTATCAACAACCAAAAAGTGGGTCAGCTGAGCATGTTCAACTCAAGACTTATGTTTAGCGCTGAATTCTGAATATTAAGTGTCAGAAGCCAGCGTGCTGCTATTTATTCTCCTGGACTGTTCCTGGAAGATCATTATTTTTCATTGGAATCGACGAGAAGGAGGAACAAAATTGCAATCAATAAAAGCTTCTTCGAAAAAGGCACATGTTATGTGAGAAAATCATTTCAGCAGCTAGGAGACTTTTCTGATCGTAGAGGCCGGGAAAAAAAGGAGAAATTCAAGGAGGCTGAAACATATCCTTGGAGACGCTGAGTTGGTGATTAGGAAAGGGAGAACATTCTGGAAAAGAGAGCACAGTCTCGGGGATTTTGCCTAAATGGGGTCTAGTCATTAGAAAAACCTTGAATGCAGTGGTTCCCAAAGTGGAGTCCCTGAACCAGTGTCAGCATCGCCTGGGAACTTTTTAAAAATACATATTCTCAGGTCACATCCCAGACCTATGAATCAGAAACTCTGGGGTGGAACCAGTCATCTGTGTTTTAACAGGCCCTCCCGGCATCTCCGATGCATTTGCAAGTCGGGGAGCCAACCTCCTAGGGATCCTCTTGCTTCCCAGTCCACAAAAGCAGCAGCCTGGATGGGATGCAGCTTCGCAGCTGTAGTACGCTCATGAGTGGTCTCTCCTGGAGCATGATATCCTACCTTGCTTTGCAGACAGGACTCCTGTCAGAGCACTGCTGCTGGATTTACCCTGGCCCTTCGAGTTTTTCCGTCTCTCGAGAGCATTCTAAAACAGGATTGAGATAGAAAAAAGCCCATCAGAAAAGCCAGCAATGGAAAAGTACCTAGCAGGTGCCTCCTCCCATCGGCACACAAGATCCCCTTGCAAACTCCAAGTGCTACCCTAATATTTAGAATTCCATGTCTACACCCAAGAGTTATAATTTTTATGGCCTGGTAAGTAGTCTTTTTTTTTTTTTCAAAGGTGGTATATGGCAGAATGATAGCAATTACAGTCCCCTGTATACAAAAAGCACTTAATATATGTTAAATAAAATCTGAAGCAAGAATGTAGTCTAATGTGAAGTCACTAGTAATGAAAATTCCTTCTGAATAGACTTGAGATGGTGACTAGGCTTATTTTCATGGACCAATGGTGATTTCTGGAAGGAAAGACGGCCATGATCAATTAGTGATGTCTGCCGTGGCTACAGATTAAGGAAGTACATATGTGCCACCTACATGTCATTTCTAGAACAGACTTACATTAAAATTGATATGTAAATCTAGCCAGTGCTTGGCACAGAGAACTGAATAAATGTTGTTAAATGAATGCATCCATACGTTTAAAAAATATGTATTAATTATACAACCTTAAAGGCTATATTCTTCTTTGGCTGAATGTGTATAGATAGATGGTATAATGCGTGGCCCCCACAACATGGAAAGGAAGAACAGCATGGAGACTTGCAAGAACAAATGCTAATGTCAAAAGCCGGGAAAATAGGTTCTTCCAAGGATCTAGACGGCTGTAAAACTTCACCCTCAGGAAGAGAAATCAATCTATTTTCCAGGCAGAGAGACCCAGGAGATTTTTCTAATTATAACACTTACAACTAACATCTGCAGAAATAGATATTATCAAACTAATGGTGCTGGAATTAGACTAAATAACAGTGGGGAGAATTTAAACACTCTGTCCTTGCAGTGTGACATGAACATTATGCTTTAGACTGTGACTTCCCAGTATTTGTTTCTTCATCACTCGGAAACCATTTTCTTATGGATGATTATGAGAAAAACAGCATCTGATGAGTGCACATGTTATAGAGAAAACGGATAAGAAACCTAATTGCAAATGGACAAAGGCTGTGCAGTAGGCAAGATTCAATGTCCAGATTCTGGTGGAGAGGCTACACCAGGTGCCAAAACACACCCTGGTGGCCATGCCTTGCCTGGATAACAGCCGCAGAAGGAGCTCTCGCGAAAAGCTGCTGTGGTTTTGTTTGTTGTTTGGGGTTTTAATTTTTGCTGGTTACCCCAGTTAAAGCTTTTATTAGAGTCTATCTGGGAGGGCAGGCAAGTACTAAAATATCTTTGGTACATAAAAGGGAATTAAAATAGAATGACATTTAGAGGCACAATAGTGAATTACCATCACTGTCATCATGATTTTGCTACCTTGTATTTGGCAATGTTTGACTTCAAGAGGTTGACCTCTTCATGGAGTTGCTTTAATCTCTCTTGAAGGTACCTGGAAAAGAATACATAAAGCTAGGAAGTGTTTGAGGGCTAAATAAAAAACACACACTGATGTATAAGAGGAAAAACAAAACCCACTTGCCAGAAGAGCTATCTTTTACACTTAACACCTTGCCTGCTCATGAGAAAGGAGAGCCACATGCATCTTCATGACCTTTTCTTAAATGAATACAGTCAAGGTCAAACATGCCCAAATCACAGACACCCCACTTTAAAACAGCCCTCGCAGAGCTCCCCTAAGGGATATCAACACGGTTTTCTCATAATTCTCATTAAGATGATTCCATGGGGAAGACAGGCAGGAAGAGGCAACACCAGACATAACATTAGGTTAGACACACACATACTGAAATTTGCCTCAGGGAAAAGAAACAGCTAAGGGAATTTCTCAATTTATTTTCTTATTCTTTTCTTTCTCCTTGATGGCAATAACAAGCAACTCTCCCAGGTTCCTGGCCCTTGTCGGCCTACCAAGGAAGGTGTGGGGAATGAGAAGGAAGATGAATGTGTGCCGCTGTATAGGTGTGGGCTGCTTTCTTTAACACATGTTAGCTGTAATTAGTTATATCACAACTCATAAATGGCATTGATGTCAACATTTGGGGGTGAATGAGTTTCTTTTCACTTGTAAGGCAATTTTCTCCAAAGTAAATGGGCCTGCAAATAACTCCCAGCCTGCAGGCCTGTACAGAGCCCTCCTCCTTCCCACACATAGGCCTGGGCCTGGCCACTTGCCTGTTCTCCATGCACAGGGCATCCACGTCAATGATTCGGTTCTCGTGCCCACTCAGGATATGGTTCAGCTCCTGGTTGAGCCTCTCCACTTTGTCCTGGTAGGAAGACCGTTCTTCCTTAACATCCTGAAGCTCATCCACAGAAGCCTGCAGGTCGTGCTCCAGAGACTCAATCTGAAACCACAGGGAGCGCCCTCACTCAGGATGTTCCTCAGGCACTGGCTTTACTGTCAGAGATGGAGCCTCCCACTTGGTTGACTGATTTTTACAAAACTTATTAATACCACCCGCATGCCCTGAAACCATAAGCTCCACACACTGGAATGCAGGAAGAGCTAAAAGCGAGAGGGCAACTTCCTGCCAGACGCGTATTACATCTAAGAGGAGAGGTGCAGCAGCTTGGAAAACCAGAACAGAACCCTCGCCTTCTTCAGGGTGCCCTGCAGCTGCCAGCGTCTGACAGATCCGCTCTTTTTCAAATCCGCTCTAGACCCAGAAATCTTGTTCTGCTCTTCAGTTAGTAAGAGGAAGGAAAGGAAGCCCAGGCTCTCTTAGCTGTTACCTAACTAGGGCTCTGCACTTGTTGAGATTTTGCCGAAAAGGCATTTGCTCAGCATTTTAGCAGAAACTTGCAAAGTAAGGCCACTTTGTCACGTGTTGTTCTCTCCTTGTCTATCCTGGCAGGAGGAAGGTTTCTTGTTGTGTTCAGAACAATTGTACCCAATGTCAGGGAGCAGACCTGCCTGCTGAAGGCGAGAAACCCAAGAGTCAGCTTGGGACCCTGGCGCAGTGCCGAGGAAGTAAAGGCATTCAACGTGCATCCCAGGCATCCCACACTCTGAGAAACGGGACACAGCATGGTCCACTCGTTTGTGTTGTGTCCAGCTGTGCAAACGCATCCCCCACTCTGAATAAATGTTAGTGAGAACCTGTTCCTTAGCTCTCTCTAGCTGCTGAACCAAGTCTTCACGCTCATGGGCTGCAAAGTGTCGCACACCGATTTCTTCATCTCCAAGCCTCTGTTTAGCAATCGTCATCCTCAAGAGCTGCATTGTCCATTGGTAGAAAAAGAAAAAGGGACAGAGAATAAACAGATCCAAATAAAAACCAAAGGACACTAAGAAACTTTTGGGAGATAAGACACTTTCAAGAAATACTGGAGAAAGTGCAAACAATTACTTGCCAGTGTCATCAATTATTTTAAAAATTAAAAATATAGATTGTATTTAGTGTACACATGCATGCACTCTTTAAGGCCCAGGCACTCTAAGCTGGATGTCTGGTGGAGTACTGCTATAGGGTTCCCATTAACATTTAGCCAAGATTCAAAAATCATAACCCAATGCTGGATGATCTGCTGAGATGGGCACACTCCCACACGCTAACAGTGAGGCGATGTTATCAAGAGCCTTAAAAATGTCCCCACCCAATGACCCAGTAACTCTACTTCTAAAAATCTGGGCTAAAAATAATCCCAGACTGCTAACTTTAGGAAAATATAAAAAAGTGGACTGCACTGTTATTTACAGAGTTAAAAAAAAACTAAAAACAATGCCTAGCAATAGTGTTACCCTAACTGGGTGACAGCAGAGGACATATTTATAATACCATGTTAAGTGGGGGGAAAAAGAATTCTAATGTTTCTATGCAGTATGACTAAAATTATACTAAGAATGAACTCTCTGTCTCTCTGTCTCTCTCTCTCTCTCTCTCTCTTTCTCTCTCTCTCTCTCACACACACACACACACACACACACACACACACAGAAAGAGAGAGAGAAAATGACCAAATGCACTCAAATATTTAAAATGTGTATATTTCGGTGATGGTGAGACTGTTATCTGCTTGTTACTTTCTAACTTTTAAAATATTTATTCACTTCATGAATTTTAGAATATACCTTTATTTATGTTTTAAAACCCTCAGGAGTAAAATTCCAGTCTTCCAAAACATAATTTTCCAAAAGAACCCTGCAGAACCCATAGCTTTCCCGGACTCCGGAGCCAAGACCCCACCTGCAGCTCCAAACCTTCTTGGTGGGGCTGCAATGGAAACGGTGTGAGAGGCCCAGGAAGACCCCAGTGGTCTCAGAGCATCCTACCTGCCCATCACAACTCCAAGGATCGCCACTGAAGAGTGACTTTCATAAGTTACAGCAGTGCTTTCCAATGTTTCTTTTATGGAGGTTTTAAGTCTGATTCCACACCTCCGTGTAGGGACGATGTGGATGGGTTTCATATATGAATGGGATGCTGGGGACAGTTTTTCACTGTCACACAGATCTGACCCAGCCGGAGTGCCTGCGGGGGGCATGCTCTTCCTTGTTCCTGCATGAATCTTAAGGGATTCGTTGCCAGTCGAGAAAATGGCTTAATTTTCAGAGTCTCTGAAGGATTTATGGGCAGGTGAGAGATAGGAAGTTAATTTAAGCCAAGGGAGAATATTAACTAAATTGAAATAATAAATAACAGCAAGGAACTTTGAAAGAAATGATGACTAAAGAAAAGTAAAGTGCATTTTCAAATGACACTTACTTTGGGTCCTTATTTGAAAAGTACGCAGTTGAACTCCACAAATATTTACTGTGCCCCTACCAAGAGCAACAGCACCACTGGGACTGGGTGGACAGTGTCCCAGGCAGGTGGAACAGACCGTGCAAAGGCAGGCAGAAGATGCAGGACGCTTAGATGTGCAGATGGCTGCACTTGCTGGAATCTGGTTACACTCGATCCTCATTATCCATGGATTCTGAATTTGTGAATCTGCTTACTTGCTGAAATTTATTTTTAACCCCAAAATCAATATTTGCAGTGCTTTCATGGTCATTGTCAGACATGCAGAGAGTGGCAAAAAATTAGAGTCGCCTGACACACACATTCCCACGGAGGTCAAACAAGGCCACGTTCTGCCTTCTTGTTTCAGCCCTTGGATTGCAAACAAATGTCCCTTTCCGGACCTAGTGCGTGTCACCACATTTGTCACATTTTTGTGCTTTGTACTGGTGGCTTTGCTGTTTAAAGTGGCCCCTATGTATAGTGCTGAAGTGCTAGAAGTGCTTGTACTTAGTGCTCTAAGTAGTAAGTACCTAATGGAGATAATAGGTGTGTTAGAGAAGCTTCCTCCAGGCATGAGTGACGGTGCTGTTGAACTCAGTTCACTGTTCATGAATTAACCATATATGTCAAATAAGATGACTTTAAACAGAAACACACATAAAACAAGGTTATGGCTGATCAACTGGAAAAAATGTTGTGACCAGAGGCTTACAGGAACCTCATCTTGCATTTCTCCTGGGAGGAATGGCTCAGTATTCACTAGTCTAGTCATTTGCAGTGACTTCACAGAACAAATTGGTAGTGAAACTTGCAATTCCACTGAAAGCTGATATGCAAAAACCGTATCACATCACACAACTCTTGGCTTGGGACATCAGATCCCCAAAAGTGGATACACAGGAAGGCAAACAGCAAGCCAAATAAAAAAATGTCTATCAGAGCCAAGGGTCTAGGAACAAGAAAATTCCTGCCTTTCGGTATGAGGCCAGCAGGAGGCTTAGGTTGTGTCTTCAAACGCAGGGTATTTTTCTTGGTCTATGAAAAGCCATACTGACCGCCTGAGCTTTAAGTAATAGAACACTGTGGTTTTCCATTCCCAATATGCTTCACTGAGCACTTAATTTAGAATCACACAATTATGTTTCCTTAATGCCAATTAATTATTAAACATGTTTATTGAAGTCTGACAGCCATATAAGAGAGTCATCTTTCACATATCGGATGCCTGTTAAGCTTCAATAAATATGTTAACAATCATTTGGTGTTTAATGTGCATACAGTATCAGCTGCTAAATCTCAGGGCTGGACTGGTTGAAACACTTATTGTTAAAAGCGAGGCCCAAGTTGGTAATAGCTAGTCCATTAGTTGGGTCTGAAACTCAAGTGCAGTAGCTGAGGGGGTCTAAGGAAGTCACTGCAGGGAGGACGGCAGAGCCCCAGGAGAGAGCTCCTGCCTTCCCAGCTGACAGCTGGTGTGCACTGGAGTTGGCCCAGCTAGGGCGTGCATCCTGGCTCCACAGTCTGTGAGCTGTGCAGTCTCGGGACGCTGTCTAAACTTCTCGGAGCCTCAGTCTCCTCCTCTGTAGAAACACAGCAGTAAAAGCGTAGCCTTGAAGAAGTGCTGTAAGTATGAAGTGAGAAAGTGGGGTTGCGTTAAAAGAACACTGAAGTCAGAGGAGTCCAATTCCTCGTACAGACGAGTTTGGTGATTAAAAAAGAAGAGGAACAAAAGGATGAGAGAGAAATAACCCAGAACACTGTGTGATTCTCCCAGTTCCTATGCTCAATATCCCTGCTGGGGAAAGAGGGGAGAGACAGACTGATAATACATTTATGCAAAGTCACACTGTTCTGTTTTTACACAGTACTGCTATTCTGAAGCATACACACACTCTGAAAGTTTTGGACAATTTCAAGGGACCATCGGGGGAAATTTTGGCTACATCCAAGTTTCTTCCTCTTCCATGCTGATTTCAGAATCGAACCCTAAGTAAGAGAAGATGGGACTTCTCATCAATACTTAGCACCGGCCCTGTAGCATATTATATGTCTCATAAATAAGCACTAAATGTTAGGGGCTCTTATGATTATTGGAATCATCATCATCATCATCATCATCCACGTACGTTTTCCCACACAGAAGCCCACTAGGGAAGCCTGACCTTTCTTCTAAGCTGGAGAAAGCAGAGCTCCCAAGCCAGCCTTATCTGTGTAGCGCAGGCAAATGATGTTGATTTTCCACCTTGGAAAATGGCTATGAAGCAACCGCTCAGGGCACTTAATTTCCTCAAACAGGGCCATGAAAACTGCGCAGCCAGCCTCCCTGCGCCAGCCCACAAAGTGGATCAGTGCCTTGCACAGCACCCGCGCCGCCACCAATAGATGCATTCAGTTGCTGATTTAGATAGAAATAAATGTTTATGAATGAATTATGGGTGTGAGTCGTCAGCTTGCGGATGAGGCGCAGCTGCAGCTGGGATGTGGCTGAGGGACAAGGCCTCAAAACAATGTGGTAAAATGGCTTCTGGGTGCCCTGCCCCCAACTCTGCCAAGGACCTGCTCAATCTGTCCTCCATGAGGCCTGTCCAGGCCTCCCGAGTCAGAATGACTTGCTCCCTCCTTGATCTCTTCTCAGCCTTCGTCTCTCGCAGCCCTCAACAGTCTCTACCTCATCCTATTTTCATTTGCCTGAATCTGTTTCACTCAACAGTGAGAGGCAGCCAGGTGCAGGAGCAGCGATTCTCCAGGTGTTATCTATGTTCACCCGGAGATCCAGCTTCTGCTAATCCTAGCTATGAGCCCTTGGCAAGCTCTCTAACCTTGGTGGGCCACATGTGACTTGTTTAAAAAAAACAAAAAAGGATAAAATCCATCTGGTAGACAGGACAGTCATGTACAGCTGCCCAGGCTGTGCACTGTACAACTCCGTCTGCGGAGATCAGATTCCCACCATGGGAAGATACAAGGCAATGACCACTGTCCATGGAACTCCACGAGCTTTCAAAGTGCAATCCCCAGTTACAGTTGGCAAGGTTACAATTCTTATACAGTGGCTGTCAATTTGCCAGGGCTATTAGGAGGGTCAGATGAAAGAATCATTAACAGGAAGTGGATGCTGGCCCTTCCCTGCCCCCAGTCCTCGTGTACTGCTGCACATGGCACACCGGGGAGAGGTCAGCACCAAAAGGCATTTATTAAGCATTCATCTGGAGTGGCGCTGTGCAGGGCAATTCCATAAACAAGGCCCTGCCTATTATTTCTTTACTTTTCCTGTTGGTTTCCTCCACATCCTCTCCAAATACCCCCTGACCTTTTAGAAATACCTTCCATAAAACTGGACATGAGTGATTAAAAGGCTCCAAGTGGGCCATCTACTGTGTACACCAGAGTCCTGATTCTTAGATTTATATGATATTCCAGTTCTAGTTTCAAACAAAAGAATTTGTCACTTAAAACAAATCAAAACAGTAGTTTTCATCCTGGAGATCATCGGGCACACACTCATTAGTGTGGATATGGCTGTCTCCCAGTTCCCAATGTGGTCCAAGCGAGCCATGTGCCAGCAGCTTTCCTTACACCATCGACAGACACCCCCAGTGGCTCGTCACGGCACTGAGCTCCACACAGAGCCTCTACCAGGGCTGAAGAGGTACAACATGACTGGCTCCCACCTGCCTTCTGACCCCATTTCTAACCGTCCCCCTATGTCTGTGCTCCAGCCATGCCGGCTTCCCTCCCTTGTCCTAAACATGCCACTCTCATGTCTGCCCCTGGGCGTTTGCACTCCCTCTGCCTTTGGAAGAGCCTGCTCACAGGTCTGTCCAGAAGCTGTTTCTTTTGTCTCATTCAGGTCAGATCAAATCCCCCCTCTCTGAGAAGCCTTCCCTGTACATCATCGCTAGAGGCATTCATCCCCACGCCACTCTCAACCCACACTGCCCTGCCTCCCTGTCTTCATTATACTTACCAGGAATAATTGCGTTCATCTGCTTGTGTCCACCCCACTGTCAGCTCCACCATGGCATGAACCTCACTTGTCATATGCACTGAAACACCTTGGGCTCCACAACTGTGTTTGGTATGCTTCTTAGATCTAGTAAACAGGAAGCCCTCATTGAGTGCTCCGACAACTCTCAGAGGCAGACACTGTCATCTCTTTACAGTGGAGAAGCCCCTGAGAGGTTGGCATAGGGCTCTGAAACCAGTGTTAACTGGCCCAAAGCTTCAAGGTGAGGGCACTGGGGCCCACTGGGAACCATGTACAAATCAGTGGGCCAGGTTGGGTGTGGCACCTGTAATCCCAGCACTTTGGGAGACTGACAGGTGGATCACTTGAGGCCAGGAGTTCGAGGACAGCCTGGCCAACATGGTGAAACCCCATCTCTACTAAAAATGCAAAAACTAGGCTGGGCATGGTGGTGTGTGTCTGTAATCCCAGCTACTCGGGAGGCTGAGGCAGTTGAATTGCTTGAACCTGGGAGGTGGAGGATGCAGTGAGCTGACATCACACCACTGCACTCCAGCCTGGGTGACAGAGCAAGACTCCATCTCAAAAAAAAAAAAAAAACCTCAGTGGGCCACAGTACCCTTGCCCCGAAGCTTTTGGCCAGGTAGCACTTAGCACTAAGGCGCCATTCCATGCACAGTCCTACGTGCCGATTCCCATCCACCCATTTAAGCACCCTAGTGGGTATTGTTGCTACCCTTATTTGCACATGAGAAGCTGAGACATAGCGAGGTAGAGGAACTTGCCTATGTCGCAAATCTTATAAATGGCAGTCAGGAATTGAGCCTGGCAGTTCAGGGCTCTGAAGTCTATGCTGTGCTCCCTCTCTTCACAACTGCAGCAACAATCCCCACACAGCAGTTCCCCTAGAGAATGTGCTCTATGCTCGGCCAGGCGTGGTGGCTCATGCCTGTAATCTCAGCACTTCGGGAGGCTGAGGCGGGTGGATTACCTGAGGTCAGGAGGTCAAGACAAGCCTGGCCAACATGGTGAAATCCCATCTCTACTAAAAACACAAAAAAATTAGCCAGGCGTGGTGGTGGGCGTCTGTAGTCCCAGCTACTCGGGAGACTGAGGCAGGAGAATTGCTGGAACCCGGGAGGTGGAGGCTGCAGTGAGCCAAGGTCTCGCCATTGCATTCTAGGCTGGGCAATAAGAGCGAAGCTCTGTCTCAAAAAAAGAAAATGTGCTCTGCGTCAAGTGCTTTATAGAACTTTCCTTATTTAATCCTCACAAAAGGCACACTGCCCGCCTCCCTCCACCACCCCTCTGACATCCTAAGCTCGCTCCCCTCCAAGGGTCTTTGGATTTCACATCCCTCGTCCTTATATCTGACCCCTCCCACCACACTTCCTTCAGGGCTCTGTGCCACACACATGAGCAGCAGGCCTTCCCTGACCACCAGATCCACACGGCATCCCCTCCCACCCGGGCTTCACTCTCTAGCCCCTCTTCCTGCTTTAGTTTTTCACTTAGCACTTATCACCTCCTGACGCACTATACTCATGACATATTATATTCATCAAACATAAGACTCCATCAACTTTAAGAGCGAACACTGTGTACCTCTAAAAAGAATAAAAGTGCCAATCATAACTACCTAATACCAACTGTATCAGAGACGTCCAAATGTGAAAAACTGCGCCTCTCAGAGTCTGTGAAATATGATTTATTTGCTTACTGTCCATCTGCCCCACTAGAATGAAACCCCCACGGGAGCAGGGACTCATTGGTAGCGTTTGCTGCTAGCCCTAGACCAGACGGTCCGTCCTCAACAAATACATGTTGAAATGAATTACACCAAACCAACCTCCTTGAGGGAGGTACTACTGCTATCTCCGTTGTACAGATGAGAACAACTGAGACACAAAGAAGTCAAACAATTGTCCCCAGATCACACAGCGAAGAAGCCCCTGGATTACAGATAGAGAGTTCAGCACATGTTGCTGCCAGAGCCAAAATCTTTATAGTGTCCCATCGTTTTAAAGAAGCTCTAATTTATTTTTATTTTAGTGTGTAATTTGGACATGGTGTGTGATAAAGTAAGTCTTGGGCGGAGCTATCTTTCAGAGTCAGTTCACTAAGAAGTGCGATGCTCCAGTCTATGGGATGAATATCTGAAAGCCCAAGCTGTTTCGGTCACTTGGTCTACCCATACTATGAGCTCACGTAAGCCACGCCAGACTCAAATAAGGTATCCGAAGACCAGGTGTATCCGATTCACTTAAGAACAAACATTAGAGACTGCTGAACGAGACTGGCCGCTTGCTGGACGCACTGAGCACTGCCTATAGTTCATAATCAAGATTCCGGGTAGAGTAAGACATGATGGGGCCTAGGGGTGGGGGCGGGTATACAGTGAAGGGCCCTTCTCCCTCATTGTAATTCCTCATAATTAATTTCTATAGTGCCTCAAGGCGAGAGCTTTTCATTAGAGTGCCGTCTTCATTTGAGTTTCTTGCAGGCTAGGACCTCTCTCTGCTCCCTTTGAAGCATAAATGAAACAGCTTCCAAAGAGCTCTCTGATCCCTCATGCTGGACCATTACAAACATCCACAGCTGAGCACTCCTTTTTAATGAAGTGTACTTTAATTTGTCACCTGCACACCCATTGGTCTGTCTTTATTGGCTTGTAGCTGTTTGTTAATTGGTCTGCTTGCCAAATTCATCCAAAAGTTCCACGTCAACTGAGGTATGTTCACTGAAGGTCTCCAACATTTTATGACACCAACGCCAGATAAAACAGAAGTACCTAAAGACCTTCAGCTGGTGTCACATAAAGCTCATTATTAAGGGCAAAACCCTGTGTTTATGCAATATCACAACAGCTAAATTTAAATTTGCCAGCAGGGGCCCAGGAAGCGTAAATGTATGACGCTGGTAGGAGCATCCGCCTCCCGAGAACTTCCCTGCTTTCGAACACATTACACCATATTACTGGTTCTCTGCACGAAAGTGCCATAATCTTTAAAGCAAACAGACAAGAAGACCAACTGTCATCCATCCCAGTGGGAACCCGAGTTGCAGCTTCTGATGTCTCCTATTAGGTGCTTATTCCACAAGGGTCACACAAAATGCAAGAAAGTTCCCAGGGGCTTGGCACCAAAGCAATAACGCCCGACGCTGGCGAGGTCGAGGCTGGTGACGAGGAGGGCTGACTTTTGGGGATCCATCTGCCACATGCCAGGTGTCTCAGCAGGATCATTGTCTCTACTGGGAGGGGGCACATATCTAGCTCACTGGAAATAGCTGATCCATAAGGAAGAAGACCTTAAGATTTCTGGTGGAATTCTTGCACAAGTGGATTCTAAGTCAATATGGGCCTATGTTGTGCTAAAGATAACAGCAACACTTACCTTCTGTTAAGTGCTTGCTGGGTGTTAGGCACCGCGCAGCATCTTTTACAAACGATATTGCATGCATGTCCATCCCTAAATCGTTCAATCTCATTGTCCCATTTTCTTTTCTTCTCAGTACTAAGCACCGTCTGATGAAATTACTTATGTATTTTATGTTCTTATTATCTACTCCCCAACTAGAATGTAAGTGCCATGGGAGCTAGTACCTTGTCTTTCTTATTCCTTGATGCTTCCTTAGCTGCTAGAATGTTTAATTAGCATGTAGTAAGTCCCCAGTAATGTGGGGTAGAAATGATGTGGAGGATAAATGATTAAACAATTCTATGAGCGGTATTATTACTGCCATTTTACAGATGAGTAAACTGAGGCCTGGAGAGAAAATTGACTTGCCCAAGGCCACAGACAACAACTGGCAGAATGAGAACATAAACCTGGGCCTGACGATTTTAAAAGATGGAGCTCCTGGGCTACACTATACTCCCCGCTTCACAGAGACAGCCTGGAGCTGTCTTTTTCTGGAGTGCAAATCTTTCCAAGTACAGTGAGTTCACTTTGGTAACCTGACGTTTGTCATGGTACCAGTATTTATCACACAGACATTGGCAAAATGTTACACGTCAGGCTTCTTCGTTCAGAGAGCTGGTTCGTGAGCACGCTTCTGGGTACAGTGGTCCCTCTAATCCTTGGTATCGGTTACCTGTGGTCAGCTGTGGTCTGGAAATACTAAATGAAAAATCCCAGAAATAAAAAATTCATAAGACTTATATCGTGTGCCGTTCTGAATAGATGACGATGAAATCTCATGTCCTGGTCCATCCCACCCAGGCACGCCGGAGACATGCAAATGCTTCCTTTGCCCAGGGTCCCTTCTGTCTATGCTACCCATCCCTTACTCACTGGGTAGCCATCTTGGGTGTCAGATCAACTGTCATGCTTGTGTTCAAGGGACCCTTACTTTACTTAATAATAACCTGGCTGAGCGCGTTGACTCACACCTGTAATCTCAGCACTTTGGGAGGCCAAGCCGGCTGGATCATGTGGTCAAGAGATCGAGACCATCCTGGCCAACATGGTGAAACCCTGTCTCTACTAAAAATACAAAAATTAGCTGGGCGTGGTGGTGCATGCCTGTAGTCCCAGCTACTCAGGAGGCTGAGGCAGGAGAATCACTTGAACCCAGGAGGTGGAGATTGCAGTGAGCTGAGATTGCATCACTGCACTCCAGCCTGGCAACAGAGCGAGACTCTGTCTTAAAAAAATAAATAAAAATAAAAAATAAATACTGACCACAAACACAAGAACAGTGATGCTGACAACTTGGACATATAGAGACATAGAGAAGCCATATAGTGCTTTTTTTAAGTGAAAAGGTGAAAGTTCTCGACTTAAGGCAAAAAAATCATATGCTGAGGTTGCTGAGGTCTACAATAAGAACTAATCTTCTATCCATGAAATTGTAAAGAAGAAAGGAGAAATCTGTGCTAGTTTTGCCGCTGCACCTCAAACTACAAAAGCTACGGCCGCAGTGAGGAAGTGCTCAGTGAAGATGGAAAAGGCATTCATTTGTAGGTAGAAGACAGGAGAGAAATGGGCTCTGATTGATGGCAACTGGGTTCTGCACTAACCCAGGTTTCAGGCATCCACTGGGGGTCTTGGAAAATATCCCCCACAGATAAGGAAGGACTGCTGTCTTTGTGATTCAGATGTCCTCTGCTAGTTCTGCTGTTTGACTTACTAATCCTTAAGTTCTCCGAGACCCCTTTTTTCCTCCTGATCCCTGTTCCCTGAATCCACTTTTTTCTTAACGTCCAGAAGAGGAAGCAGGCCAACTTCTGGGGCAGGCCAAGGGGAGCTGCGGCTGTCTCCGTGGTTCCAGCACTGCCTGAGTCTCTCCTCGTTCCTCATAGACTGACACGCTGAGAGCCCTGGGCAACATGCAAAGCTTTTCCAGGGTAATGTGTGGCTTCGTGAGCCCTCCCTTCCCTGAAGGCCTCCTCTTTCCTCATTAATCTTTAAGAACTATAATTTTTAAGGAAGGGAGGGTACCAGGAGGCTTCCCTTTTCACATCTCTCGTCTGGTTTGGCTTGGGAGTTTGTGTTAGTTTGGGAGACTGAGAAATTCTTGGGAACTAGACAGAGATGGCAGAAGGTAATCGATCACACAGGCCCCCCCATCACAGGACGCCCATGCTGGCACAGGAAGCCCGCCCCTGCCCCATGTGAGAGCTAAGCTGCTTGGAAGCCAGGGTGGCAACAAATCTTTCAAGAGGCTGTTTGGAAATGCTTTATGGCCCGTAGGGTTACAAGGCTCTAGCTGAACAAATGGAAAAATTAGTCTACCCTAAAATAGCCAAGGCAAGTAATTTCCTATCACCTTGTTTTTCAAATGTACTTAACATCTAGAATCTGGGCTTCCCAAAATATGGATAAGGGTCATCAGTTAAAATGGCAACTCGGAGATAAAAAATCTTCCACTTTAACAGTCACTCATAAAATGACACCATCAGCCCTGCTGTTTGGCCTCAGAGTTAAGAGTCCAAAAACAACAATGATTAAGTATTCGTGAATTTAACAGACTTGAACCAGCCAACGAGCAGGACACTCATCCTTTGTCCCCCAGGGCTCAGCAGCTGACCCTCCGCTCTCTCCGTAGAAGCTTCTCAAAAGCACGTATCTGGGGTTGGCTCCACCCCTGTGCAACAGTTTGCTTTTCTAGTTCCTTTCTCCAAATGTCTAAACTACTTATTCTACAAAGTACCGATGACAATCAGATGGCAATCGGTCTGTTTATGTCTTGCATGCTTTTCTTCTTTTTCTCTTTCTCTTCCTTGAATCCTTTTGCTCTTCTCATTCCCTTTATTCATTCATTTCATTCATTTATTGATTCTATTCCATTCCTTCAATAGAGATGATATAATATCTATATATCAGGAACTAAGAATACTAATTTATAGGATACAGTTGGAAATTTGGCCCTCAGAGATCTTACCCTTGGGGCTGGCGGTGCCACATAAGTGTGAGCAGAGGGGCAGAGCAGGACATTGCAGGCTGCACGGGACTGATGCCTAAGAGCTGGAGAAGGCTGCTTTTGACCTATGACCTGGGAGACGAGCAGATGCTTACAGGGGAAGTAAAGGAGAAGAGTATTCAAGATTGAGCAAACGGCAGGTGCAAAGGTCCTGTGGCCATGGGCAGTGTAGCACAGCAAAGGGGCTGAAATTCGCACTCTACAGTTCAAGTATGAGGTGACCAGCAGCAAGGAGGGGTCAGTCTATGGGAGCCTAACACACTGTGATCATGGAGGCCTAGTGTACCCGGAGGTAGAGCTGAATGCAGAAAGTGATGGAAGTGTTGGAGCAGAAAGTGTCACAATTAATTTTTTAAACAAACGGAAGGGTTAACTCGTTCTCTACCACACAGTCACAGCTACCTGGGAACAGGGGCTTCTGAGGTTCTCAAGCAAGCCTGGTATCATTATGGAATGAGTAATCTGGCCTCCAGGTGGGGGTTGGGGGAAGGATGATCATGACTCACACGAGCCTGAAAATAAACCAGCCCTGTAACTTTACAGGCAAATGAGAATAAATGGAATCTCTGGGGCTCACTGCAGTTAGCCTTTTTTCCTTTTTGAGGGAGAGAGGGCAGACACTGAAATGGGGAGGTATGCTCAACAACAGAACATCCTCCCCTACCCCTTTTGGCAGGCAAATTTCTTCACAGGCCATGAATAGGAGTCACTAAATTCTAAACCTAAGGTGAGAAGACAAAGGTTGATGAATGTGCCCGGGTACTGGAATCCAGACCCAGAGAGCACGCAGATCACAAAGTTCAGACTGTGACAATCTGTGAGCAACACGCTCGCACACACGCTAACCCACACACAGGCCCTCCCTTTCTTTTTTTTCTTTTTGAAAGAGATGGGGTCTCACTCCGTCACCCTTGCTAGACTACATTGGCGTGATCATGGCTCACTGCAGCCTCAACCTCCTGGGCTCAGACAATCGTCCGGGCCTCAGCCTCCTGAGTAGCTGGGACCATAAACGTGCACCCCACGCCTGCCTGCTCTCCCTTTGTTGTTGCTGTGAACTATCAGTTGCAAACGTCAGTTCCTAAAATTCTCATGCCTAAAAGGCAAAAAAAAATTAAAAGTGACCAAAAGATGAGACAGAAGCATATTTAGGAAAGTTGGGGGAGGGGGGAGCTCAGGAAAAAAAAAATAGAAAAAGTCTGTATCAGTCAGTCAAGAGGAGTCACAGATCCAAAAGTCACATCTTAAATATGTTTCAGTATTTCATGGGTTTATAAACTTCTCCAGTATTTTCATGGGCTTAAAGAAAACTATTGCATACATTTTGTTTAATTCTCTAGAAAATCTTGCCCTGCTGTTATCACTTGAGGAAGTGACTAAGGTTGGTCCTTCATTGACCAAACACTTAGGTTACAAAGCCTAAGTCCTTTTAATGATGCGTAAAACCACACAAGGGGCTGGATTAGCTTGTCCAGTGTTAATTAGAACCTTTCCTGGACATTCTTTCTCACCCTCTATTTCATGACCAGGAACAGTAAAGCCTAATTTTCCAAATTTATGTTAAATCCAAGAGGTTAAAAAAATTTAAGGCTAGTTAAGTGGAGAAGAAGCTGTGTAAAGAAGGCTGCTAGATGCATATATGCCCTCAAGTCAGGCCTCTCAAGCCAGCGGTATGCAGGGTCCTCTCTGATGTCTTGTTATGGAAGAGTTCTCTGGACAACCCAGGCAATTCTATGCGTTGTTTAGAGTAAGCATTTTTCAAAATGGCTCCTTCTAATAACCAACAATTCCAAGCAATGATGAAAGTCACCATCATTTGTCAAGCAATTTGGTAACATCTAAAAACATTTCCCCAAGAACTACTCCCCCAACACACACACACACACACACACACACACACACACACGTGCACATGCACACACGTGCACACACACACACACACACACACACACACACACTATAGTTTTCTTGAGTCACCTTCCAACGCCATCTCTGTAGCAAAAGCTGTCTCTGGCAAGGAGCTGGAAATGAATCAATCCTGGCAAAACAGCAAACGATTCTGGGGCACAGAGTTAAACTTTGGTAGTTTTTCTTTCCTTTCTCAATTGTACTTTTATGCATCGCTTCAGCTGGGAGAGGGAATGCACACATTTAGTTGGGGGTTTATGAGTTCATATTTTATAATTAACGTTGCCAACAGGGGAGTTTGATTAATATCAAGCAGTGGATTTTGAGTAATGTTCCATACAAATTGCCAAATTTAGCAATAAAATAAATTGGTTATGTGAACATAATTAGTAGGATGACTACTTAAAATTCAAAACTGAATGTGAATAATTCCAATCATCTGAGCCACAAATCCATTATTTGTATAGAAGGGGGAAAGTATAGCAATTGGGTTTTATTTTGCCCTCCACCACAGTGCTACTCACCAGCAAGCTGAACGAAACAAAACTTCTACAATAGGTTGTGGCAATATTTTATAGCCACTGAGAAACACACATATACAGGCATGCACACACACAAAGGGAATGTGAAAAGATTGCTAACTGCGAATTTCCATTATAAATTAAAAAATCTATAACAAAATTTTCAACAAATGCTGCACTACATTTTTCCAATGTGCAATACATAAACCGCTAATGCACAGTTTTGCAGCAGAGCTGTTTCTCTGTAAATACTCACAGTACCTTGTTGTCACCCTGGACTTCTCCGAGCCTTTGCTGAAGTTCTTTAATTTCTTCTCCCAGATGTTTATTTCGGTCCTGAGACTCTCTCAGCAGTTGTGCAAGATTAGCCTAAAAATATCAACACGTTATGAAATACAATCAGAAACGGAGGCCTGGATAAATGCCGGGTTATCGGGCTTGCTGATGCTGGTATCCAAGCCCCGCTGAGCCACACAAAGCCCATTAGAGGAAACGCATGTATGAATCCAGCCAGTATGCGAATCACACCACTGCAATGGCATGGAGGAAAGTGAAGTTGGCCGTGAACCTCAATGTGGGGATATTCGTTGTTTCCAGAATGGCTCACAGAGGTGGTACTTGAACAAGACTGACTTGGAAGAGTCAGTGTTATTTGCCTTAAAAAAAAAAATGTGAGGCTGAGGCAGGAGAATTGCTTGAGCCCAGGAGGCAGAGGTTGCTGTGAGCCGAGATCACACCACTGCACTGTAGCCTGGGCAACTGAGCGAGACTCCATTTCAAAAATAAAATAATAACCTGAGAGTTTATCACTAAAAATCCTGAAAATGGACACAGAACTAAATTCTAAAAATTGGGCCAACAATATATTAAAAGAAAGCTTCATTTTCTTGTTTAGATAGCTTCTTTTTTCTTCAAACACATGTTGCCTCATAAGCTTTTGTATGTGAACTCAATGTTCAAAATTTGGATTACATTTCTAGGGGGAGCCAGAAAAGAGGTCGGTGACAAGTAAGAATTTTCAAAATCAGGATCTGGAAAAAATGCAACAGTTTTCTGGACTGGTTTTCCCTTCTTTATTTTCTTATTCTACCTCACACAGTACTAAATATCCAGGATAATCGCTCTCTGTTCCCATCTTCACGGCATCATCCTTTCCTTAAGATCTACCTCCTGTCGCGATCCAGGTCTCTTGGGTCTCCATGGCTGGTCCATTGGCCTGCCTCCCCTTTCGGTGTGGCTCCGTGTCACAGCTGCTTGCCCCTTTCCCCAGAGCATGCAGACACCTTTGGCCGTATCCTCGCCCCTTTCCCGCATTCCCTGAACCTGGAATTTCTGACTGCCCCCGCCAATGCAGCTACCTACTCCTCCAGCCTTTCACTCACATTTCTCCTCTCTCGAATGGCTTCTTGTTCTTCTGTACTGTTCTTATTTTGCTAATGGACTTTTCCTAATTCTCACCTGACTTATCACCTTCTTATTGAACCTTAGCAAGGAAAGACTGCAAGCTATTGAAAGGCAGAGATTCCGCTTTCTACTTCCTCTGCTTCCACGTGCTCCGACAGCGCTTGGGTAAGGAAGAGTGTTTTAAAAGCTCATGATGAATAAATGAAGGAAGAAAGGAGAGAGGGAAGCAAGGAATCCAACAGGCCCTCAGGAAGGGGGAAGCATTCCAGGAGAGTCAAACAAGGGATATTAAAGATGATCTAAATAGTAAAGGATCCCCTCCTGCTACAGCTGCAGAAATCCAAATCCAGAGAGGTCAGGGAACGAGCCTGACTGGAATGGCTACACTTCCAAAGACTTCACTGCTAATACTTGGAGGAATATGTAACTATGCTGAGTACTAAAAAGAGAATGAAAGGAAAAGATGACAATTCCATGTTGGCTCACGTCCCGTATCTCACTTGCTGGGATATCCTGTTGTCTCACTTACACCTACCAAGTCTCCCCACTTCGTGCTCTCCTCCCTGTGGTCCCCCACACAGACCAGGCATGATCCTATCTCAGGGCCAGGGCCCTGTTCCCTCTGCTGGAAATGTTCTCCCTCCAGAAAGCCTCTTGGTTCACTGCCTCACCTCTTTCAGTCTTTGCTCAAAGGTCACCGTCTCAACAGAGTCCATCTTGACCGATCGATTTAATACTGAAACGTTCCCCCGTGCTACCTTTTCTTTGATTCTGGAGCACTTGCCATCGTTAATACACCATATCATTTACTTCATGGTTCATTGCTTACTGTGGACTTCCTGTCTCCCTCTTCTTACTGAAACATAAGTTCCATGAAGGGCAAGGGACTTTGTTGTCTCTACTGACCTCTCCCAAGCACCTAGTAGATGCTTCATAACTATTTTTAAAATAAGAGGCAATAAGCTGAGTGTGGAGGTTGCACTCTTCCTAGGAGAGATTGGGAAAAATAAGAGCGAGTACCAAGACTGAAACCAATGCCTGGCATGGAGCCTTGCATAGAAAAACATTCATCCCCAGCCGGCCACTGTGGCTCATCCCAGCACTTGGGAAGCCAAAGCAGGTGAATCACCTGAGGTCAGAAGTTCAAGACCAGCCTAGCCAACATGGTGAAACCCTGTCTCTACGAAAAAATACAAAAATTAGCCAGGCTTGGTGGCACATGCCTGTAGTCCCAGCTACTCAGGAGGCCAAAGTGGGAGAATCTCTTGAACCCGTATGGTGGAGGTTGCTGTGAGCTGAGATCACACCACTGAACTCCAGCCTGGGCAACAGAGTGAGATTCTGTCTCAAAAAAACAAAACAAAACAAAACAAAAAATCTACCATTCATCCCCATTAGCTCTGATCATTTAATCAAGCTCTGATCTCCACTCATTTATTTGAGAACATTGCTCAGTAATTCCATCGAATTTTTCAGCCCCCTATTTGCAAAGCTCCTATCTTGTAATATTTGAGTTCTAATTTTCCCAGATTTCTGTTCTCCAAAGACAAAAAATTGGTGATGGATGAGGAAAATTAAAACCTATTTTGTGGGTAGGAAAACAAAGAAACAAATGAACAAATGACTGCTTTTGGAAATTTCCCTGAATGGGAGAAATCAGACGAGGCAGCATTCTGCTCATGCCACTTCCTGGGCTGGGTGACCTTGCAGGATTTTCTTAACCTCTTCAGTCACCCTATCTGTAAGATGGAGCTAGCAATACACAGTGATTTAATCTTTAAATAATGAACATGGAATGCCTACCACAGTGCCTGGCATCCAGTATGCGCTCAATAAAGGTGGGTTACGTCCCTCAGCTGTGCCCATCTCACGTCTCCTACTCCAACACTCAGTGAACAGAGCTGCGCGGATGCAGAGAAGGCATAGTTGGACACAGCTGACTCCTTTGCGATACTGCCCCTTCACTGTTGATTATTCATTCATTCATTTCTCTAACAAGTATTTATTGGGCACCTGGCATCTGCCAGGCACTGCTTTAGACCTGAAGATACGGCAGCAAACAATACAGACAAAACCCTTGCCCTTGGAAACTGCATTGAATGGCAGGCATCACATTAACTATATTATATTACAATAGAATATATAATGGATCCATGTGTTAGCTGATAACATGTGGCAGAGAAAAATAAAGCAGGCAAAGGGAATAGAATGAACTGGGGAAAAGGGCCACAGAAGTCCTCAGTAAGGCCTTAAGTCAAGACTTGAAAAAGGCAAGAGACAGAGCCTTGTAGATATTGTGGAAAAAAAGTCCCAGGCAGGGGAAAAGGCAAATAAGCTTCCCTCTCTCCCTCTCCCCATCACGTCTCAAAACTTCCATTTCAAAGTATAGTTCAAGGCCACAAGAGCAGGCTGACCCTTCCAGGGACTATAGTGAAGTCAAGAGATGACTCAATTCTTGATTTTCTTTTCCTGGTTCCCCCTTTCCATTCACAGCTTTCCTTCCTTAGCTCAAGGTGTCACGTGTGGGTGGCCTCTGCCTTTCCTCCATGGAACTCCAGAACGTTCCCCAGACATTAGCTCATTGATCCTTTCCCTTGGCAGCAAACATTATCCCTCCCTACCAGATGGAGGGCCAGGCCACCAGGCAGCAGTGACTGTCCCTGGGGAGTGGCGGGAGGAGCAGCCCAGCGCTTGCTCCGTCTGGGAGCTGGCTGCCAACTGCACATTCAGGTGACTCTCAGCATCCCCTTCTGGAGGACGTGAAGCAAAATTCACCTAAACCTTCATTTAGCCTTCTGCTAAATGGCAAAGAGTGGCCCAGAGAAATGTCTGTAAGACCAACAATGAAAATGTAACAAAAGACAGGGGGAAAAAGTCTCCAACTTCCCTAACTTTCCCTTTTTAAATCAATATCTCCTTAGTCTCTGGTGGGTGGGAAGACCCTGACAGTCACTGACAATGTAACTGCAGTGGCTCCATTGGTAGTTACTGTGTTAGTAAACCAGTACAAGTCAATCTATTGGTGGGGAAAGACCAGTTCTCTTTTTCCAATCCACAATAGATCAATACTTTTATAAAATCTAATAAAAATGAAGGACTAGGCAAATAAATTTAAGAAGACAAAAAGATAAAACCCTAAGTGTATATCATTAAATAGACATAAAACCATGCTGTCAAACTGCTATAAAAGTTTCTGAACACTTACTCTCAATTTCTGTATGTATCTTGTCGTGAACCAGAAACAATTAGGTTGCATCCTGGGCCTCACTTTAAAAAGCATTGAGCTCAAATGGTTTTCCTAGAAATGTGAAAACTAGAGTAAGGAAGACACTCAGTATAAAAGTCGGTTAATAATTCCAGTGATGGCCAGGACAGACGGTGGGCTGCTTTGGGAAACATTTATTTAGAGATCCAGTGATGTGATTACAGAACATTATTTACTCTACAGCCTGGCTTAAAAGAAACCTACCAAAAGCCAGGCATTTCTATATTGGCTGCAAAAAATGGTTTATTAAAATCAGAATGCCTCCAAGAGTGAGTTCCCTGTAAATCTACCCCAGCTTTAAACTTGACCCCTGGAGTTCAGTGGGGTGGGGGTGGCACTGAAGCAGGTGACAGTAATTTTCTTTTACATGTAACAGGCTAGATTCCTTATCAACACGCAATTCTTTTCTATTCAGTCCCTCCACCTTCTCAACTCCAAAACAATGACTTTGAAAACTAGAAAATGACTACTCTGATAGGGCGCCTAATTCCTTGACATATACATTAAAGAAAAACAAAAAAAAGAAAGTAGTCCCTTTCAAAGTGCTCGAAATAGAGGAGGAAAGTTCACACAATTCTTTTGACCAAAAATAACACCCATGACTCACACGCATTCACTATAACAATCCATCAAGCTAACACACGGTGCCTGCTTATAATTTATCGGTTATGCAGAGTGCTTTGTCTCCCTGTTACTGAGAAGGACTCTGTGACCATCAGTTTAGAATAGCAGCACTATGTAAAGGAAATGTCAGAGAAAAAGTGGCAGCCCACCTAAGACCGGGTTTCACAGGGAAGGAAAACAAAACCAAGAAATGATTTCCTCTAAATCTCTGGGGGCAGGAGGCAGCATAAATAGCAAAACATAAAAAGGTTTACAAAGAAGCTTCTTTTAAATATTCAGATCAAGCCAGGGCCGACACTAAAGGTTGACATTTTTGCTCTGATAATAGTGGAATGTTGAATATAGTGGGATACACTGTAGAATCCATATATTTAAGTCACTCTTTCTAGCTAGGAGTTTATTAAAATTGTGATGGAAAAGGGAGGGAAGAGAGATTTGATGGAAACATAGCTGTGAGATTCAAGGCCGAAAGGATATGACAGCTCTCCATTCTGAAACACCTTCCTTTGTCAAGGAACAACTCAATCCCCAATTACAAATGATGTCTGCAGAAGCAATTCCCCAAAGCCAGCCCCTGGCGTGGGAACTGGGAGGCCCTGGAAATTCTTTCTGGACAGGGATGATGGCTACAAATATGGACAGTTGTTGTGAAGGTAAAGACCAGGGAACTGATAGAGTCATTGGATCTCACCCCAACCTCTTCCTAACTGTTTGCAGAAATTCTCAGCGAGGTCGGTTAGCCACCTGTGAGTGCGGAGCCAACTCACTACCTTTCTGTAAGTCCTGCTGCGCCCTGAACTCTAGCTCTTGCCTCTACCACCATTCCAATTCCCCTATAAATGCTGCAAAATAGGTCAGAATGGTTTATTCTACAGATGCAACATGTCTTTTAAACTTATAAGAACCAATGGGAGGTTTTAAAATATAGACAGTCCCTGATTTAATGATGGTTTGACTTCTTTCAACTTTACAATGGTGTGAAAGAGATATGCATTCAGTAGGAACTGTACTTTGAGTATCCATACAACTATTCTGTTTTTACACCTTCAGTACAGTATGAAAAAAAATTACACTTTATAAAATAAGTCTGAGATGATTTTGCCCAACCATACACTGATAATATATGTAAGTGTTCTGAGCATGTTTGAGGTAGGATAGACTAAGCTAAGCTATGATGTTGAGTAGGCTGGGTGTATTCAACACATTTTCAACTTGCAACGTTTTCAGTTTACGACAGGTTTATCAGAATGTAACCCCCTTGAGCATCCCTTTATGATTAAAGCCCGCAGCAAAATGTGCATAGAAGGGACATAGCTTAAGATAATAAAAGCTATCTATGACAAACCCACAGCCAACATTATGCTGAACAGGGAAAACTTGAAAGCATTCCCGCTGAGAATTGGAACAAGACAAGGATGCCCACTTTCACCATCTCTATTTATAGTACTGGAAGTCCTAGACAGAACAATCAGACAAGAGAAAGAAACAAAGGGTATCTAAATCGGTAAGGGGGAAGTCAAACTGTTGCTGTTTGCCAATGATATGATCCTATACCTAGAAAACCCTAAAGACTCCTCCAAAAAGCTCCCATATCTGATAAATGAATTCAATAAAGTTTCAGGATACAAAATCAATGCACACAAATCAATAGCACTGCTATGCACCAACAGTGTCCAAGCTGAGAGTCAAATCAAGAGCTCAACCCTTTTATAATAGCTGCAAAAAAATTAAGTACTTCAAAATATCCTAACCAAGGAGATAAAAGACTGCTACAAGGAAAACTACAATGTACTGCTGAAAGAAATCAAAGACAACACAACCAAATAGAAACACATCCTATGCTTTTAAATAGGTAGAATCAGTGCTGTGAAAATGACCATACTTCCAAAAACAATCTATATATTCAACACAATTCCCATCAAAATACCATCATCATTCTTCACAGAACTAGAAAAAACAATCCTAAAATTCATATGGAACCAAAAAGAGACCATATAGCCAAAGAAAACCAAGCAAAAAGAACAAATCTGGAAGCATCATGTTACCTGATTTCAAAGTATACTATAAGGCCATAGTCACCAAAACAGCATGATACTGACATAAAAACCTGCACATAGATCACGGAGCAGAATAGAGAACCCAGAAATAAAATCAAATACTTACAGCCAACTGATCTTCAACAAAGCAAACAAAAACATAAGGTGGGGAAAGGACCCCCTATTCAACAAATGGTGCTGTGATCATTGGAAAGCCACATGTAGAGGAATGAAATTGGATCCTCATCTCTCACCTATATAAAAACCAACTCGAGATGGATGAGGGACTTAAATCTAAGACCTGAAAGATTAAGACATAAAGATTCTAGAAGATAGCATCAGAAAACCCCTTCTAGACACTGGCTTAGACAAAGACATCATGACCAAGAACACAAAAGCATATGCAACAAAAACAAAGATAAATAGATGGGACTTAAATAAAATCTTCTGCACAGCAAAAGAAATAATCAGCAGAGTAAACAGACCACCACAGAGTGGGAGAAAATCTTTGCAAACTATGAATCTGACAAAGGATTAATATCCAGAATCTACAAGGAACTCAAACAAATCTGCAAGAAAAAAACAGATATTCCCATTAAAAAGTGAGTTAAGGACATGAATAGACAATTCTCAAAAGAATATACACAAATGGCCAACAAACATATGAAAAAATGCTCAACATCACTAATCATCAGGAAAATGCAAATCAAAATCATAATGCAATAACACTTGACTCCTATAAGAATGGCCATAATTTAAAAATCAAAAAATAATAGATGTTGGTATGGATGTGGTAGAAAGGAAACACTCTCACACTGCCAGCGGGAATGTAAACTAGTACAACCACTATGGAAAACAGTATGGAGATTCCTTAAAGATCTAAAAGTAGATCAGCAATTGATCCAGCAATCTCACTACTTGATCCAGCAATCCCACCACTGGATATCTACTCAGAGGAAAAAAGTTATTATATGAAAAACAGGCTTGCACATGCATGTTTGTAGCAGTACAATTCACAATTGCAAAAATATGGAACTAGCCCAAATGCCCATCAATCAATGAGTAGAATAAAGAAATGTGGTATATATATACCAAGGAATACTACTCAGCCATAAAAAGGAACAAAATAATGGCATTTGCACAATCTGGATGGAGCAGGAGACCATTATTCTAAGTGAAGTATCTCCAGAATGAAAAAACAAACATTATAAGTTCTCACTGATACGTGGGAGTTAAACTATGAGAACACAAAGGAAGAAGAATGATACAATGGACTCTGGGAACTCGAAGGGAAGGGTGGAATGGAGGTGAAGAATAAAAGACTACACATTGGGTGCAGTGCACCCTGCTCAGGTGATGGGTACACCAAAATCTCAGAAATTGCTACTAAAGAGCTTACTCATGTAACCAAACACAACTTGTTCCCCCCAAACTACTGAAATTAAAAAAAAAAATGTAACCCTCTTGTAAGCTGAGGAGCATCTGTGTAATCATGTATACTGTTTGGCAATGACCGTGATGTGAAGCGAACCTATTTTGGATGATCAAATATTTGACACTGGTTCACAAGAAAGGGATTTCAGGATACTAGTTATAATAAATGGCCCTAAATCTTTTAGATTTGGGAGAGAAGTTTCCACTGTATACCATTTCTATCCCTGCTGTCAGAAATGAGAAGATGGACACGAAGGGAATCAGGACACACCACCCTAAATGATGCCACTTTGGCATAAGGAGTCTTCTGAGCTGAAGGCAACTGACAATCAACAAACAAAGGAAGAGCTCTCTGCACTCCTTTTTCAGCCTAAAAGCGGGCATACATTTCCCTTTGAGCAGGTGTCCCCTAGTCCAGTAGGGGAAGAAGAGAGAGATTCCTACCACCAGAGACATGTCACTGATGACAAGTGACAGTAAAACTGTTGACCCCTCAAAGTGATAAACGTGTATAATGGACTGAAGTGATAATACCTGCTGTGGCCAGGCACCCCTGAGTCCTGACCAGAAAGTGAAGTCACATGGCAGCTGAGACAGCGAGTACACACCCTCCCGTGGAGGACCAACAAAACAGCAAAGCAGCTGGGCACGGTGGCTCATGCTCATAATCCCAGCACTTTGGGAGGCTGAGGTGGGTGGATCACCTGAGGTCAGGAGTTCGAGATCAGCCTGGCCAACAGGGTGAAACCCCGTCTCTTCTAAAAATACAAAAATGAGCCGGGCATGGTGGTGGGTGCCTGTAATCCCAGCTGCTCGGAAGGCTGAGGCAGAAGAATCACTTGAACCTGGGAGGCAGAGGTTGCAGTGAACCAAGATCACGCCACTGCACTCCAACCTGGACGACAAGATGGAAGTCCATCTCAAAAAACAAAACAAAAAACAAACAGCAAAGCGACTGACCCTCGAGAAGCCTGTGTACAGCTTCTGCCTGTGATAACACTGAGGTCTCCTCTCCATACCATCAGGCGTCACCAGAAGCTCTGCCCAAAAAGAGCAGCAAGCCCTAATGGTCAGCATTTTTAGAAAATTCCGGGCCTGTCTAGTTTGTGGGTGTGTGGGTCTCCCCAGCTACTCGCTGTGGCTTGTCCCCCTCTCTCTCATCACTGCCTGTGTATGCACTCAATATACTTACATGATTGCTGGTGTGTGAAACCGTCACAATAAATCGTGAATCTGAAAACATTTAGTTGGCCACTGATTCATTGTGAAACCTCTTGGCCCCTGTTGGAGTTAACACAACTAGTCTGATTCAAACCTGACACAATATTCTCCAAAAACAAACCTTACTAAAATAACCCTTATTTTTCATTATTTTCTCCCATATATTTCCTGGTTGCTTTTCCATAATTCATCATCACTCAAAGCCCAAATCCCCTTTCCTCTGTTAAAATGGCTTATAAGCCCCTGAGTCTGCTTCCTGAGCTGTATTTTTTTCTGTGAATTCCCATTGCATGTAAAATATTAATAAAATTGTATGCTTTTTTCCTCCTGTTAATTTGTCTTTTGTCATTTAAGTCTGTATGCCCCAGTCACTGAACCTAAGAGGAGAAAGGAAAACCTTTATTTCTTCCACAGACAAAACGAAAACAAAGTGATCAAAGTTTAAGAGAGGCCAGGCGCGGTGGCTCACACCTGTAATTCCCGCACTTTGGGAGGCTGAGGCGGGTGCATCATCTGAGATCAGGAGTTCGAGACCATCCTGACCAACATGGTGAAACCCACTCTCTACTAAAAACACAAAAATTAACCGGGTGTCGTAGTTTTGCACCTGTAGTGCCAGCTACTTGGGAGGCTGAGGCAGGAGAATTGCTTGAATCCAGGAGGTGGAGGTTAAAGTGAGCAGAGGTTGCAGTGAGCCGAGATCCCACCACTGCACTCCAGCCTGGGAGACAGAGCGAGACTCCATCTCAAAATAAAACAAAACAAAAACAAAAAAGTTTAAGAGACACCTTTTAACCTTGTGCTATTCTAGACACTGGAAATAGAAATCAGAAGGGTAGGCCACATATTTTCACCTGTGTCCTTAAATGTTTCAGACCAGTAGCCGAGAGAGGAAAATGCCAACATGCCAGGAAAAAATCCTGCAAGTTGAAACTGGCTTTGCAAAATTATGACAGTAAGAGAAATCTGACCTGGCTTCTGGCCTCACACTGGCTGTCTTCACTCATTCCCCAGCGTGGGCCAGGCAAACTTTGGGAGAAATTTAGTTTATAGTTTAAATAATAGTCCTTCTCAAAAACTAAACTGCTCTTGTAAAACTAATAAAAAGCCACCAAGTTAGAAGGACAGAGGGGCCTGAATCCTACTGAAAGACAGGTATCGTTAAATAATTACCAGCCATTATTCCAGAGATCACAAGATCGGCGCTTTCCCCAATCATTCCTGCTAATAATGCCACTATTATAGAACCTAAGATTGGCCATTTGAGATGTCTTTTTAGGTTTTTGCATTTCCGACAACTGGATAACCTCACTGGGACTAGCCAACAGGTCCTGAGGCCTTCATGCAGGAACCAACTTAGACCAGGAAGACAGCATTGACTCCTTTGATTATGATTTCATCTCAGATCCAGCCAATCAGCACTCCCACTCCCTGGGCCCCTAGCTGCCAAATTATCCTTGAAAACCCCTAGTCTCAAGTGCTCAAGGAGAGTGATTTGAGTAATAAAAAAAAAAAAAAAAACTCCTGTCGCCCATTCAGCTGGCCCTGTGTGAATTAAACTCTTTCTCTATTGCAATTTTTCTTTTCTTGATATGAACCCATTGGGCAGTATGAAGTCACCCAAATCTTCAGAATTTATTAAATACAGTTGATCCTTGAACAACAGGGGATTGAACCACACAGATCCACTTATATGTGAATTTTTTCAACCGAATGCAGTTCAAAAATATAGTATTCACAGGAAGTAAAACCCATGGATATGGAGGGCCAACTCCTACTCACAGGTTTTTCATGGCTGACTGGGGCAACTGAGAATGTGAGAATTCTGGTATACATGGGAGTCCTGGAACCAATCCCCTTTGTATACTGAGGATTGACTGTATATGTAACTTCACCAACCATAATACAGAAACAATGTATACCAGAAAGTCTGGTAACATACCTCTCAATTTGAAAACATATGAATGAGAACTAGAACTCAAGAATGAGAGGAAAACAAGAGAGAGAGAGATAGACAGACAGACAAGCAAGCCCTTGGCTTAGGCACTTTCTCAAGAAAAATCAGGAAAAAGAGAATGAGAGAGAAAAAGAGACCAGGTTTGTACATGGTATTAAAAAGTCTGGTACTCTGGGACCCTTTAATCTATACCTTCAATATGAGAAAGTACTAGATTAAGCAAGAATACATTTAAAAAAATGTTTGATGAAACATCAAGTGTTCTTGAGAGGTATGATTGATAGCAAATTTAATTGCAGTTTCCACTCTGCTGCTTTGGTCTGATGGTGACTCCTGTGTTAACAGGAACAGAGTGGAACTTGCTTTGCTTAGCAAGGGCCCCCTATTCACAGCAACTGCCAAAGTGATGACCTTTGCTACAGCGACAGCTTTCTTATTTACAAAAAAACAACCACCGGAGAGCTTATTCGTACATATTTTTTGGCTATGCAAGGAGACCTTAGCAGCCTACTGCCACTTCTAATCTCAAAACACACACTTGTGAATAAATGCACTCCAGGCCTCACAGGCAAATGCTTTTGAATAGGCTTGGGAGGTTGCTATTTAAATAAATGTTTGCTTAATCTTGGCCATTATGATTCTGCATCTGCCACTTAGTGGCTCCATTAATAGCTCCCAAGTTCTTTAGACTCACTGAGCCTAAATTTCCTCATATATAAATTGGGGGGTGCTTCCACCTTCCTTACAAAATTGTTGCAAGGATTCAAAGGGATTATAGCAAGGTGCATTAGTCCTCACAATAAAGTTGCTGTTGTTATGATTTGGGAGTGTTCTAAGGGGCTGGACCTGGGATTTCTTCCTAGTTTCCCTGGTGTAATGAAAAAGTCATACCATTCAAAGTGATATAAAAAGAAACATCTCAAAGCACTTGAGATCTTTGAAGGAAGTTTTAGGTTCTGAGGAACAAACCAGGACAGATATACAAAGTCACTGTGATTTGTAGTCACAGGAGACTAAAATAAGCTTGACCAAGGAGACTTTTCTACTGAAATGAAAGGCTCCTTCCTATCTCACAAAGGGCCACTCTACGCTCTGATTTTTTGAGAGTTGTCATCTTGGCGCATGTCTCCGTGTAAATAAGCGATCACTTTTTAGAGGCGAGAAAGCAATAGATCCCTCCTCAACCAAGAGAGATACATTTCACGGTATGTCTGAATGAAATCAAAACAGGAAAAGACAAAGATCTTAAAGATGTGTTTGACTATTTATTCAAGGAGTTTTCACAGGGAAAATGTACCTCTGTGACCCTGAAGAATCCCGTTTATAAGAAGATTAACCCAAGATAATTTAAATTCCCCTTTGTCTGCTTTACAGGAACTGCTTATTTAGCAAAAGAAAAATATTTAAAGGGTCGTTTGAGATCTTTTGGTGATCTCGCACTGCAGTGCAAAGGGGCGCTCTGTGTACACTTCTGCCTGAAGTCACAAGAAGAAATTTTCATTTCAATATCCCAAGAGAAGCTATTAGTGCAATCACTGTTGTCTCAATTTCTTCACAGCTTCTTTAACGGATGATTTGCCATTGGAAATTGGTTGTTTTAAAAAGGATTCTGAGTTCCAAAAGAAAGCCCCAACAACTATATTTCTGGAACTACAACTGTAGAAGTTCTAGTCTGTCCTTTAATGCAAAGACCCAAAAAGCAAAAAAAAATACGGCGACGAAAAATAAGAAATAAATATATATATATATATATACATATATACACACACATACACAATATATGTACACACACACACACACACACACACACACGCGTGTATGTATATAAACCCAGATATTGGTTGCCACAGGAAAGAAGATTGGCTTAGCAGGTAAAAGTGCCTAGTTCAATTTCTGGTTCTCCACCACTCCTAAGCAGACGGCTTTGAACAAGGCACTTAATCTTAAGACTTCCAAATGGGCTGGACTGAACATTGACTATGGTTCTTCCCAGCTCAAACAGTCTAACAATTGAATATAGAACAAAAAACCTGAACTATGACACTGAACTATAAGCTAGTGAGGTCTGGATTCTAGGCCTTCTCCATTAACCTGCTCTGTGTTCTTGGATAAGTCACAGGAAAAATTTAAAATATCCAGTATTCATTGAGCACTCTCCAACTAACAGGCAAGGAGCATCACAAACATTGCCACCACAATTCCTCCTAACAGCTTTACAAACACATCTCAATATTATGCCCATTATGAACAGGAAGAAATTGAGTCTTTGAATGGTGTAAGGTTTGACCACACTGTGGACAGCATGGCAGCCCCATGAACCTCACATAAACCTCTGGAGGGCCTTCCGGAATTAGAAAACCTGAAGTAGCCGGAAGGAAGACCGATCAACCCCTGCGACACCTAACTAACCTGAGACATTCCTCTATTGTTTCTTATTCCGGCCTCAATTGACAAGGCCATTGGACTTTGTAACTGACCTTGGCCCAACCTCCTGACTCCACACCCTACGACCCCCTCCCAGCTTGCAAACCTATGACCCCCTCCCAGCTTGCAAAAATCCACCCTAAAGTAACTTCTGTAACTTTCCACTGCCAACCCCAAACCTATAAAACCAACTCCTAACCCACCGCCCTTTGCTGCACCTAGGTGAATAAACAGCCATGTTGCTCACACAAAGCCTGCTTGGGGGTCTCTTCATTCAGAGCACACGTTTTAATAAAAGGTGACACAGTTTGCCCAGTCAGCAAGTGTAAAGGTTAAACTTGAATCCATGCAATGCAATTAAATGCCAGAATCTAAGCTCTCTTTTTATTTATTGCTAACTGATGCTGCCTTGTGACTTTATGAAAGACATACCTCCCTGTGTGACCTCACAAGAATGTTAGGAGATTACATGCAGGCATGCATATATACATGGACTCTGTAAAGTACATAGTGTTTCAAAGACTAAGAATGTGGTATTGTTTTCTATCTATAGTTGAGAAGAACCATCAATACATTTAGAGCAGTGGGTCTTAAATGTGGTGCATGGAACACCAAGGATCTGTAGATATGTAGATTTCAGGTCTGTGACTCCATGAAATTGAATGCAATTTTTTTTGCGCACATGCATCCTGTTTTAGAGCAAAGACCCGTGACTTTCAACAGATTCTCAAAGGTATCTCTGATTCACATCACAAGAGTATAAGAACCACTGGTCCAGAGAAATGGAACTGAAACAAGGAGAAAATCCAACAAGGAGTGATCATTACAATCTTTCCCTCTGAGTCAAGAAACAAACAGAAGAGACCAGTAAGCTCAGATCACAGAAATTCAACCTTCTGGGTCAAGAAATCAAGGTCACAGCTTCGAGGCCAATAGTCAACAATATGCTCATCGTGGCATCTTCTCCTTTTCCTATACATACATCTCATGACCTCCATGTCACATCTGTTAACTCAGCAGCTGGTTATTGTTCCAGTGCCTTCTGCTTATATAAGGTGTGTTTGCTTTGCATCTGGAGGGGTAAATACTTCCCCTGCTGTGCTGCCTCTGGCATAGAGATTTAGCAAAACACAGGAGACCCCAAGTCAGGGTGTGTGCCTCGATCCCCGTCCTGCTGGTGACACGGTTTAGAAACTAATTGTGCCTCTCCTTTCCAAGACTTGCCATGTACACCAAAGCTTTCTGCTTCTGGCTAAATGGAAAGTTTCATGACAACCACCCCTAAAAATTTAATGCTGCATTTTCCGCCCCATGCTGAACTATGATGAGGACATCTTACCACCAAGCCTAAAACCAATCACATGCTTAAATTAACAGTAAATAAAAACGTAAAATACGTTAAATGGGCATGAGTCTTCTTTTTTCCAAATCCTAGAGTCATTTCCCCCACTGTTTTGCCCATTACTGAGTGAGAATTTCCTCCCTAATTTTGGACTATATGTTTCTCTCCTTAGCACTGATTACCATTTAACAACCTATATATTATAATTATTTTGTGTGTTATCTGCTCTAAACAGATATACTATATACTAACTATATATACATCCCTATATACTAACTATATTATTGACTGTCCAAACCAAGACACCTTGTGGAGTGAAAGGAGGCACTAATAGAAATGATCCCAGGATAAGAGGCGTCAGTGAAAATGATCCTGGGTAAGATGAAGGGGCGGTCACTTTCACTACAATGCAAGTTCCAAGCTCAGGAATCTGGGTTTGCCTTTTTTCACCCCTGTGTCCCACCTGTCTAAATTACATATGAACACCTGTGAGAGATGGGAAAGTTCTTCTTCAAAGTTCATATCTTCGACTACATTAAAAGGCATTACAATCTCTTGCTCTATGGCTATTATCTGTTATTAGCATAAACATATGTATATATATTCTCTATTTTAGCTGCCTTGACTTGCTCCGGCATGTCTGAACAGAACTGGGCAAGCTCAATGGTGCATGCCATTCCTTATTTGGAAACCCTCCTGACCTTCTCCTGACTAGCTTCCTCTTCTTCCTTGTCTTCTTCCTTGTCTTCTTTCCCCATTATCTATTCAGGACATTTCCAAGTTTTTAGCTAATCGGATCAAGCATGGAATGTGAGGTCTCATTCTGGCCAATGGAAACTGGACACAGCAGTAGGGCGATTGCATCAGGTGAAAATTATAAATGTTCCCATCTCCCTTGTTCAGGTGTGTTCTTGCAGCAAGACTGCCAGCGAGTTGCACCCTTCCTGCAGGAAGTAAACTAGCCTTGCTGAGTGATCCAGTGTCTTGGTGTGGATTTTCCCGGCGTTAAAAACCCATTTCCAACAACTCCCATGGGTGCTCACTGAGTCATGGTAGTTACCAGCATGAACCCTGAGTGGACTGTAGAGGTTCAAAGCTCTGGCTCCATCACCAGTTAGTTGTGTTATTTCCTTGGGTAGTTTCCTTGAGCTCTATATGATTTAATTTTCTCCTTTATCAGATGGCAATAACAATAATAGTACCTACCGCACATGGCTGTGTGAGAGTTAAATGAGATCACCCACAGCAAAATGTCCAGCACAGCAGCTGGAACTTGGTAAGAGTGAGCACCCAATAACGTCGGCTGTGATTGCTATGATCTGTCCTCCTACGACTGTTTTAAGAAGGTGTGTAAGGCAGATGGCTGTGACACTGTCTACCCAACAGCCCTCTACATGGTGGTGGGAGGAGCTGCCTTTCATCTGCAGGATGCCTGACTGTGCCCATCTGACCCTGAAACGGGCCCCTGGCCCAAGCCTGGCCTCTGGGAGTTCTCCCCAGGAACTCGGGAGCCGCCTTTTTCTAGAGTGGGGGCTCCATCCCAGCTGTAGTTGGCAGCCACTCTTCTGCTTCTGAGGAGGATGCACGTGCAGAAAAGGAGATGAGAGCTCAGGAGAGGCGTGGGCTTCTGGGCCCTACTGTGGCTATTCCTGGGGCCCAGCTGCACTTCTGTTGCCCATGGAGGCTGCTCAACCGATTCTTCCCATAATCTATAGCCGGGCGCGGTGGCTCAAGCCTGTAATCCCAGCACTTTGGGAGGCCGAGGCGGGTGGATCACGAGGTCAAGAGATCGAGACCATCCTGGTCAACATGGTGAAACCCCGCCTCTACTAAAACTACAAAAAATTAGCTGGGCATGGTGGTGCGTGCTTGTAGTCCCAGCTACTCAGGAGGCTGAGGCAGGAGAATTGCCTGAACCCAGGAGGCGGAGGTTGCGGTGAGCCGAGATCGCGCCATTGCACTCCAGCCTGGGTAACATGAGTGAAACTCCGTCTCAAAAAAAAAAAAAAAAAAAAAAACAGAACAATCTATGAGCTGGAGCCTCCTCCATGGAGCAAGCTACTTTGAGCGCCAACTGCAACTAAAAGGGTCCCATCAGTGGCAGTGTGTCCTGTTGACAGCCAAGAGCTGTGCTGGACAGAATCAACCTACTAACATACAATTGTTTAAAAAAGAGATGACAACGAGGAGCAGCAGGTGAGAAACGCTGATGGATGCTCACCTTGCACCAGGCACTGTGCTGAGGGCTCTACTCACATTGTTTCATTTGATCCTGACAGCCGCACCATGCAGTGGATGCCATATTTATCCCCATTTTATGGATGAGAAAGTTGAGACTGAAGACACTCAAAGGAGCCTTCCTAAGGCCTCTCAATTAGTTTAGTGGGCTTCATTGTTAACTCCTAACAGCCCTTCCATCCCAAGTGACAAATCAATGCCAATGAAAGTATAGCGGCCCCCTGGTGCATGTTTTTAGACCAGGAATGGGAGCAAGTCTTACACCAGCCCAGCCAAACTGGAGAGGAGAACGTTTTTTCCATGGCTGCATTTTCTGCCTCTCCTGGGGGGAACCAGCCATAGAAAGAGGCTGATACTAAATGTAAGAGGAAGTTGATGTGCTAAAGTTGGCAAAATGGTGGAGTTGTCAGGTAAAATACAGAATGTCCAGTTAAATTTGAATTTTAGATAAACAATGAATAATACTTTAGTATAAGCTTATCCCCAAAATCACATGGAACACACTTTTGCATTTAAAAAGAATACAATTTTCTACATTCCTATCTGAAATTCAAATGTACCTGGGTGCCCTGTATTTTCACTTGCTAAATTTGGCACAGTGGAGAGAATGAGTACTTGACAACTTCATGAAGCCATAGACCATCAAGTACCTAAAGCCCACATTACCTCTGAACTTCTGGCTATGTAAGGTAATTAATTCGTTTATTGTTCAAGCAGTTTAGAATTGCTGTCGCTTGCACTCTGAAGCATCCTATCTTGTGCAGCAATCACTGGTTTCAGCCCAGACAGGAGGGCTGCAGAGCCCAAGCTCCCACCACTACACTCAATCCTAAAGGGACAGAAACTTAATGCCATATGAAAAGCTACAAAGCCAGTGTTTAGGGCATTGAACTTGTATTTTTAGAGCTGTAAGAATGCAGCTTAACAGACTTACTGGGATTCATCAGACTCTCCTCAGACGACATAAATTTTTTATTATAAAGTTGTAGAATGTGAATTCCCTAAAACTCCTTCATGAATACTAACAAACTCTAAAATAACAGCAAAAGTGCTGCTTATAACCACTGAAGCCACAAAACCCAAAACACCTGGCAATTCAGAATTAAGAACTCCAATTTTAAAACATTAAAGATAAATTTCTACATTTTATTTAGAAAAAAACGTGAATGTGCACCACAGAAAAATGTGACTTTAGATCAAACCTGGAGCATTATAAAATAACCCTGCAAGATAGGAAGGGAATGTATAAGTAAGCACACTGAATGAATGAATGAATGAATGGGTACCCATAGGACTGAGTTGCTCTCTGAGGATAAATGTGAGTGTGTTGGGTATACTGTTCACAAGCATAAAAAAAATCTCAAGGTAATGGCCCTAAAGAATCAAGGAATTTACACGTGGTTCTGGTACACCATCAATGAACAGAAGTAGGATGCTGGGTTAGCCATTACAGCTGGGAGAAGAGCAAATCGCTCTGGGGTCGCTCTCTGCATCCACCCATTTCAAAGTCCTGCTCAGGCACAGAGGCTTCCCTATAATGGGAAACACACAGCATTAACATCACCATCATCTGGACTCCCTTCAAGTCCATAAAAAGCCTTCATTTAGGGCATGTTAGTACAGAAAATTATAAAGTTAAGGAAAGTTCTAACAAAGGTATATATGAAAATAGCTTGCTCTCTCACTCTCTCTCATAAATACATGTATAAGAGAGAGTGACTCAGTGGTTCCAATCCAGGCAGAAAGGCTGCAGAGCCCAAGCTCCCACCACCACAGTCTCAATCCTAAAGGGACAGAAACTTAATACCATTGTAAATGCTACAAAGCCAATGTTTAGGTCATTGAACTTGTATTTTTAGAGCTGTAAAAATGCGGCTTAACAGACTCACTGGAATTCATCAGATTCTCCTTAGTCAATGTAAATTTTTTAAATTATAAAGCCACAGAATGTATCTATCTATGAGAGAGACACCAAATTAATCTATAAATTTAACAAAACCCCAATCAAAATACCAACAGGATTTGTGTGGGAGAGATCAGAGGAGAACTCAATAAAATGTTTCTAGGTTTTATCTGAGAAAAGTAACAAATAAGAAACTTCTGAAAAGGGAGAGCAAAGTGAAGGAGATTAGCTCAAGAAGATAAAGTATTATAAAGCAAAACAATAAGAATAATGTGGTAGAACCACAGGACTTTTCAGGAAGCTCAAAGGAACAGAACAGAGAGTCAAGAGGCAGATCCACATAAGGATTTGATGATAAAAATGTGCATCTAAAGCCATTGATTTGGCCAATAAAGAGTGTTGGCCACCATGCAGGAAAAAAGAAAGCAAAGGCATGTGAATTGTGACGGAAGATGGCTTTTAAGAATGTGAAGTGGCAAAACCTGTTAAACAGAATAGTACGCACCCACAGAATGGCATGCTCCAACCAAATGTTATGTATCTACAGAATGTGACACCCACTAAACATTATGTCCCCACAGAATGGTATTTACCCACCAAATGGTATCACCCGCTGAACAGTATGCATCTACCAAATGGTATGCACCCACAGAACAGCATGTACCCACAGAACAGCAGGCACCCACAGAATGACACATACCTACTGAATGGTATGCACCTACTGAGCCATATGCATCCACTCAACAGTATGCACCCACAGAAGAGCAGGCACCCACAGAACAACATGTACCCACTGAATGGTATGCACCTACTGAGCCATATGCATCCGCTGAACAGTATGCACCCACAGAACGGTATGCACCCACAGAATGGTATGCACCCACTGAACAATATGCAACCACCAAATGGTATACACCCAATGAACAGCATGCACCTACTAAATGGTGTGCACCCACTGAACAGCATGTGTCCACTGAATGGTATGCACCCACTGAACAGCATGCATCTACTGAATGGTATGCACCCACTGAACAGCAGGCACTCACTGAATGGTATGCACCTACTGAACTATATGTACCCACTTAACAGTATGCACCCGCAGAATGGCATGTACCCACTGAACAATATGCACCCATAAAACAGCATGCACCCTCCAAATGGTATGCACCCATAGAATGGTAGGTACCCATAAAATGGTATGTACCCACTGAATGGTATGTGCCTACTGAACAGAAAGCATCCACAGAACGGTATGCACCCACAAAACAGTATGTACCCACCAAATGGTATGAACCCATAGAACAGTATACAGCCACAGAATGGTATACACCCACCAAATGGTATGTGTCCACTGAATGGTGTGCACCCACCCACTCAACAGTATGTACCCACTGAACAGTAGGCACCCACCAAATGGTATATGCCCACAGCATGTGCCCACTGAATGGCTGGTAGCTCAAGTGCTGTGACCATGTGCCCTCAACTCTATTTCCCATCACAATTCCAACAAGAAAGGGAATACAGTGAACTGGTGTACCTCCTCCATCCAGACTTCACTGAGTTTCCTTCACTCCACTCCCAATTTCTCTCTGCAGTTGAAATCTCTACCCACTCCTCCCAATAACAGAAAGAATTCCAGGAAATTAAAGGAGATTCTCTACATTTCGAGATTCCCTGATCCTCCCAATTGTTGCAATAAAACAATCTGAGATCAGAAATAAGTCTTACCTGTTTCCTTTTTTCAGGAGGAAGTGATGGATCGCCATCCTACAAAGAAACAAATGCTGCATTTTACTCTTTTTAAAAAAACAGATGTTCTTAGAATTAAAAAATTGACTATATTATGAACATAAATGTAGACTTTCCCCACTCTCTCCACCCTGCAGCCAGTAATGTGCTGAAGCAAGCTCAAATATACTTTAAAAAAATTAACTACAAACTTAACCAGAGTTATTTTGGAAAAACTTCTAGGGAATCAGTTCCCATTAGGACCAAATCTATATATTTTCTAAAATTATGTGAATAAAAAAAACTGGATTTGTCAAAATTATTTTTGATTAGAGTGTAAGCTGAAATAATATTTCATTTGGTTTGAGTTCCTCTTTTAAATAGTTAGAACCAAAGGAACAGTGATAGGGACACACATACACACAGATAGATACACACACAGAAAGAGAGAGAGAGAGAGAGAGAGAGAGGGAGATTTCTCAAAGTTAAGAGGACATTGAGAACTTCTAGTCCTATTAGGTTTGGTTTGGTTTGGTTTTGCCTTAAAAGGATTCAGGCCAGGTGTGGTGGTTCACACCTGTAATCTCTGTAATTTGGGAAGCTGAGGCAGGCAGATCACCTGAGGTCAGGAGTTTGAGACTAGCTGGGCCAAAATGCTGAAATTCATCTCCACTAAAAAAAATACAAAAATTAGCCAGGCATGCTGGCAGGTGCCTGTAATCCCAGCTACTAGGGAGGCTGAGGCAGGAGAATCACTTGAACGCAGGAGGCAGAGGTTGCAGCGAGTGCTCATACCACTGCACTCCAGCCTGGGCAACAGAGGGAGACACTGTCTCAAAAAAAAAAAAAAAAAAAAAAAAAGATTCAATTCCTCTCCCATTTGTGCCACATCTGGGAATACCAATATCTCAGGTAAATAAGCAAATGCTCACTAAATGAGCACTCTTATAACTGATGCTGTCCACACATAAGTCAATATGATTTTAACCTGAGGAATCTATTCTATTCTATTTCTACTCCAGGGCAGTTTAACAATGCCGGCACAGATAGTTATACGTCAGTAATGGTGTCCCACTTAAAAAAGAGATTGCCTGAAAAGCAGCAAGAATGAAAACTAGGATTATGCAATTGGCATTCTCCATTTCAGTATCATTTGCATCTTAAAAGTTTTGCCATATAAAAACCTAGAGAAAAACAAAAGTCCAGGATACAAGAAAGATTACAAAAATTATGGATATGTCCATACTGTGGATTACCATGCAGCTATTAAAAGACTGAGTTCAATCTGCATGCCTAGAAATCTGGATGATTCAAATCTGGATGAGTTGGATCTGTATACCTAGAAACACGTCCAAAATAAAGTGCTGAGGGAAAACAGCATGTTTGATTATTTTTATTTTAAAAAATAATCAAATATTTTATTTTTCCATGAACTTTTAAATTTTTTTTTTTGAGAGGGGTTCTACATTGCTCAGCTTGGTCTCAAACTCCTGGGCTCAAGCAATCCCCTCGTCTCAGCCTCTCAATGTAGTTGGGATTACAGGTGTGTCACTGCATTTGGCCTAATAGAGCTCTCTGCAATGATGGCAGTGTTCTCTATCCACACTGTCCAATACAGTAGCCATCAGTCACCTGAGCCCATGAAATATGACATTGAGATGGAAGAATGAAGTCTCTTATTTTACTGAATTCTGATTAATTTAAAATTAAGCAGCCAGCTGTAGCTACTGGCCTCTGTATTACTGCAGACTTAGAATCCTCTTTTTAAAGAACTCTATGTAATTAACAAGTAAACAGCCACACGTACAGTAGTCCCTATTTATCCTCAGTTGCAGGTACCTGAAGTCAACTGTGGTCCAAACATGTTAAATAGAAAATTTCAAAAATAAATAATTTCTAAATTTTAAATTGTATGCTGTTCTGAGTTGTGTGATAAAATCTTGCACCATTTCCCTCCATCCCACCTGGGATGTGAATCGCCCCTTTATCCAGGGTATCCACGATGTCTGTGTGGCCCACTTGCTAGTCACTTAGGAGCTGGTTTGGCTATCAGATTAAAAAAACAACAGTATATATGGGGTTTTGTACTATCTGCGGTTTCAGGCATCCACTGGGGGTCTTGAAACATGTCTCCCTTGGATAAGTGGGGAGTGCAAACACACATGTATGGATTCACAGATGGCAGAGCAAGAAGCACACGCACACACACACACGAGAGAGAGAGAGAGAGAGAGAGAGAGAGATTAACTTGTGAATGGGATTGGGTTGTAAAGGAAATAGAGGTGGTGACTTTCACTTCTAAACTTTTCCACTTTCATCTGTTTGCATTTAACCATTTCTAAAGAAACAGCATGCGAAAATCTCTTTATATTATAATTTGGGGTATAGGAAGGTCTCCGAACAGGGCAGCCTAACACCTACAATCAGTTCTCGGTACTTCTTCTTCAGTGACTGGTGGCGCTCCCGGAGCTGATTGGCCATGAGTTTGTACTGGTCCCTCTCCTGCTGACAGGTGTCCAGCTCCTTGGAGAGGATCAGCAGGGCTTCCTTCTTACTCTCCAACTTCCTCTTACACACCAGGTACTGCAAAGCAAAAAAATCCAGGGAAGGGGTCAAAAATATCCACGGGCCTCCATTTAACACACGTTGTGCTTCACACACCCTCCGGGGAGTTTTTGTCATTCTCATTTTTAGAGCTCACATGCCCAGAGAGACATTTTTCAGCAAATGACATGTGTACGTAAAGGCTTCTACAGTGCTAACATGCGGCACCCTCATGACTGAACCTAAACCTTGGACAAATAAATTAGAAAGCAGAACGTTTCAAAAAGTTGCATAAATGTATCAACAGGTAGACAGCTGGACCCCAATTTTGTTTAAAAATGACTTATATACCCAAATAAGATTATGTAAGCTTTTACTAAGATACTCAATAAAAATTTTATTAAAACATTGCTAACAATAATTTCTTGGTAGTAAAATTATTTACCCAGGTTTTAAAATTTTTCTTGATATTTTTCTGTGTTTTCTGTTTCCAGAGTAAATCCATATAGTTTTTTGTTTGTTTTTTGAAGTGGAGTCTTGTTCTGTCATTCAGGCTGGAGTGCAGTGGTGTGATCTCAGCTCACTGCAACCTCCACCTCCCAGTCTTCAAGCGATTCTCCCGCCTCAGCCTTCTAAGTAGCTGGGATTACAGACGCGAACCACCATGCCCGACTAATTTTTGTACTTTTAGTAGAGATGGCCAGGCTCTGTTGGCCAAGCTGGTCTCAAATTCCTGACCTAAGGTGATCTGTCCACTTCGGCCTCACAAAGTACTGGGATTACAGCCATGAGCCACCATGCCTGGCCCATATGGTTTTTATTGTTAAAAAAAAAAAAAAAAAGCTCCCTAAAATTATTAAAAATAATTGAACCATAAATTACTGCCATAGATTGCACCTGCCCACCAAACTTAGCAGGTATTTTCTCACTTGCAAATTTGTCCAGTAACGGGCTCCTGATGTGTTTAACTTTTCCTGTGATTCAAATGGAGGCACTCCCCTGATCTAGAGACTAATCTTAAGAGCGAAGTATTTTAGCCACATTTTGAATTCTCCCAAAGCAGTTGAGTACACTCAGTTGGAACCCTTGCCTCAGAGTGACAAGATTTCTCCATCCTTCCTTCTGCTCACTCTCCTGTGCCGTGAACCACCCACGCCTAAGCCTGACCCACCATACTGGCTAGTGTGGGCCTGAATAGGACTCTTCACTTTTTATTGGATATATTGCACCGTCTGGTGTTATTCACATATGTGAAATGTGGCACTAAATACCTTTTGAATTTGCCCTGTAAAAGACCAAATTCAGAGCATTCATGAAAACAATTTATAGTTTCATTATACACTCTGACATGAGTACTTTGTCATTATGGACGCTCACACAAAGCGGAGCGAGAATCAGCACTCCCATTCCACTGGAGTCAATGCTCTTTTATGGACAAAAAGCATTACTCATATATAGTGCTTGCTCGGAACTGACTTTGTTAAGTTCAATTTCAAATAAATGAAAGGGGGAAAAAAGAGAGTTTTGTGCATTTGCACAGTTTTTTTTTTTTACCTAAAAAAAAAAAAAAAGTAATTGGCTTCAAAAACAAAGGGGAAAGAAAAGGCATTCTGAGACGGATTTGAGTTCTAAAAAAGGACGCCTCCACCTTGGATGAATTTTATTCCTGGCAGTAATGAGGTTGGAATTCTGCCTTAAAACATCCTGGATTTTGAGACGTTGACATCGTCTTCATGGAGGCAAAATGGTTCCATTGCCACAGTGATTTCTCAAGAATAAAATCCCCAATGAGTAAATATCAGAGGAGAGTGGCTCGGAGACCCAAACTGCAGTGTCCTCCGGGCCGTATTGAGATTTCACAGGAAAAATACCATTTATACACAATTGAACACATCTGCCCTTGTTCCTCCATTCTTTACCGTAATCAGCAGCCTTGGGTGTCAGCACTGTGAGTATCAGTGACGCAAAGACAGTCACCTTTATCCCTTCCATTTAGATTCAAACTTGAGGCCCCAAAAACACTCGTGCCTTCCGATGTAGGGGACAAAAATCGTCAAGCATGGAGACATTGGAAGCTGCAGGAGGTAAGCGCTGAGGGAGCAGCTTGTCTACTGAAGGGGAACAGGTAAGGGCCGCTGCTGACTGCCAAAGTGGAAATTCAAGTTCCCTGACCTTGAACAGCCCTCTGTTAGGGTCCAGGAGAAAAGCCGTTTCACTCACAAGGCACAGTCCAAATAGAGCTGTGAAAGCTGTGAAGGGCAGTAAAACATCTCCCTTGCTTCTGGGTCTAAGGTACCTGGTAGAAAACAGGCACAGACGCCTCTGCTGAGACCCATTAGCCTCGGATTTGAAGAGCAGAAGCTCTGTAGGTCCCAACAATTTTACTCCATGTTACTTATTTTTATCAGCAAGACAAACCTTAGGCTGAAGCCTCATTTATAGAGTAGCTTGAAGCAGAGCTCTGGCTGAGGGCGAGACACCTCCCCTGTAGCTCTGCCATACCCTGGCATGACGGTCTTTGGAATCTATAAGGAACCCTAGAAAACACTGCTCTCTGCTGGGCATAGTGGCTCATGCCTGTAATCCCAGCACTTTGGGAGGCTGAGGTGGGCAGATCACCTGAGGTCAGGAATTCAAGACCAGCCAGGCCAAGATGGTGAAACGCCCTCTCTACTAAAAATACAAAATTAGCCAGGCAGGGTGGCGTGCACCTGCAATCCCAGCTACTCAGGAGGCTGAGGCAGGAGAATCACTTGAACCCGGGAGGTGGAGGTTGCAGTGAGCCGAGATGGTGCCATTGTACCATCTCAGCTGGGCAAAAAGAGAAAAACTCTGTCTCAAAAAAAAAAAATTAGCTGGGCATGGTGGCAGGTGCCTGTAATCCCAGCTATTTGGGAGGCTGAGGCAGGATAATCGCTTGAACTCGGGAGGCAGAGGTTGCAGTTAGCTGAGATCATGCCCCTGTACTCCAGCCTGGGTGACAGCATGAGACTCCAGCTCAAAAAAGAAAAAGAAAACAGGGCTCTCTATCACCTGGGATGCTTGTTAAAATGCAGACTCCTGGGGTCCAGCCCAGACCCACTGGATAAGAATCTTCGGTGCCTGGTTCAGGAATCTGCATTCTTAGTACGTGGTCCAGATGATTCTCCTCCAGTCCGAAAAGCTGCACAGTGCCTCAAAAGTTAGAACCAACCAAAATGGTCCAGAGGGACTGAGAGGCCACAACCCACGAATTCAGGGGCAAGGAACAGTCTCAGAGCCATTCCAGTGAGTGTCTGTGCCACCTCGTAGCTTTTGGGATTCTAAACAAGTACAAAATTGGAAAATATTTTACTGCATCTAGCCAAATATCTTATACAGGCATGTAGCACATAATGACCCTTTAGTCAATGACAGACTGCATATATGATGGTGGTCCTACCATAGAACGGTGGTGGGACCTTTTCTATGTTTAGATACGTTGAGATGTACAAATACGTATCATTGTGGTACAATTGCCTTGTATTCAGTACAGTAATGTGCTGTATAAGTCTGTAGCCTGGGAGCAATAGGCTAGATGTATAGTAGGCTGTGCCATCTAGGTTTGTGTAATACACTCTATGATGTTCACACAATGACAAAATCGCCTAGCGACACACTTCTCTGAAAGCATCCCCGTCGTTAAGTGACGGGACTGTATATGCGTCTCATCAAAACAACAACAGAAAACTCTAGGAAGTGGGGAGAAGGCAGTGTTGGAGAATGAGATGAACTTTCTTGGTCTCATTCTAAAAAAGTAAAAGTTTATTCCCTGTAATGACAGCTGTTAAAATGTCCCATTTCTTATCCCTCTGACTGGAAATGAACAACAAAAACATGGGAGAGAAAAGGATCATGAAGATCCTTCTTAGTGGGCAGCTCTGAAGAACCAGCAGATAAAGGGCTGGGGCATTAGAAGGAACCAAAATTCGAATGGAAAACCAGACAGGCTAAGTCACTGAGCTCGGGCTGCTTAGGCACCAGAGGAGGATCAATAACCACAAATGGCAGATCCAGCAATGGCTCATCATGAACTGCAGGTACCTTGTGAAAGCCATAAAGCACAAGGAACCAAAAAGCACACACCACCTGGGCCTCATTTCCACACCTGGAAGATGAGGGGGTTCCCTGGGTGCTCTCCAACTTGAGGAATCCACGATTTCCACACCACTGTCCAATATCACTGGATATGAAGACCGCAAGGAGGTAAGGGCTCCAGTCTAGAAGATACGACTCAATTCGAGCGCCCACAACTTGCTTTCTCTGCCTTGTCTAAGACAGAGCTGGCTCAGTGATTTCCAAAGACCATCTGTGGCCAGGGTAGGTCCAGAATCTCCGGCAGCAGGGGCTTGCGGACAGCCACCTGATGGGACAGGGTGCTGGGGCTGAAGCTGCGTTTGTAGCAGCAATTTATAATAGGGGGAGGAAAGGCCAAATGTCTATTGGGTCAACATTCATGGCTCTTGCTAATATTTCTAGCTATCCTTTCCTTCCAGGCATGGGCAGGACTGTCCATCCCCACTGCTTTTGGGTAAGACAGAAACATGGAACCTGCTTTGCCCGATAAAATGGGATTGGAAGGGATTGAGTTGCTTCCAGGGGGAAGGCACTTGAAAGGGGAGGTGGGAATTGATGGCTTCCTCCTCCCCTGCAGCAACAATGATGGAAGCACAGGTCGCTATGGGAGCACTGCAGGATAACAGAGCCTGGAGGGCCAAGCACAGCGGACACCTGCCTAGAGAGCCATTCAGGTCCACAGAGAACTTTGTGTGATCCAGAAGAAAAATATTGGTGTGTCAAGGTACTGAGATTTGAGGGTTTGTTACTGAAGCGTAACTTAAACCATTCTGACTCATATGGTCTATATCAAAGAGCAGGAATGTCCGGGGTGGAGGGAGGCTCTACTTGTCCCTGTGCTGTGTGTCTAGTGAGTCACCACACTGAGGACAAGGGTTCATGTGATCACTATTAGCAGTGCTACTGATGACAAAAAGCAAGGTTTTGTAACACATGCTTTACCTGTGTAATCTCCTTTTATCCTCACGATCATGCAATGAGGTTACTGTGTTATCATCTGCATTTTATAAATGAGGAAATGAGGCTTAAATGAAAGTGTTTGCATAATGTGCCAAGGGACTGCAAAGCCAGAATTTGAACCCAGCTCACTACAGAGCCAACCTGTGGAACCCCACCTCCTGACAAACTAAACATTCTGTGCCCCACCCCCCAAAATCAGAATATTCCTGGAGTTGGTTACCACATCTAGTTGGTATTCCTGGTACAAGGAAGGAAAGAAAGACACATTTTGAATTTGGCTACTTTTCTGAACCTAGAACCAATGGTAATAAAGGTTTTATTGATCCAACCAACTTTTTCTAAAACTAGAAGGTCTGCCACTTATTTCCTGAGATGCAAAGGCTGAAGGAAGACGGAACAAAATGTTTACAAATCCACAAGCCTCCGTACTCTCTCCCCTTCGTGACAGAGCCAAGTGGAAACAATAAGGTTTCCATTCACTTCACCTCTAAGAAATGGGACAAACCAATGGGCCTCAGAAAGGATCTAGAAGGTTCTTTTCCCAAAAGCAGTTTGATCGCAACAGGAGTTTTCTATAAGCTACAGTTGGTCTCATTACTCAGCTAAATATTTTCTGGATGCCTTTTATGTCTGGGCACTGAGCTATGATATATGGTCTATATATGGGATATACACGGGATAAATGGTATCGTTAAATTTTGAAAAGGAAAGCCATGACACCTGGATACAAGATGTTATTTCCTGCTCTCTGGAATCCTGAAAGTTCTGAAACCCGAAAATGCGCTCCTATCTTGTTAGCGACCTGAGCTGATGTGAGGGTATCTATGGTCTTTAACCCATGGAGTGTGATATTCATATATTTGCTGAAGAAAAATCAATGTGTTTGATCCCTGGCTGCTGCCTGAGACTCTGCTGGGGATGACATATAATATACAGTATGTGTATTGCATTTCATTTCAGATTCTCAAAATTCCTGCATAAGAAACACATCCGGGGGTCCAAGAGCTTTAGATACGGAATCTCTCTTTTTTTTTTTTTCCTTGAGATGGCGTCTCACTCTTGTCAGCCAGCTGGAGTGCAGTGGCACAATCTTGGCTTACTGCATCCTCGGCTTCTCAGGTTCAAGTGATTCTCTTGTCTCAGCCTCGTGAGTAACTGGGATTACAGGCACCCACACCACACTTGGCTAATTTTTGTATTTTTAGTAGAGATGGGGTTTCACCGTGTTGGCCAGGCTGGTCTCGAACTCCTGACCTCAAGTGATCCATCTGCCTCGGCCTCCCAAAGTGCTATGATTACAGGCATGAGCCACTGCACATGGCCGATATGGAATCTTCTATTGGAGTCACCCTTACAAATCTCCACAGTCTCAATGACATATGTGTGACTAAAATCAAACCTTTCTCCAACAGTAATCTCCCAAAAAGCTAAGCATTCATTAGATTTCTACTTCCTCACATAGGCCAAGAAAAACTAAAAGTATATTAAATGCAGTAAATATTACAGCTTCCATATGCTTATGCGCCTGTTCCCCTGGCCTCCCAACTTCCTTATCCTTTAGAGTCCGCACTGGATGCTGGAGGTGGAATAAACCTCACCGATAATCCAAGTGACTTGCGCAACTGCAAGGAACAAGGATCCTGACTTCCTGCATCTTCCAAATTGTGGGTCATGATACAATCGTTGCAACCCTTATTTTCTTAAAAAAAAAAAAAAAGATACAGAACAGAGCAGAAAATATCAGGATGTATCCCCTGTAGTAAGGGTAATTATTGTTTCCTGAAGCTTTTCTATTTGAAAAGTCTGTAGGAATAAACACACACATATGCCTATTTTCACATATTTCTTATGGACTGCCATTTAAAAAGTCTGAAAACTACTTTTCTCTAGGAAGCCACTCTGGACACTCATCCATTCATTCAATAAATATTTGGTGAAAGGAACGGAAGAGAAGCACAGGCGGGTGGGGGTGGGGCAGGGAGGAAGGCCTCAGAGGAAGTGATGCTTGATGTGAATTCTGAGAGGTGAGTAGGCGTAAAAGGCACCTGAATGGAGACCATTACGTCATGGGAATCATTCTCTGGTTCTCTGGGGCTGAGTCACAGCTCTGCCCACTGCCTGCTCCCCTCCACATTGAGGTTCTTGTGAGCTCGAAAGGAAGTGTGCTACGTTAAAGGCCTTGTAAACTTTAAAAAAGATTGGAAATATTATTTTAGGATCATTTAAAGCATACAAAACACCTTCACAGACACTCTCCCATTTGATAGTCAATGCTGTATGACAGGTGGGACGAGAACTGCTTTCCCCATTTTATGAGCAAAATAGTTGAGATTCAGAGAGGTTAGTGTCTTCCTAGAGACACGTAACTAACAACTGTCAGCTCAAACCAGAACCTTCCATTGCACATTCCAGGTTCTTTTTACTATTCTATGTTGACACTAAATTAATTATAAGTGGTACACCATATTACCTGTGTTGAGCAAAACTATATTTTCAACAAGACATTCCTAGAGGTAACCACACAGCTCAGAGGAATACATTGTAACTCATTTCCAGGTCCTGTTTGGGAGAGAGGCAGCTCTCCTGGGGCCTTAGGTCAAATTCCGCATGGCTGAGGTCCAAGAGGCTACCTATAAATTAACAATGTCAACAACAACTGCATACACAATGGTGGTCCCATAAGATTATGTGGCCATATTTTTACCACCTCTTTTCTATATTTAGATATGTTTAAATACACAAACACCACTGTGTGACAATTGCCTACAGAACTCAGTACAGGCACATGCTGTACCAGTTTGTATCCCAGAATTAACAAGCCGTACCATGTGGCCTCGGTGTGTGGCCGACTATACCATCTAGCTTTGTGTTAGTACACTCTAGGATGGTCACACAATGACCAAATTGTGCAACAAAGCATTTCTCCGGCCATATCCCTGTCATTAAGCAATGCAAGGGAATAGACAATAATAGATGGTAATGAGTAGCTGATTATCATTCACTAATAGTTGCTAAGCACAGTATACCAAACACGATAAAAGAGACACAAAACTCCCAGAAAAGAGAGAAAAGCAGTTTAGACTAATGGCTGGGAACACGGCAGGAGGAGCCAAAAATGCCTGCATTCAAATCTCAGCTTTGTCACTCACTAGCGATGTGATCAGTTACCTAGCCTCTCTGTGCCTCGGTCTCTCCATTTTTAAATGAAGACATTTATGGCACCTTCCGAGGGTTGATGTGAGAATTAAAAGTTGGTATATGTAAAACATTTAAAACGGTGTGTTGTATACGTGTCCATGATCATGGCTACTGTTGTTATCATGGAGGAGAGAGTGATCGCAGCTCAGCAAAGAAGGTGCTCAAGGAGTTGGAGGACGATGAGGTATTTGAAATGGATCGGGAAGGACAGGTAGAGGGATTCATCATGGTTGGGGATAGATGGAGTTGTGACAGGTGGCAGTGACAGGGAAGATGTTACTCCTGGCAGGGAAACAGCCATAGCAAAGCACAAAGGTGAGAGGCCAGAAGACGTGTGGTCAGAACAGTAAGTGACACCCTGGGCTAGCCGCAGTGGAGGGTGGGAATACCAGCTGTGCGAGATAAAGCCGGAAAGACAGATGGTGGTCGGGTCAGAAAGGGCCTGCACGTGGTGCTGAGGAGTTCCGATTGTATTCTTCCAGCAACCAGGAGCCCCGAGGAGCTCTGAATGGGGGAGTGTCATTAAGACTCATCTTAGGAAGAAACTTTCATCCAGACATCCTGTGGTATAAATTATATTGGACAGCACAGTGTGGGTGGAATTTGTTGCCAGGCTTGTGAAGAGAAGAGAAAGTGATTGCGGTTCAGGGCCTACTCTGCTGCAGACACACCTTTGGATCCTGCAGTTTGATCTGAGCTGTCAGGCCTACAAAGAACACACTGGCTTTGCTGTTTCTTAATGCAGCCTGTGATCACAGTGTCTAACGTAGTATTGTTCAACAGGGTGCTACCCAGGCAACCAGACACATGCATGGTTTCAGCCTCTGCCATGACAGCTGGTGCCAGAATCACAGCAGTGGGCGAGTGGGTCACATGGCTGCCCAAACACACTCCAAAGGGCCAAGCTGAGCAGGACAAAACGGGGAAATACCCCACCTTCTGGTCACTAGGAGGGGCCAAGAGACACACACTTTATTCTCCTAACGCCTCCACTTTCACTCTTACGATGAAATTCTGCTGGTCAAGTTCACGTGTAGAGTAGGGACCGCCAACATTCTCTCTCTGCTTCTCAGCTCAAGAGCTTTCAGTTTGTTTTCAGGAGAAGGGACAGAGAAATGAAATTAGTATTTTTTTTGAACCTATTATGTGCCATGTACTCTTAGGAGGAATAATAAGAGCTGGGTGCAGTGGCTCACGCCTGTAATCCCATCACTTCGAGAGGCTGAGGCAGGTGGATCACCTGAGGTTGGGAGTTTGAGACCAGCCTGACCAACACGGAGAAACCCCGTCTTTACTAAACATACAAAAATAGCTGGGTGTCATGGCACACGCCTGTAATTCCAGCTACTCAGGAGGCTGAGGCAGAAGAATCGCTGGAACCCGGGAGGCAGAGGTCATGGTGAGCCGAGATCATGCCATTGCACTCCAGCCTGGGGAAAAAGAGCGAAACTCTGTCTCAAAAAAAAGGAGTAATAATAAGAAGGCCTTCATTTGATTGTAACAGTAACAGTAGCAGCCACTGTCTAGTGAGCATTACTATTTTCCAAACAGCTAAATGTTCTACTTGAAACACCATATTTAATCCATATGGCCACTATGAAATAGGTCGTAAGATTAGTCCCAATTTACAGAGAAGAACAGTGAACCTCAAAGAGGTAAATTTATCCTTCATCACAAAGGTAGTAAGTGGCGGAGCCAGACTGTTGCCTGTGTGTATCAATTAGGATTCTTTGGTTGTAAGCAACAGTAACTGACACTCTAACAAAGGAATATATTGGAAGGATACCAGCACTTAGAGACTTGGAAAGAGGATGCAGAGCTAGACTTAGACACAGTTGGGCAGCAAGGCAACTCTGAGCAATGGAGACAGGAACCAAGAACTACCAACCACCAGGTCTTGTTGCAGGAAAGGTTGAGTCAGAGGATGCCCAACAGGATGAACTGGATTCTGTTACATTTCAGTCTCTTTGTGTCTCTGTTCAAGGATGTCTCCAGCAACTTAAAGCAGATCATGGGAAGCCTTTGCCTGGGCACCTCTCTGCAGTTCTTAACGCACACAGACTGTATCCAACAGTAATAACCCTCCACTTTGAAGTGCTACTGAGAAAGATAAATGAATGCTGGGAAGTGAGAAAACAACGAATGTGCATTGCACCAACCTGGCGAGGATTCATGCTACTGAGTGTATTTCTCAACCTTGCTAAGGCTCCCCTTCTTGTGGTTTTTGGATAAAGATTGAAAAAGAAACTGTGATCAGTTAATAATAATCCTTTCACTTTAATTAACCTCTGAGTCTCTATTAATCATACACGGAAACACAGGAGTCTCTAGAAGCTGCAGGAACACTCAGGGCGAGGCTCACGCGGTTGCCCTTAGGTACACACCTACCAGCTGGAGAAAGAAAGAAACCACCTGGTATATACTAACGCCAAATATACTGGGTATCCAGTGACACACGGATGGAATAAGCGCAGTAAAATATGCCTGGTTTGGGGTGTGAATACTAGACATCATAAAATATTTTTATTATTCTCTCAAAATATATTTCTCTGGAATTGCATTTCAATTACACTTTTAAAGCAGAGCTCATAACTCATTTGTCAATGTTAATTCATGCCCACACACAAACACCATGAAGGCAGCCCTGTGCTCGTCATCCTAAGGGCCCAAACCCTCAGCCATCAAGGGGCTTTTTATCTGCCCGTTTACTGTTACCTGCACTAAAGCAAATCGTAATTGCTACAACAAAGATCAAAAGGTCATAATAATTAAATGACTATCTGACGTACTACATTACTATTTGGGTGGCTTTAGAGCCGGATAACTGCTGCTGAGAGATGAAGGTAGCTGAGGTGTGGTGGCAGAAGGGGGAATAGGGCGGAGTTACCTCTCACCAAACAAAGACTCCTGGTCCTTGGCAGTTTTTACTAATGGGATCAAGCTAGCTCTCATTGGCTGCTGCAAGGACATGCCCGCTAATCAGACAGGCTTCTCAGCAGATGATAAACAGACATGGCCAAAGGGTTCATGTTCAGGAATAATTCAAGAACTTCTCAACTGCAGACTCATTCTTCTGTAGAGGTACCTCCTTCCCTGGCCACCCGCTACTCGTAACTACCCTTGCCTTCCCCTCTTCTCCATCGCCGATCCAGCAATACCTCACTTCCCACCAAACAAACAGCTCCAAGTGAACAGCATTCAACAATCAACATCCCTTCCCCAGCCTCCAACAAGCTATCCCTCCATGCCTGGAACCTCCACTTGGCTTTGCCCTGTGATCTCTGGCAGGGACCATCACGGCAGCCTTCTTTCCCTACCTGGCTAGTCCAGGTACCAGTCCCTTTGGGGAATGTAAATTAGGCCCTGCCACTCTTCTTAAAAAAAAAAAAAAAAAATCTCTGATGTTAAGGAGATTTGCAAACAGGAGCCTTTCAGTATCTGGCTGCAGCCACTTCTCTGACTTCATCGTCAGCTTCCCTTTCCCTGCCCTCCACGTTCCTGTTCAGCCCACCTGCTGCCCCCATGCTCAAGCTTCCTTGCCTCTCTCTTTTTCTATACTGTCCTCCACTCTGCTCCCGAGTCCCTGTCAGGGAAGCTTCTGCCACACACCCAGGCAGAGTGAGAGCTGGCTTCACAGCATTGTGAGTGCACTTAGAGCAGCGCGCACGTACCCCGCACTGCAGCACATGCCCGCCTGCCCACTTGTCTGACTGAGGCCTCTTTGCAGCCAGGGCCCATCTTATTCATCTTTGCACCTCCAGAGCCGGGCACAGCTCCTGGTCCACAGAGTGTCCTGAATACATACTTGAGAAATAAGTTTCAGTTCCCACCAAGCTGAATATACACATAGATAGATAGATAGATTTACATATTTTAGTCAGATAGTCATCAATTTATCATTGTGCCTAAAGGTCTAAATCTCATTTAGCATCATGCTTTGGGTAAAAAAAAAAAAATCCAGCTACACAAACTCAGTGTGTATGGAGAGGATAAATAGGAATGTTCCTATACATTATCAAAACAGGTTGTTTTGATGGGGGCTCACACCTATAATCCCAGCTCTTGGAAGGCCGAGGCAGGTGGATCACCTGAGTTGGGAGTTCAAGACCAGCCTGACCAACATGGAAAAACCCCATCTCTACTAAAAATACAAAATTAGCCAGGTGTGGTGGTATATGCCTGTAATCCCAGCTACTCGGGAGGGTGAGGCAGGAAATCTCTTGAACTTGGGAGGTGGAGGTTGCGGTGAGCTGAGATCGTGCCATTGCCCTCAGCCTGGGCAACAAGAGTGAAACCTCATCTCAAAAAAAAAAAAAATCATCAAAATGACATTTGTGTGTTGACCTCATTTTTATTGCTTAAAAGGACCACTTCCCTGCCATCACAGGGGTATGCACTCCATTCACCACCTTCATTCTTAAAAGTCCTGCAGATTCACCAATGCTAGACAGGCATTCAGAACTGCCACTTGGAGATACACGTACATTTAACCTCTCCAGACATGGGCGTGGGCATCTGTGGAGTACAGTGCCCTGTGGGGCTGGCCACACGCTGATGTTCATTTTGCTGCAGTCCTCTAGCCTGCGGCAATCCCTAAGCCAGGCAATGTGAACTCCCTCACATACTGGGTGTGAGCCTTTCTCGCCCATGTGTATCTCCATCTTCCAACTGTAAAACTCCCTGGGCATTTCCACAGCCGTTTCTAAATCTGTATTCACCTCTGTAATTTTTAGATAACATTTCAGCAATTTCAAGTTGGTAGCTTAATGATTCTAATGCCATTCTCTAAGATGACTTTCTTTTTATATGATCTATCTTTCTCAGGCTCACCATGGTGTTTTCCCCTCTCTGGTATTACTTTTGACAGGCAAACTTTGATTATTTGAATGCCCCAGGGGATGTGCTGAAATTTAAGTGAGATTTCAGGTAATTGGAAGAGTTTATAATGTGAACTATAGTAGCTGGGGGGCATGTGAAATTCACTGACAGTCTTGGTTAACTGAAGTTTTGAATAACGAAGGTTTGCCTGAATATCTATTTCAATCCTTTCACTTCTCTTATTTCTCCTTTCCTCCCTCTCACCATCTTCTCAGTCTCTGCATTCTCCACTGACCATGCCCCTGTCCTCTGCAAGCCTATAAAGAAAAGGAGGAAGCACATGGAAGAAGGATTGGCTCTCTTTCTTATTGGAAATAAATGGACTAGGAAACCCTCTCTCACTTGCTGAAGAGAGTATCTGCTTCTAAAAATCATTGCTTGCCTAGAGTGAATTTGCTCTGTCCCCAGTGCTAGGCTGATCCGACCTTGCCTCAGGCCAAGATGCTGCCCGTGTGGCTTGCAGTTCTGGTTTGTTTCAGAGATCACGGATGTGTTCAGGATGAAGCACTAAAATTCCCCATGCATCTGAAACCCTCTCTTTGCCATCCAGGTTACCAGGGGCCTGAGGTCTGCTGGATACAGTTGATAGCTTGTATCACCAGCCCTCACATTCCGCAATTACATATTATGACATAGAATTATCACATATGGGATATAATGATAGAGTCACTGGTTACTTCATTACAGAGTAGTAATTCAATTCAGTTGCAGAGAGTGTTTCCTGTGGGCTGTGTGGCAATAAAAAGTCAGCAAAGCATGTACGATAATTTGGTCAGACTGACTTTAAAAGCTGTAAAACTGCTATGGTTCATTTTATCTGTCTCAAAAGAAATCCTTAAAAGACCCTAAAAGCCCTTCTCCTGATGAGCCCCAGTGTACCTTTGCATATTATCAGCTCTTAACTTCTTAGACCTGCTCCCGAACCCTGGGAGGCAAAGGAGACCTGTAATCGTGCCTCCACTTTATAGATGAGGTGCTGAGAGTGTTACAGCGTGGCATTTGCAGAACGAGGATTGATTCCTTGACTGTCCTTTAACAAAAGGGAAACTCAAGAGATACAGACCGGAAGGCATCATTAGTAGAAGCAATGTAGCACCTGGGCTTGAGAATGAAATGATGTGGGTTCTGCCACCATCTCCTACCACAGGGACCACAAAAAGGCACCCCCCAACTCTGTGCTTCAGTTTTCTTTTCCATAATGATATGAACAGCCAGCAGCATTTTGAAGCCTACTCAGTACTCACAGATGATTCAGCATTTCACATACATGCATCACTAATCCTCATCACAACCCCAAAATGTAGACATCATTACCCCCTTTTACAGGTGAGCAAACTAAGGCTCTAATAGTTTTTTGAAAAACAAAAAACAAAAATCATGACACTTGTAAAAAGCGGGATTTGAACCCAGGCCTGTCCCATGCCCTTTCTGCCACAGCACCCCGTTCACTCACAGGAGAGTTGGAAGGACTCTATAAACTACACACGTGAAAAAAGCACTCAATAAACTCTAAAGACACCAATCTTATTATATGGTAATCAAAAGAACTGAGTCTGTCCCATTTGAAGACAGAAAACATTCTCTATTCCTCAATTTGTCGGCAGATCTTGCCTTCTGAAAAATCTGATTCCCCTGCTGGGATGAACAGTCCCATAAGAGGGCCAGTGTGTTCAAGATGAAGCTTCAACTCAAGATGGAGCATGTGTGAGAACAGTCCCTGGCTCCCAGCTCTCTGATACTTGAGTCAGGTGCACATACTCTAAAGCAAGGAGGTGTTCTATCCCAGTCTGCCCCAAAAGGCAGTCGTCTGCAGACTTGAGATCTTGAAATCAGCCTTGCAAATCCATCACTACTTTAATTATCCAAGTAAATAGAGCTCTTACCACCATCTGCTGAGATTTCAACCAGTCATGATCATCACAGTCTTTCTCCCTGGATGAGAACCTGAGAGTCATTGCTAAAGGGCCACTTGGGCTCTGAATTTCTGCCTATAGCATGCAGGCCTCCCCAGCCCAGCCCTGTGGCTGGGAGCTGTTTTCTCCCTGTCACTGTGCCTTGCTCAAATTTTCCTGAGCACTGTTAATTTGCTCCTGCACTTCATCTTCATCGTTTTTATTTTCTTTCCATCATCTCCAGACACTACTGATTAGTGAGAAACATTCCTCAACGAGAACTGTCAATTCAGAACTCAGCCCCCCAGCAAAAAGTCAGGGAGAGATTTATTCTGGGACGTGGGTGAGTGTACAGTCCTGGTGATTCGAATCACTGACGTTTTCAGAGGGCAAACTAAATTGTAAACACTGCTTAAGGTGGGGACTCCATCCAGGTCTGTTTCTCTGGCTGATAACTGCCATGGGTTGATTATGCTAGCAAAAGGTTCCCATGGGTGACCCAAATTAATTATGGCTTTCAGGGAAAATGGCAAAATCTTCTCTGGCTGCAGATTGCCAGTGGACTGCAAGCCAATGATGGGCATTATTTGACTTGCCTTCCCTAACAGTCCATTGACCACCACCATCATCACCTCTGTCATCACTATTGATCAGGAGAACATTTAAATGACAATAAAACAGGTTGTTCGGTTTACTCTTTTGCATGTGCATCTATAAGATCTAATATTAAATAAAAAATTTCTTTGGAGAAGTGCACTAATTAAGACATCACTAATTCAGGTAAGCTCAAGGTTTGAGCATTTCGCTTTCAATAAAAAAAATTTGCCAGGCACAGTGTCTCACGCCTGTAATCCCTGCCCTTTAGGAGGCCAAGGTGGGAGGACTGCTTGAGCCCAGGAGTTTGAGACTAGCTTAGGCAGCGTAGTGAAATCGCTTCTCCACAAATTCTTTTTTTAAGTGGCTGAGTGTGGTGGTACACATCTGTAGTCCCAGTTACTTGGGAGGCTGAGGCAGGAGGATCCCTTGAGCCCAGGAAGTTGAGGTGCAATGAGCCATGATCATGCCACTGCATTCTAGCCTAGGGGAGACAGTGAGATCCTGCCCCAAAAAGAAAAAAAAGGTCAAAAAGAAATTCAGTAGTCATCAGGATGATCGTAAATAGTAGCATCAAAATGGACTGTTAAATATATGTCCAGGCTGACCATTCCAAAAGGAGACGAAATTCAGAGCCAGAAAGACTTCAAAAGATGAAAAGCAGTGGATACCTCCAAGTAAGACCCTGGGTGTGAGTCAGTGTGGAATGATGAACCAGAAAAATGAAAAGTGGCTGGGTCTCTAACAGACTGTAAGCCAGCATGCCAGCCCTAAACTGCCTAGCTCCAAATTTATTGCACTTGAGAAAGAAATAAAGTTCAATATTATTTAAGCCATTATTCCTTCTGGTATTTCATTAAAATTTATCCTAAATAAAATACCAACATACCCAAATAACTGGTTTGAAGAAATTGGGCACCCAATATTGTAAGATTTGTAATCCACTTCACAATCAGAACTCTATGTCACCACTGACAGATGACTGGCTATCCAAGACACAAAAGCATGTAAGCACTACATCAGCACATTATGAAGTTAGGGTTTTAAATAAAAGAATATTTCCCTTCTAGCACAATCTAAAATACAGACTTTTTTCTTTTTTTTTTTTTTTTTTTTTTTTTTTGAAGTCTCACTCTGTGGACCAGGTCGAAGTGCAGTGGTGTGATCTCAGCTCACTGCAACCTCTGCCTCCCAGGTTCAAGCGATTCTCCTGCCTCAGCCTTCCTAGTAGCTGGGATTACAGGCACCACCACCAGGCCCAGCTAATTTTTATATTTTTAGTAGAGACAGGGTTTCACCCCATTGGCCAGACTGGTCTCAAACTCCTGACCTCACATGATCTGCCTGCCTTGGCCTCCCAAAGTGCCGAGAGCCACCGCGCTGGGGCTAAAATACAGACTTCTTCAATGTGAGTGCTGCAGCACTAGGTTGGTTGGTGCAATCACTCACTCATTCATTCCTTCATTCATTCGTTTGGTGAGGCTGTGGTAGGCTAGGAACAACACAGACTTCAGAATCAGAGAAACCTGGAGTTCAAATCCCAGCTCTTGCTTTCCTTGCATATCCCTCCATGTTTACCTGTCATCGTTTAGCAGTACTGAAAGTCATACATCATGCATCCAGCACAGGACACAAAGCATTAAAAAGTGCTCAGTGAATGTCTCCTTTTCCCTTCAAACAAGTTCCTGAAAATTACATTTAAAAATCTTCATGCGGTGCCTGGCACACCGCAGACGGAAACTTAATATAATTGTATTGCCATTAGTAATAATAAAAGAGTAGTGGCAGCAATCAGCATAGTGGTTGTAGTGATAGTGGTAGTAAGTTAATCAAAACCTAAAGTGAGCGAGGGTGAAGAGAGGCAGGTTTCCAAGCGTGCACAGTTAATGCCTACATAATCAAGACTCAGCTGTTCAGCACTGAGTAGGAGGGTGTTTCTGGGAGATGCGTGGAGCTTTTCTCTTCCTTGTCAGTGTCTCCATAAATAATTCCTGTAATCAAAATAGTCATTTGCTAGCTTGCCAATGTCATCTTAAAAGAACCTCTCTCTCAACCCAGGTGCTTAAATTGTCCAGTGAGTTTCTCTCCTCTTTAAAAACAAAGGTTTAAGAAGAAGTTGAGGAATGGGACAAACTAGCACCTTGGTATTTGTTCTCCTGTAAACACCAGGGCAAATGTATGTTCCAAAGCGCATCTCACACACATGCTAGGATGTAAGATGCCCTTTCGAACACACACAGCAATGGTTATTAGTATGTTTAGCATAACATGTGCATATTCAAAAAACTAAACAAGCCACAGAAGGCACAAGCAGGCCTTAAAGAAAAAAAAATCTTGAAGTCACTGATACCCCTGCAGCCTGTGCTAGAACGAAATAGAACCCCTGATGCCAGCCACATAGGCTTTCTGATAGTGGGAAACAATGCAGTGGGTACTTTTATTTATTTCTTTATTTTCTGATGGCGTCTTGCTCTGTTGCCAGGCTGGAGAGCAGTGGCGCAATCTCAGCTCACTGCATCCTCCATCTTCTGGGTTCAAGCAATTCTCCTGCCTCAGCCTCCTAAGTAGCTGGGACTACAGGTGCGTGACACCACACCCAGCTAATTTTTGTGTTTTTAGTAGAGATGGGGTTTCATCATGTTGGCCAGGATGGTCTTGATCTCTTGGCCTTGTGATCTGCCCGCCTCAGCCTCCCAAAGTGCTGGGAACACAGGCATGAGCCACCGCGCCCGGCCTACAGTAGGTATTTCTAAAACATAAACTTAAAGTCCAACGCAGGCATGTTTTGTCAATACTGCAGAATCCCAAGCTGCCGATGTGGCGATGATGATGATGACGACGACAATGATGGTGATGATGAGTTAGTGACATGGAAACTATTTACTGCTTACTGCTGACTAGGAATAAGAACATGCCGTAAAGACAGCATATGGTACTGGAAACCAGGATAATGGTTACCTATGGGTGAGGCAAGAGGAATATCTTGGCTCAGAAAGCCACAAGAAGCCTTCTGGGGAGCTGGGAATGCTCTAGAACTTGCTCTAGGTGGTGGTTACACAGCTGTGCACACACGTAAAAATGCACTGAGCTGTCCACTTAAAATGCGTGCATTTGCTTTCTACATGTTAGCCTTGATACAAATGAAATAGCAACTAACAGCATATACTATAAACTCATTTTTAGAAATTACAGCATGGAAACATGGACAATTACAGCAGTCAGCTCTGGGTAGTAAAACTGTAGGCGGCTTTTTTTCTTTTATATGTATTAGTATTTTCTAAATCTGGAGGATACAGTGAATTTGCATTGCTCAGTGTTTAAAGTTAAAATTCACTGTTACCCAAGACATTTATCATGTCGACACCTTCAGTCATTCACTTTCATCTCAAACCTTTCCTCATTCACAGGCTCAGGCAGTCTGGGGCAGGCCCCTCACAGCTGCCTGAGGACATTCTCTACAGTGGGGATGAAGCAGGCATGAGGTGGGAGGTGAGTCGGAAGCAGGCGTTACTAGATCATCTCACTTCCTCAGAGCCTCTGCTCAGACAGGACTGTGTCACCTGGGGCACCTGCCTTCAGGCTCCCACAGCAGAGGGACTGTGAGACCGTCCCTTCAGGATGACCTGACCCCACTGTGGCTGACTCCTGATCCCACTGTTGTTCAATTTCCAGCCTATACTGAAATCTGGGCAGAAATCTAGAACCAGACCCCAAAAGTCTCCTTTTCAGCTCACATGCTCAGGCTTAGATCAGGTTAGCACAAGCAGAGATGAGGAAAGCAGTCTTGCAGCATGCAAGGGCTGCTGTCTCTTGTCTGGAGGTGGGCGTGCAGGGGGGCCTGAATCCAGGGTTCCCAGCACAAACCCGGGTGCAGCGGGGAAAAACATCCAACAGGAAGTTAAAACCAAGCTCTACCTGCTTGCTTCTTGCTGAGTGACCATAAACAAGGATGCTGAATCTCTGAGTATTTCATGAACACTCTGAACTGCCATGTCTTTGTCTACATAATGAGGTCACGACCACCTGCTCAGTCTAATCCACGAGCTTGCTATGAGGGCTCCATAAGGAAATGAGGAGGAAGGTGATGACATCCTAGTGGGCTGTGGACCCCAACTTTTGTCAGAGTGCCTGAGACACAGTAAATCCTTGTAAATATCAGTTGAAGACAGGCAAATGTAAAGAATTATTATTTTTCTTAATGAGGAAACCATAGGGACCAAAGAAATTGCATGAGTTTTTTGCAGGAGAGTCAACCGTGGGTGGCAAATAACCTTTGGAGCAAGCTTGAATTCTAGAGCAGAAGAGAGTTAAAGCCTGGTGTACGTTCAGACACAATATAATACAGGTCAGATCCCATTATAGAACGTAGCTCTTTATAACCAAATGATTTCCCACCCACAGCCTCTGCCTGGCTTTTTTCAAGCAATATATCTGAGATAATAAAATTCCAGTTTGGAAGGAAGGAAGGCAAAGAAAGGAGGGAGGAAGGAATTGACTTATAGTAAGTTCATAAATCCCTTAGAGCTTATTAAAAGGTGATTTGACTTGCTACCTTGAAAAGATCACAATCTATATTTTGAAAGTCATGTCTGTGGGATAAAAACGGATACAAAGGGACTTTGAGGAAAGAAACAGTTGAGAATGGTGTTCGGACAAAAAAAAAATGAACGTTCTTGTGTTAATTCAGTAGTTTTTCAATTTGAGCCTTAACTGAGAAACCATGAGGTCTGTCATCTCTTTGAGATTTTTCCACTAAATGCAGGACATTGTGATAGGCACAGTGGGAGATTCAAAGATGAATTGGTCAGTTCCTGCACTGAGTAACTCCAGGCTGGCAGTAAGGCACAAACACATGTAATTCCAACCCACAGCGGCCAGGGAGGCACGCGGTCAGTCGGAGAGGCAGGGCTAGAAGCTGTGAGATCACAGAAGGGGAGGAGGGCTTTTAGTCTGGGGGCAAGAGAGTTGTGACTGAACCTGGAGAGAGAAGTAAGAAAAAGTAAGAGAACAAGAATTCCAGGCAGAGGGCACGGCCTGATCAAAGGCTGGGTGTGTGGCAGCATGGGCTTCAGACAGAAACGGAAGTGGTTGTTTTCCAGGAGCGCAGGATGTGTGAAAAGGAGAAAGTTGAAATGAGGCTGGAAAGTTTAGTTTGGATGAAAGAAAGGCCTTAAATGCCAACAGAGTTTGAGCCAACATGAGAACTGATGGGAGCTATGGAGGACTGTGAGTGAGGAAGGGTCACGGTCAGAGTTTTGCTTGCAGACACTTGATCAGGCAGTCATGAATGCAATGGAGAGGTACAAGGAGACAAAGGAGGTAGGGAGGCTGCTGTGGAGGCCCACAAAAAATCCCAGAGAGCGGTTGCTGTGAGTTCTTTGTGAACAATTGCAGTGTTCTTTCCTAAGCACTGAAATCAGCTTAATAAAAGGCTTCTTCAAACCCAAGCAAATTAGCAAAGGAGAGCAGCCAGCAGATGCTCTGAAGGCCAGAAAGGGGTATGAATGAAGAGAGGCAGAACAATTTGGGCACAAGTTTGGACTTGGGTACAGTAAGAGGTGTAAGAAGTCGGAAAGTAACTAGGAGGCCGTGGAAATGGCAGCTGCCCAGGCTTGACTGAGCGGCCCACATGCACGCTACAAAGTCTGGCGAAGCCGGAGACTGTTGGGAAGGAAGAAGAGGTTACAGATTGACCCCAGCAGCACTCACCAGGCTGGAGCAAATTAAAAAGCAAATTGGAACTGGCTAGTGAGAAGAGTCCCATCCCTGCCACCTCCAATACTGCCTTGGTCGTGGTGTCTGCAGATGGCAGAGCAAGCAGGCACAGCAATCTGCACCCCATCAATGTGATTGTTCCATGGCGTCATATCGACAGCTGACACCGCACCTCCCTCTGCAGGAGCATCTCTGAAGCTCCGGGAAAGGTTTTCCCAAAGCCCCGCCTCATCTGGAGAGGATCGGGGGCTTTATAACACACTTTCACATACATCATCTCACTTTATTGATGATAATCATCTTAACTGAGAGACACAGGTAGGTACTATTATCCTCACTGAACAAGGTCCAGAGAAAATAAAACATTGGAAAAGTCAGGAGATTTGCTCAAAACCAGGTAGCTACCCATTGGTGGAGCTTGGTGACTTACAAAACCCACTGTAACTTGAGCCCGGAAGCTGGCCGGGACACTGGGCATGTTCTGCGGCACGTCAGACACTCCCAGCTCTCTTAGGGCCATGACTGGCTGGGGGAGAGGCTGGAACTGGGGCACACCAGCAGGCCTGGCTTCAAAGACAAACCTGGAAATGGCAAAGTTAACTGTCTTTCCTTCTTGTTGCGTCCCTTCTACCCGCTACTGCTGAGTGCCTCTCCTGTGCCTTGCCTTGTGCTAGACATTGATGACCACCCACTACCCCATCCTCAGGAACCCAGTGGCCCTGCCAACAGTCCCCCACACCATCTTCCCAAATGCAATGTGCCATTCATTGCCCAACTTCTTGGGGCCCAAGGGAAGTGGGAGACCCAGGGGAGTCTGTGATGTTTAAGCTGGGCTTTATCATATGAATAGGAGGTCACCTTTGGACATAAGCAAGCCTTAGAGATGCTACAGGGCATGGAGTGATCTGTCACAGTCAGGAGTTCTACGAAGAGTAGGGGAGGTGGTGGAAATACGGGATACAGGAGTTATCAGAAATGTGGAGTGGGCAGGGCCCTTGAAGGCCAACTGAGGGACATGGCTTTCACTCTGCAGTCCCTGGAAAGCCATCAGAGAGCTCTCAGCAGTAGAGTGTTAATGTGACTTCAACGCTTAGATGATGACTCTAGTAACTGCATGGAGGAAAGATGATCCTAGAAGCTATTCCAGGGAGAGGGGCTGAGAATCTGGGCCACAGTGAAAGAGTAGGAATAGTGATATGGAGGCCCTGTTTCAGGATTTGTTCAACAGCCGAAAAGATGGATCTTAATAATTAAATTGGGTTGGGAGGTGTAAGTTGGGAAGAAGAATCAAGGTAGATTTCACAGTGATACCATTGAGACGGGCTGGAAGGAGGAGAGATAGGAAAAGTGTGATACAGAAGGAGCAGGAGTTCCACTTAGGGCACACTGAGTAAGGTGTTTAGTTCCTGGGGACATGGCCAAGTGCCACATGGAGGGATGCAGAAGCTCAGCGTGTGGGAAAAGGAGAGGAGAGTGGCAGAAGCTGCAAAGCCAGGGACTGAGTCCTAGAGAAAGACCACTGGGTGTGGCAGTTAGGAGGCTGGTCTTAAGCAGTCTTGGCAAAAGCATTATCAGGGTCAATGAAGCTGTGAACGAGAGACTCAAGTGAGTTGACAGTGGATAAGGGCAAAGGGACAGACAGACACAGATGGGCTCCTGTGCTCTCCCCAAGCCCCATCCCCGTCCAGTCCCTCACATATACTCCTGGCAGATCAGTTCCCTCCCCAATCCATCCAGGCAACTTCTTCTGTGCAAAGGATACCATTGTGCCAATTGTTCACCTCCAGAATGAATGCCATACTTGGGACCCTAGCACCCTCTATACAGTTAACAGGGCATTCAAGGTCTGCCTAACCAATACCACCTGATGCTCCACTACATGTGCCCACCAGAGACCAGATGATCTGGGACTTCCCCTACAAGTCTTTCATTTTGCTACCTCTGCACCTTTGCCATCTCCATTCCTTCTGTCTAGAATACCCTTCCTTTACATCTCCATTTGCTGAAATTCTGCCCAACCTTCCTGGCCCAGGTGCCACCTCCATCAAAAACCCTCCTTAATCCTCAAATCTGAATTAGCTTCCCCTTAACCTGAAGAACCCTTATCACAATGCACACCATGGGGTAGTGGCCTCATCCCCATTCTCTATCACCACTGGACTATAAACTCCTAGAAGGCAATTGTCATATGCAGAAGGCTTTGCACATAGCAATGCTCACTATATAACTGGCACACTGAATGCTGACCTTCTCCTCTGCTAGGCATCCTGTCCTACTGACATATGAGGGCTGTCCTTCACTCTTCCTTCACATCAACCAGCCAACCCAGCACAATGGTGGACCTCCCTGACATCACTGACCCCTACCTTTGTGCCTGCCATTAATAAAGCTCTAAGTGGGCAAGCACATCCATGAGCTGCTTTCCCTAAACGAGGATGTGAGATCAAAGTAGAGGCTCTGCAAATGGGCCAGAACCAGGTTGGTTCCGTATTCTGTATCAGTGCCCCCGCTCCCGTACCACCTGAGCCACTGCCTGATGCCTCTTCATTCCAGAACTCCTGGCTCCTGCCCCAACACAGATGGTCACAGTCCTTTCTCTACGGAGCTCATCAACTTATATAGGTGTTAATATCCACACAGAGAGAAGGTTCCTTTCTTTCTTAGGTAGCATGTGAGTGTGAAAGGATCACAGTTTAACCAAGGCACATAAGGCAACAGGACAAAGAGCTCACTTCCAAGACTGGAGTCATGGAGGATTTTAGGAGGGGTATAGGACTGGTGAAGGCTGTGGTCAGAGGAGAAGGGAGAGGGCCACCTGGATGAGGTCAGGGTGTGAGATAGATGAGGTGGCAGCCAGAAGGCATGGCAGATCATTCCGGCTGAAGCAGCCAACTTCTGTGGGGAGCAGTGAGACAGAGGCAGAAAGACAGGTCAAGGCCAGCATGAGGAGGCTTGAACACCAGACGATGGGGAACCACCACTGAGGATTTCTGAGTAAGAAGACCTTGTGAAACATGTTCTTTCTTAAAGGTGGTTTAATTGGCTAGCTGTACAGAGGATAAACTGACTTGAAGAGAATCTGATACTCTGAACAATATTAGGGTGCTTGTGGCAATAAAATAGCTTCAGATAATAAAAAGAGAGTGGACCAGAAGAGGTGAAAGTGGAAAGACTTCAAAGAAAAATCAACCAAAGGTTTGTGTTCTTTGGGAACCATTTTGCCTGATGGGCCAGAGAGAGGTGCAGACTCTCAACCTAAGCAAGTTCTCTGCCCAGAGGTACCAAAGCCCCAGGATGGTTTTATTGGTGGAAAACCAGACAGTGAGTAAGAAATGTCATTCACTCTGGTCATTTTCATTCAGGGACTGGCCAAAGTTCTCTTCTCATCTTCAGTCAACGTATTTTATTCAATGTGAAACTCACTATATTAATTTTTTAACATAATGAGAGTAGAAATTGTCAATTTTAGGAGCACATATGCGAATTTCCCCGCACAGGAGAGAACATGAATCCCATCAGTTAAAAATAGCAGTTGAGCTCACTTTCCCCCACACACTAATTTTAATAAACTTACTCTGAAATTAGCCTGCCACTATGAAGATAGCTGCTCATCGAAAATGTTCCCAGTAAGCACTAAGCTTGCTTCCCAAGAGCTCAAGTACTCCCAGGAAAATCTGAACGATGCACAGTTCTGAACAGAACCCATGGTCTTCTCACCAGACTCACTTCCCCTGACCTCCCTCCAGCCAGGCAGCAAGGGCCATCTTGGACTCATTCTATTCCATCTCCCCAGTCCTGCTAGCCATGACTTGCTGTAGGGGTCTTCCTTTAGGATGTTTTCCATAGCCACCCCTTTTTCTCTGTTCCCACCAATGCTGTAACCTCTTCACACCTCATTCATTCAAACATCCAAACATCCATATATTCTGCATGTATTGAGCACCTGCAATGGGCAAGGTACAGTGCTAACTGCTAAGGTTATACATTAATAACATATGGTCCCTGTTCTCAAAGAGTTCCAGATCTTTTGAGTCCAGTGGAGAGATAGATAAGTCAAGGGTTAGGTTGAAACCCACAGGATAAGTGATATGACTTAGGTGTAATGGGAATAATTGAGAATGCTGATGGCAGCAGAAAAGGCTAGATTACTGGTATCACTTCCAAACTTGTCCTTCCCTGATTCCTGGCAGAGTCACCAAATTAGTTTTTATATCATCACGGCCTGGTATAGTATCTTGCAGACAATACAGCCTCGATAACTGTTGAGTTCAATAGAAACAAACCTATCCCAAGTATTTTCCTCAATTTGCACTCCAGCTAAAAAAAGCATTCAGTATCTCCCCATCACCAGCTACATCAGGGCACATCCTGCTGCCTGGCTTTTGAAGTCATTCACCATCTGGTCCTCCCTGGTTATCCAATCTCATTTTCTGCTGTACTTCAACCCAGTGATTTCTGCCTTTATCTGTAGCATTGTTGCAAAGGCCAACTTGGCCCAGTGCTCATGCCTGCTCATAATCTCCCTTGCCCTCTTCAGCCAAAGCAGAGGGGCTCAGTTCAAGCTCAACTTCTAAGAAGCTGTTCCCCACTTCATCAAGCCTCACCAACTGCCTACATTAGTGTCTAAGGTCTATTGTCCACTACTGCACATGGTGTTTTCATCTTAAAATACCAGCTAATAAGAATATTTTAAGTCAAGCGTGGTCGCTCACACCTGTAATGCTGGCAGTTTGGCAGGCTGAGACTGACAGACCACTTTGAGCTCAGGAATATGACTGGCCTGGGCAACATGGTGAAACCCTGTCTCTCCAAAAAATACAAAAATTAGCCAGGCATTGGTGGCTCACACCTGTAGTCTCACTACTCAGGAGGCTGAGGCTGGAGAATCACTTGAGCCCAGGGAGCGGAGGTTGCAGTGAGCCGAGACTGTGCCATTGCACTCCAGCCTGGGTGACAGAGTGAGATCCTCTCTCAGAAAAAAGAAAGCAAGTGTATTTTATTAACTGACAGCCTATCTATCTTCCCACCTTGCCTCCACTTCCTGCAACCCCTACCCTAATTATCCCCCACATATCCCTCTACATTTTTAAGAAGCCAGACATTCTGCCTTTATGTCCAAGAAACGCATAGCCCAGCAGAACACAGGTAACAGCTGACTGGCTTTTCCATTTTGAGGGCCTACTCCTGAAGATATGAGGGCACAGTGGAGTCTCTACAATGGCGCCCTTGACCATGACTCCTCAAAAGACTAGAAAGGACCTTCCAAGTTGAGAAAAGGGCAGAATCAGAGTGCAAAGGAGAGCTTGGTTATCAGTTTCCAAGGAGGAACACTGAGCTTGACCCAATCAGCCTCCAGTCGGGAGGGCAGAGCAAGGACTCGGGGCTGAGGTTTGAGGGGCAGAGCTAGTTTTGGTGGAAACCTGATCAGCAAAGGAATGGAGAGGTAAGGAGTAAAGCTCTCTGCAGCAATGGCTAACTGTCTTGAATATCCATTCACCAACTTTTGAAAAATACTGAGTTTACTGAGGTATAATTTAGAGAAAATTTTAGCCCTTTTAGGCATAAGGTTCCATAAATTTCAACAAGCTTACACAGTCAGGTAATCACCACAATCAAGACATAGAGAATATACATAAATCCAAAAGATTCCCTCACATTTCTCTGCAGCCCATTTCCTTACTGTACCTTCAGGCTCTGGCAATCATCGATCAGTTTTCTGTCTTCTTAGCTTTTACTTTTCAAGAATTTCATGTATACCTTGATTGTGGGGATGGTTACACTAGTGTATGCACACATTCAAACTCATCAAATTGTATACCTAAAATATGTGCACATTTTTGTATGTTAATTATACCTTAATAAAGGTGTTTTTAAAAAGATTTAGCATTAGTTCATGAGTACAAAATAGTCACTCATCACAAATGCTAAAACCATCAGCTTTTATCCTGTACACATACCCTGTATCCCACTTTCCCCAAATGAGTTATTTCGTTGTGGCTGCTCTGGACACAGTGCTTATGGGGAAGCCCTGCTCCACAAAGAGCAGTACCTCTGCTACTAATTTTTTTTTTTTTTTTTTTTTTTTAAAGAAAGTTACTGCCTGTGTAATCCCAGCTCTTTGGGAGGCGGAGGCAGGTGGATCACAAGGTCAAGAGATCAAGCACATCCTGGCCAACATGGTGAAACCCTGTCTCTACTAAAAATACAAAATAATTAGCCGGGTGTGGTGGCACGCGCCTGTAGTCCAGCTACTCAGGAGGCTGAGGCAGGAGAACTGCTTGAATCCGGGAGGCGGAGGTTGCAGTGAGCCGAGATCGCGCCACTGCACTCCAGCCTGGTGACAGAGCGAGACTCCATCTCGAAAAAATAAATTAAAAAATTTAAAAAAAAAGAAAGTTATTTAGTTGTACACTGTTTGAGTTACATACATAGAGTGTAGACAGGTGTGGACATGTGTCCTCATTCTCTTCAATCTTACCTAGGAGAAGGATTGCTGGGTTGTTTGGTTAAGTGTATGTCTGACTTCATAAAAAAACTGCAAAACTTCTATACCTCAATAAACTCAATATTTTTCAGTTTTTTTAGAAGAGTACAGAAGTGACTGTACTACTTTACATTCCCTCCAGCAAAGTATGAGACTTCCAGTTGCTCTGAGTCCCTGTCAGCCTTTGGATAATGAGTTTTGTAACTTGTTGCTTTTCCATTCTAACAGGTATGTTGTGCTATCTCACTGTGGTTTCCATTTACATTTCCCTGATGCCTAAGGATGCTGAGCCTCTGCTCATGTGCTTATTTACCATCTACGTCTCTTCTTCAGTGCAGGGTTTATTTATTCCTTTTGTCCATTTAAAAATTCAGATTGTTTATTTTGTTCTTATTGAGTATTGAGAGTTCCTGATATATTCTGGATATGAGGTATCTGTTCTACACATATTTTCTCCCAGTCTGTGACTCCTTATGGTTTTAACAGAGTCCTCTGAAGAAAATGACTTTTTAATTTTGATAATGCCAACGTATTCATTTTTTTCTTGATAACTTATCTGTTTCATGTTCTATATACTCTTATTCTTTCTTTTTTTTGAGACGGAGTTTTGCTCTTGTTGCCCAGACTGGAGTGCAATGGCGCAGTCTCAGCTCATTGCAACCACCACCACCCAGGTTTAAGCGATTCTCCTGCCTCAGCCTCCTGGGTAGCTGGGACTACAGGGGCATACCACCATTCCCAGCTAATTTTTGTATTTTTAGTAGAGACGGGGTTTTGTCACGTTGGCCAGGCTGGTCTCCAACTCCTGACCTCAGGTGAGCCACCTGCCTTGGCCTCCCAAAGTGCTGGCATTGCAAGCATGAGCCACTGCACCCGGCCTACTGTTATTTCTTAATAGGACCCTCCCAAATTTAACTTGGACACATCCTGCTAAGGACTACATTTACAGCCTCCTTTATAGCTAGGAGTGGCCATATGACTATACTCAGACCAATGGGATGTGAGCAGATGTGATATGTACAGCTCTCCATTCATCCCTAATGAAAGAAAAGCCCCCTGCTCTGGACTTCTCTCTTCTCCCTTTCCCCATTCCTATGGGCTGGGACACAAATGTGGCAGTAACAAACTTAAGCCACACAGACGAGGACCCTAATGGTGGAGAAACATGATAGAAGAAACCTGAATTCTGAGATGACTCACAGAGCAGGGCTGCCCTCTAGGCCTGGAGTACCACACTATCACATGAAAGAGACACAAATGTCTACCTTAAACCAATCTATTTTGGAGGCAGGCATCTTTCTCACAGTGATTTAGACTTTATCCTAACAAACACACTCTTATTTCTTAGGAAGTAGAAAATAATCTTCAATTCCCTGGGCCCAGCCTCGGTGCTGTGACATGTGTGTGCACAGCAGTTTCCCATAAGCCCCAGTGTGATTTGAGGGCAGCATAATAATTTAGCCCTAGAGTAACTCAGGGGCAGCAGAACAAATTTTATTTATTTATTTTATTAGGAGGGGTTGGGGGACAGAGTTTCACTCTTGTCACCCAGGCTGGAGTGCAGTGGCACAATCTCAGATCACTGCAACCTCTGCCTCCTGGGTTCAAGCAATTCTCACGTCTCAGCCTCCTGTGTAGCTGGAATTATAGGCACATGCCACCACGCCCAGCTAATTTTTGTATTTTTAGTAGAGACAGGGTTTCACCATGCTGGCCAGGCTAGTCTGGAACTCCTGACTTCAGGTGATATGCTTGCCTTAGCCTCCCAGATGCTGGGATGACAGGCCTGAGCCACCACGCCCGGCCAAATTTTAAAAATGAATAAACCTTGCCCCACCTTGGCCAAGACAGCAACGTTCACCATGCCCAAGAGCAGTGAAAATCAGTTCATCAATTTGTTCTTCATTTACCCAAAAGTAGCATGGATGTGGTGCAGACAGCCAAAGGGCCAGAGGACACCTGAGTGGGGATGAGGGAAGACACAACAGTGACCTAGAGTGACCAAGGGTGAGATACAAGACTGAATTAGGAGAGTGTGGGTAGGCAAAACAGCTCACCCCAGCACCCCAGCCAACACTTAGCCTCAGTTTTAGTATTTTATAAGTCCCCTAGAATTTAAATACAAATTCAGGAAAAGGGAGTGGTGTGGCTTCATATGCAGATTACATTTCCACTACTCAAACCACAAAAACTTGTAATCACAATGAAGGCATTATGGCAAAATATAGTTTTCACACACCAGAGTTTCTGTCGTGAGGTTCACGCTCACTGTTCCACTGCTGCATTGCCCGGCAGAGGCCTACACACTAGCAAGCATGATTATTTCATTTGATCTTCACAATTAGCAGCACTAGCAGGTAGGTACTTTTATTACCCTATTTAAAGCCGAGAAAAATGAGGCTCAGAGAAGTTGCATGGTGTAGTCATTCCCTCAACACGCGTTCTCCCTCCTCTGGAAAATAGCCCCCCAGTTTTACTTGGGGATCTACCCTAGCTCCACTCATAGTCCGTGTGTCCTGGGGCAGGGTGCCATGCACAACTCTGGGCCTAAAACAATCAGATCACTGCCTGCCTGAGAGATTTCTGCAGGATAGGTGAGTGATCTCAATGGCTTTAAATGGAGCTTCCCAGGGTTTCACGGGATTGGCTAGAGAAGGATCTCGCCTTCCCCTCTGGACTTGAACTTGAGAGGATGCGAGGCTGAGACTAAAGCCAGGCAGCAAGCAGACCCAAAGATGGAGAGAAACTGTCTGAGTGTTGAATCAGTCAAAAGCCAGCCCTAGCATGGAATTACTAGTCATGTTAGTTATATTCACTTCCTGGGGCTGCCATAACAAATTATTACAGTCTGGGGGACTTCAAACAACAGAATTCAATTGTTGCACAATCCTGGAGGTTAAAAGTCCAAAATTAAGGTCTTGGCAGGGCCATGTTCCCCAGTGAGGCTCTAGGGGAGGGCTCTTCCTTGCCTCTCTTCCTTGCCTCTTCCTAGTTTCTGGTGCTGCCGCAATCTTTGGCTGTCCTTGGCTTGCAGCTGCATAACTCCAGTTTCTGCCTCTGTTGTCCCATGACTTCTTCCATCTGTGTCTTCACATTGTCTTCCCTTTGTGCATCTCTGTGTCCAAATTTGCCTCTTCTGATAATGACACCAGGTCATTGGATTAGAGCCCACCCAAGATGACCTCATCATAACTTGGTTATATCTGCAAAGTTCCTACTTCCAAATGAGGTCACATTCACAGGTGTTTGTGTGGTGGCAGTTGAGGGGAGGGTGTTAGGACTTGAACACATCCTTTTGGGGACACAATAAAACCTGCAACATCAGGCAGTAAATTCCCTCTAAGCTTATCCCCTTTGGTTTGGGTTTTTGATCTTCTGTATCAAGAAAAAAGCAGGGTCAAGACATACCCTGACGTCTCTTATTAACTTTCGGAGTCTAAGTCAATGACAGAAACTAAAAGCTGGGTCTTTACCTTAATTAACCACAGAGCCTGTCTACACCTACTCAACCTCTCCTTTCCAAATATCAGTGGCTAGGCCAGACACAGTGGCTCATGCCTATAATCCCAGCACTTTGGGAGGCTGAGGCAGGAGGATTCCTTGAGGCCAAGAGCTCAAGATCCGCCATCAAAACCCCATCTCTAAAAAAAAATTGGCTGAGCATAGCGGCACATGCCTATAATCCCAGCTACTCAGGAGGCTGAAGCAGGAGTATTTATATTTAAATTCTAGGGGACTTATGAAATACTAAGACAAAGGCTAAGTCTTGGCTGGGGTGCTGGGGTGAGCTGTTCTGCCTACCCACACTCTCCTAATTCAGTCTTGTATCTCACCCTTGGTCACTCTAGGTCACTGTTGTGTCTTCCCTCATCCCCCCTCAGGTGTCCTCTGGCCCTTTGGTTGTCTGCACCACATCTATGCTGCTTTTGGGTAAATGAAGAAGGAGATGTAGGCTGAATTAAGCCAGGATCACACCACTGCATTCCAGCCTGGGCAACAGAGTGAGACCTCATCTCTAAAACAACAACAGCAAAAACAAAAAATCATTTTTACTTTGGGCAGAGGTCCACTGTTAACTTTCTTCGGCCTCCTGACCCCTGCATACAACATGCTCAAGGAATAGGAGATTGATTGTTATTTAATTAACCAAAATTCAACTAGTGAAATGAAATTATGTATCATTTATCATAGAGTGATGGGCTGAGCGATGACCAGGATTTTTATCTTGGAAATAAAAAGTTATTGATTGCCTGCATGGTTGCACTTTCAGATATCTCCAATTTTGAAAGCTCACCTCAGGTGGTAATAAGAACATCTGCCCCTCCCCAGACATTTAATTTCCCAAACAGAACACCGGCCATGCTTCTTTCACACACATGGGTGTGTTTACTTCAGGGCCTGAGAGAAGGCTGAAATTTCAGCTTATTATACCAAAAATATGAAAATAAAACTGATCTCTCTAGGATCGTATTAAATGAAAACAGCTTCTTAGAGGCAACTGGAGGAAGCAAACTGAAAGAGAGGACAGGGCTCTGGGCAGGAAGGGTGACAGAGAAAGGATGCAGAGTGGGAGGCAGCACCCAGGACTTCTGCAGAAATAGATGCAAGCCCACAAAAATCCCATATGGTCCAGATTAGCTGTGCAGTCATATCTTCCTCACGTTCTTCTGTCAGGTCCCCAAATCACTGTGTGACACCACAGCTAATGAGCACACTCTTCCCTGATTCCTACTTGGCTGGTACCAGACCCAGTCACACCCATGGAAACCCTGCCAGTCAAACGTGACTGGGTAGGGGAATCACCTGGGCAGCTCAGCTTGTAAGAAAGGCAAATCAGGGGGCTGCATCCCCAGGCACTTTTGAGCAGTATTATCACAGACTGGGAAACTCCAAACAACAGAATTCAACTGTTGCACAAGTCCAAAATTAAGGTCTTGGTAGGGCCATGTTCCCCAGTGAGGCTCTAGGGGAGGGTTCTTCCTTGCCTCCTCCTAGTAAATTCCCTCTACGCTTATCCACTTTGGTTTCCTGTGGCTGCTTGTTATGGTTTGGCTCTATGTCCCCACCCAAGTCTTACCTTGAATTGTACTCCTGTAACTCCCACGTGTTTTGGGAGGGAGGGAGCTGATGGGAGATAATTGAATCGTGGGGGCAGTTCCTCCATGATGTTCTTATGATTAAGTCTCAAGGGATCTGATGGTTTTATAAAGAGGAGTTCCCCTGCACAAGCTCTCTCTCTTTACCTGCTGACATCCACGTAAGATGTGACTTGCTCCTCCTTGCCTTCCACCATGATTGTGAAGCCTCCCCAGCCACATGGAACCATAAGCCTATTAAACCTCTCTTTTATAAATTGTCCAGTCTGGGGTATGTCTTTATCAGTAGCATGAAAAGGGACTAATACACTGCTGTAATAAACGATCACAAATGGGCTGGCTTAAAACAACAAGCGTATTTGCTCACATGATTGATAGAGGCCAGAAGTCCAAAATCAAGGTGTCAGCAGTTGGTTTTATTCTGGAGACTTTGAGGGACAATCTGCCTCTTCCAGTTCCAGGGGCTGCCAGTGACCCTTGGCATGCCTGGGCACGTGGCTGCATCACTCTAATCTCTGCCTCTGTCTTCACATGGTCTCTTTCATGCATCCCCATCTTCCCGTAGCCTGCTCCCTTGTGTGTCTGTGCCTTAAATCTCTCTGTCCTCTCTCTTCTAAGACACCAGTCATTAGATTTAGGAACTACCCTAAATCTAGGGTGATCCCATCAAAAGATCCTTAACTTGGTTATGTCTGCAAAAGCCCTATTTCCAAATACAGTCACATTCGCAGCTACTAGGGTTAGGTCTCAGGCGCATCTATGGTGGGGGGTACACAATTCAGCTCATTACAATAAATTTGGGAAAGACCCATAAACTTGAATTTTTCACAGGTACCCAAAATGACTCTGATGTGGGTGATCTGTAGGCCATACTCTGAGAAACACTGATCCAGTTGCTGGGGACTCAAAGTTGAACCAGATATGGTCCCCTTCCTTGGGGAGCCTGCCACCCAGCAGAAGATACAGGCAGATGAGCAATGATTACAACAGAAAGTGTGGCCTAGCGACGCTCAGACAAGCAAGGCTCAAGCAAGGAGTCAGACAGACCAGGATTCAAGTCCTGCCTCTTCCACTTACCAGATGTGAGGGTCTGAGCAAGTTCCTTAGCCTGTCTGAGCCACTGTTTCCTTATCTGTAAAATAAGAAAGAATTCCTGCACTACGTCATTGTGAGTACAAGGCCATGTAAAATGTTTCACATGAACAATCCACTCAAGAAACAGTCATTGGTTATTAAGGTGGGAAGTAAGTTAGACCCATTTTCATCCCCCTCATGGCCACTGGCTATGTGCTCACCTCATGTTCGTGGAAGTTAAGGAGGTGTTACTCTGGAAAAACTCTGCTGGAATGGGCAGGAAAACTCCTGAAGGACCTAATTCAGGATTCACTGACTTATTCAACAAGCATTTATTGAGCACCTGCTGCATACAGAGTGCAGTGTATAGGCCCTTGAAACAAAGAGCCAAACAAAGCACACAGCCTGGTGAGGAAACCCATTGGTACAATAATGCAGTCAGCGCAAAGTGGGGGAAGGCCCAGCCCACTGTAGGACATCCCATGCCATGTAGCTCTTGAAGACATTCCATCCTTTAGTACGCTCACGCTCTTATTGTCTATGGTATGACCTTCCTCCCAGACTATATCATGAAAGCCCCAGGAGATCTTTGAGGGTAGGGAAATTCTTTGTCTTATGCATCACTGAATCCCAATCCCAAGCATCTAACAATGTACCTAACTCCTAACAGGCATCTGATAGGCAATTGTTGTAGTGACAATTCTAATGCGATTTAAGGGCCTAACACTGGACTTCTAAGGGAGAACTACCTCCAGCCTCCCTGACTACTAAGTATCTTGATGGGCCCAGAAACAAAGTCCCCAGAGGATCTGTCCCTTGACTTAAAGCCTGACAGTTTGAGAAGATAGAGCCAGGCTGCAATACACTGGATCATAACACCAGACAGGAGAGCTTTCAAGTACTAGACCAATGCTGGGCAAACTAAACTAGGGCAGAAGCTACCGCTTGTCATTCCTCTTCAGAAACACAAGGCTCTGCACACACTGGGCATGAAGCACTATTATCAGACTGACCTGGAGACCCAGAAAACGATGAAAGGAGTGAGACAGTAGAGGGTTTCCCTTCTCATACCCCACAAGGGAAGGAAAAGAGCAAACCCATACATTCCGCATGGAGTGCATAGGAGTAAAGAAAAGGAAGCCCCAACCGGGCGCGGTGGCTCACGCCTGTAATCCCAGCACTTTGGGAGGCTGAGTTGAGTGGATCACCTGAAGTCAGGAATTTGAGACCAGCCTGGTCAACAGCGTGAAACCCCATCTCTACTAAAAATACGCAAATTGGCCAGGCGTGGTGACGCGCGCCTGTAATCCTAGCTACTTGGGAGGCTGAGGCACGAGAATCGCTTGAACCTGGGACGCGCAGCTGAGATCGCGCCACTGCGCACTCCAGCCTGGTTGACAGAATGAGACGTCTCAAAAAAAAAAAAAAAAAAGGGAAAAGGGGCCTTGGGCTGGAGCTTGGTTCTCAGAAGGGAGAAATTCCCCAGTATGGCTAAGTAACACCGGGAACTGCCAGCACAAATGGTGGCAAATCAGGGCAGATTACCTGTGAGAGGGAGACATCCGCATTCCCTCTCACCTGGAGAGGCCAGCAGCTTCCCCTGGTCAGCAAAACTCTTAGTGGGGACTAAAGAGCAAACAGCACAGGAGCCTGAAAGTGGGCCCCCCGCGTATGTTTATGACAAAAGAGTCGCGGGGCAGGGGACACGGTGTTCTGTGCTTCCACAAATCGAATCACTTCTGCACCTGTGTTTCACTTTTTTGATAAATGCCCCTCCCCACCTTACACATGGTAGGCCCGCAGTAAACACGTGTTGACTGGATTGAGTTAGTGAATCAGTGAACGGCTTCGGGGGACACCCGAAGTCCCCCAACGCGAACCACCACCGCCGCAGAGAATTCCACCTGGCCCAGGTGCCACCCCAGGGCTCGGATTCTCCCCCATGGCACCACCTTTCCGCTTCAGTCCCAGGCGTCCAATCGCTTGACTCCACAACAGTGGCGAGCAGGCAGGCAGGTGGGGCTTGGCACCTTCGCCTCCCGGATCCCAGGGCTGCAGCCTCCAATGCAGGGCTAACCCCTGCCGGGGGGAAGGGCCCTCCCCAAAGGCTGGCACCAGATGGCGCGGAAGAAAGTGGCGCCCGCGCAGACCCGAGTGCGGGAGGAGCGGCCACCTGGCGGGGTCGCGCGGGGGCTGCAGCCGCGGCCACGGGGGGTGCGCGCCCCCCGCCCGTCCCTCCCGGCTGGGCCTCTCCGGGGGCGCGGGCCCGGGGCCCATCCCGCCTGGCCGGCGCCGCGGCCTCACCTCGCTCACCAGCCCCTGCCAGTCGCTCTCGGTCCGGTCGCCGTTCATGGCCTCCTCCTCCATGCGCCGGCCGGCCTCACGGACCCCCGCCTCCTCCTCCTCCTCCTCCTCGCGGCGTCGCGCCGCCGCCGCCCGGGCCCCGCGCGGCCCTGAGAGGGCCCGGAGCCTCCGAGCCGCCGCACCGCCGCCTCCCTCGGCCGCCCGCGCTGTTGACTCCACGTCAGCCTCCGCGGGAGGAAAGGGAGGAGGGGCGCGGCCGCCGGGGCCGCAGACACAGCCCGGGCCGCAGCCGAGCCCCGCCGGCCCGCCCCGCGCCCTCCGCCCGGCGACCCAGGCTCCGGGACCCCCTGCCCGGCCTCTAGGCAAACGGAGGCCGGGGTCTCAGCCCACAGGACCCTCGGGACCCCTCAGCGCTCTCCGCACAGAAGATGGGACCCACGGACCGGCCTGTGTCCTGCGCAAGAAGCACATCCCCAAATCCAGCCCTTCCGTGACCACCATCCCGACTCTCGCCCCTAGAATGTAAGCTCTCCGAGGGCAGGGGCTTCCTTGGTTCGCTGATGGCATGATCCTGGCACGTAGGAGATGCTCTACAAATCTTTGTTGAACGCAAGAATGAATGAACCACATATTATTGTATACTTAGCACTATTTTTTAAACTGTTAATGTTTGCTTGTATCTATTTTTTTTTTAACGTATCAGCTATCATAAATAGAAAGCAAATGTAAACACTGAAAATAAAGCATTCAATTCTAAATAGGGCCAAAAACCCTGAGGGGGGTGGTTAGCATGGCTTGAGAGAGGTGTTAAAGACAAGCTGGCATTGGTGGTATCCCATGGCTCATGCCTGTAATCCCAACACCTTGGGAGGCTGAGGTAGGAGGATCCCTTCAGGACAGGAGTTCAAGACCAGCCTGGGCAACGAAGCGAAACACCCCCTTTCTACAAAAAATAAAACAGCAAAAAGAAAAGACATTGGCATTAAGCTGAGACTTCTACTAAGAGCAAGGACTGAAAGAGAATGACAGAGGAAAGTTGAATCTCACACGTAAGTCAGTCTTATCCAAGGTGGTGTTCCTGTGACACCTAAAATCCCCTCATGGACAACCACCTATGGTGAGCCCTCTGTACTCCCAGAAACACTATGCGTGGAGATGAGCAAGAAGGTTGAGAAGTCGTGAACCCATTGTACAGTTGTGGAAGCATCATAGACAACATTTATTTATAGTTTCACCCCTGTTGATTCTGGATCAACTTTGTGAAATGAATGTTATCCCCATTTATCAGATAAGAAAACTGAGGCATGAAACATGGAGAAACAGGGACTCAACTAGGACTTCTGGCTCCAGCATCTTGGAAATCTAAGGATGAAGTATCACGTTGGAAGTCTTTTCTTGGCCTTGTTTTGCACATGATAGATTGTTTGCAAAATGGTAGCAGTCATTCCCCTTCTTTGTTCATTGCCTTGCCACTGTCTCACTCTGTTCTCAGTCATGTGACTTGCTTTGGCCAAAGCAACGTTTGTACATGTGGTACCAGAAAAAAAGGCTTGTAAAGCACTTGTGCAGTGGGACTTACTCTTGCTTCTGCCCTTGGCAACCTGTGATCACCACCATGTACACAAGCTCAGAATAGCTTGCTGGATAAGATAGGACTCCCAACCAACAGCCAACAATCACTAGATGCGTGAGTGAGGCCATTGACCCCCCGCAGCTGACGACAAGCACATGATTGAGCCCAGCTGAGGCCGACAGAAGAACCACCCAGCTGAGCCTTCCTCAATTAGCTGACTCATAGCATCACATACTAAATAAGTAGTTGTAGTTTAAGCCACTAAGTTTTAGGGCAATATGCTAGGTATCAAAATGGATGGTGACACAACTGATGAAGGGCCTGAATGGCTTGAACTCTCCCTGGCAGCCCTTCAAAAAGCAACAGTCCCTGAGATCATAATCTAAAGAAGATTCTATAACAAACTGGCTGGCCAGGCTCTAAGAAAAGGAACCAGTGTACTAGTCAGCACATTGGTTTTCTGCCTGTTGCATACAACTGCAGCACTCATCCTGGGGAAGTTCAATAAAATTGCATACAATGGTCCCTGTCCTAGGGGGCTTGCAAACTAATGCTCTAGAGAACAGAAGGAAAAAAGGCCGGGGCGGGGGGCGGGGGCTAGAATGCAGCTAAAGCTTCTGGTCTTCTGACCATTCGGGACTGCCTAACTCATTATCTTTTGAATCCAAGGAGGTAGAAAGAAGGTCATCCTTGAGCTGAATGTCTGGAGTTAATTAACTCAGTGCCAAGCACTTGTTCCTAAGCCTGACGTCTCATGCCTAAAAAGCAAGGTACTGTCCGCCAATATATTGCCCTTTGGCAAGCCATCTAGTTTCATCCTGACCTGTGGATGAAATAGACTGTAGGAAAAGTGGGCAGAACTTGGTCCATCTGCCTTTCAAGCCTCCTTGTCTGCACCTTGCTCTCTGCCTGAGTTCAGGTGGGAAAGCCCATTCCAGTTTCCACATTTAACTGATCCCTTCAAGATGTACCACTGTTCCTTTGGCGCCCTCACTGGTATTTCAGGCAGCAGGACAGACAATGAACCATTGAGAGCCAAGAAATCTTCACATTCCAGACTATGTACCTTTAAGAGTACTCTCCCTGTGACTCCATTTCCCCTATTTGCTTTCCTTCTCTGAAATAAGTGAGATAGTTATTAAGATATTTAAAAATAAAGCTGGGGAGGAAAATCAAAGTGTGGCAAACCTCTACCCTCCCCAGCATATGGAGAAACTTTCAACTCAGTTGAAACGGCTTCTCTAGCTGCCTGGGTTTTCCTTAGAGGTTTCATGCCCCAAGTGCCAGCTCAAACCTGCTTTGCTTGTGAGATGTGATGAAATCACAAACCAAGGCAATGTAGCTGCAAGCAATTCTTTTTTATCTCTTTTCATTTATGTAGCCTGACATTGAGTAATAATAATAATTAAATGCAGTTTAAGCTTTTAGGCACCTATACCAGAAGGCCTCTAGATACCTCATCAACAGCAGCCCAGATTGACAAAAAGAGAGCTAATTATTTTGTGGTTAACTTTTTTCAAAGAAAAAATAAACCCATACACCAACTATCTTTATCCCTATAAAAGCAGTACATTAAATGTCCCATCCGACAGTCCACTGGCACAAGACCACTTAAAAACCCGGTGCCCTTGTCTTAAATGTGCCACCCCGTTGCAAAGTATTGAAACGTTTGCTTTAGCCTCCATTTTCACATCCCCTTGTTTTCTGAAAACTCATCTCCAGAGACCTAATTTTTCCATATATATTCATAGCCCCAGGACCAGTTTTATTGATTTATTTATGTGCAACTATAGTGTTAGAAGAAAGTACTTAGATGCTTTTGAGTGATGCTTTTCACTTTTAAAAGTTTGAGAGGGTTTTAGACGCAGAAACTCCAAAATAGCTTAATCTAAAAACTTGAGCCAGCACAGACTGATGAAAACAATCAAAATCTCTGGGGAGATTGGGAAAGAAAGGATGATTTGAACTTATTGTTAGCAACCTAAGCTCTCATTATGGGTTCTATACCGACTTGCACGAAGACTCTGACCAGGTCTCAGCAGCCCCAGACACGCGGGAAAGCCCTAAAGCTTTTGATGTGACTTCTCCAGACAGTATTTCAGTTCAAATGCTGGTTGCCCAAGCAAAATTCTGGCGGTTGGAGTTCTCATTAAAGGAAACTAAGCAAATCTCCAGTAGAGATTTTGGCCGGGCTTCTCTCCGAAGCCTGGCAATATCAGTTGGGGCAATATTCATGGCCATTTTTTTCCCCAGTGACTTTTCTCCTGCCTGAATTAAGAAACTCAATCTGGGCAGAAAATGATTCATAATGACTCTTGTTTATAATGGGGTCTGTGTGTGTGTGTGTGTACATACATATATTTATTAATCAGCTCTATATGATCCAAGGTCCCCAATTCTTGCTCTTCTCAAGGCAGGGCCATTTTGACAGGTCCTGCCAGGAGCCCCTATACCCTGGCTGCTGAACTACTTCCTTTGCTCTTGATTTTAAACAGGGTCAGGAGACTGTGGGTCCTGGTGTGTGCTGCAGCCAGGCCTCCTGCAGAGTCCTGAGACCCGAGGTCCCCTGAACCACTGGCCTCAAATCTGTAGAAGATAAGCGTCTCTCTCCTCCCCCTACATAGAGGGCCTCTGGGAGGGACCTCATCTATCATTTCCCTACAGAGGGCCAGCAGCCAGACCCCAGAGGGGCAGATGGGAGATTCTGGCCAGGTTCCTGACTCAGGGCATCCTCTGTGTCTCTTAGACCTCCGAGCTCTCAGGTCCTCTCTCGGCCACCCCCCTACCAAGCCCTTCCTGCCCAGTGGCAAACGATCAGCACGAGCTGCTCCGCTCCAGCCCCGCTGGCTGCCAATCAGCCAGGCAGCAGGGGGTGGACGGAAGTTGCACTCCCTGCTGAACTGCCTCCCTCCTAGGCGCTCAAAATGACTGAGTGGGTCTGATGATGGCCTGGCAGGCCGGGGATGGCAATTGTCATCCTAAGGGGACACAGGCTTGGGTGTGATTGGCTTGAGCATTGCGGGAGACAGGGGTTGGGAAGGAGTGGAAGCAGAAAGGCCACTCCTTGGTTGGTGGATGTGTTCCCAGAAGCAGGGCTGAGATGTCAGGAGGAAAGGAGGATGACCTGAAAGGAGCAGAGAGACAGAGGGAGAGGCAGGGCCTGGGGTGCCGGAGGAGAGGCCCAAAGATCAAGAACCACGGGAGGAGAGCTGAAAACCGTGGGCACCAGCTGGGTGGGGAGAAATCCAAACCCAGGCTGGAGGGGGAAGCGGATCGAGATGCAGCCCACGTAAGGAGTTAAATGGAAAAGAGACAGGAAAAGTCATCTGCTCTCAGATTATTCAAATTTGTTGTACTTATTGATAATGTATTTCATTTCTTCTGCATGGGGGGGATATGATTCAGCACAAATTTGATGTAAATTTATGGAAATGAAAACACAGAGAGGCAGCAGGCCCCGTGCTGCCGGCGGGTTAGCAGCCTGGCCCTTGGCAAGGTGGAGGTTACTGCTCTCTGGACTTGGGGAGCTGAAAATAGAAACGTCTGACTTGGGGGCCACTGGCCTCTCCTGCAGGCCAGAAGAGGGACTGACCCTGTCGCTCTGGAAGGCTTATGAAAAAAAGAAATCTGATGAATATCTAAAATAGGATCACCTACATTGCCCTCCTATCTAATTTTTGTCTTAGGGTGGGGGACAATCTTTAGCCAGTGGATATGGGTGGAAAGGGAGAAAAAAGAAGAGAATAAATATGACCAAGGACCTACTGTGTACACAGAAATTGCTAGTGAAGTGACAGAAATGTTTTTTCTTCTGTACTGTAGAAGAATAATGGGGCTTGGGGAAGGGGGAAATAAAAGAAAACAATTTGAGAAGGTGAAAAGGTGGCATTTCATATAAATGGCCAGTGCTGGTAAAATATTTATTGTCCATTAGGCTGTCCTTCAAAACATCAGACACTGATTTTTATCCACTTCCACCCCCACACCAGGTCATGGCATTTATCTAATGACGTGGCTCCCCCAGTTGGTAGCAGCCTCTCTAGCCTGGCTGTGACCAAGACAGCACATCAAAGCTTTCACAGTATGAGAATTGGCTCCCTGGGCCAGGCCTTGCTCTGCACCTTACAATTGCATTGAAACAGGAGATTCAAGACACTAAGGTGCAAAGCCAGACCAAAGAGTTTTATTGTTCCTCCACTCCTGTTAGACACAGATTTTACCAGCATTGGTTCCTACCTTTGGCCAAAGCTGTGATTCCTTTCTTTGTCCAAAACTTTCTGGATTCCTGAGTTGCTGGGGCTCCCTTGGCCTGGCAATAGAAAAGAGGAGTTGATCTGTAGCTCAGAGCCATGGTGTGTGACTGTACTGGGGCAACTGTTTCAAAGTGGGAGTGATCTGATCACTTTTATTATATCCGTAGGGCAGAAATTGCCAGCCCTTGGCGATATTCATTACATTGCTTTGACCTCATTCAGTCAAATTTCTCTTTGTTCTCCAAAAGAAACTCAAAATGGCAAGTAAACGTGATTTCTAGACAGACACTGTCATCAAGGGTGTTTGCCAGCGTATCATGTTCCCTGCTATTGCACCAAGCAGCTTACCTTTGGGAAAGAGTTACATGGATGCCCCCTCTGTGTCCACATATGACACATTGGTTGCCACTTATTGATTCCATTTGTTTCCCCGAGACAGAAAAAGCAATCTTAAGGTACTATAAGAGAGTCTAAGCAGGGTCTCTAACATACCAGGCCATTTACTCACTCAATAAGCCTTTCTTGAGCTTCTCTTATATGCTGAACTAGGCTGTGAGGATGACCACCAGGACCCAGACCTCTGTCCTCCAGGCTTTTGGAGTATGATAGCCATGTTCTCAAGAGCTTAAGACTTCAGAAACACGGAGAGACACCCCAGAATTGGACTCTAGCTGTGGCGTGAGACACAAAAAGCCTTTTCGATAACCGGAAATGAACCATAAAACTAGATCCATTGGGTACATACAAAAATGCTTAAAATGGAAAATTTTATGTTATGTATATTTGATTGTTAAACAACGACAACAACCTTGATGGGTGGGCAGGAGGGTACTGAAAGGAAAACCAGGTCTATTTGGAAAGCTGTGGGAGGGGCAGGATTGAAGACTACCAAGATGCGGAAAGCATGAGTGGGTGATTAGACTCACCAATTCTCAGGACATTGGAAAACAAGAAGCAATTAACTCTCCAAGGTGAAGGAAGTAGTAACTGGACAAAACGTTTAAAAAGGGAGCAGTGGGTTGAAACAGGAAGTGTGACACCTTAACCTTTCTGTGACTTAGTGTTGTTACCTACACCATGGGCGGATTGGGCCAGATGATCTTCATGGCCTGTGACTCTAGGAAATTAATTTTACATTTGAGTGGGGACTCTGTATGAAAGGTTAGTGAAGGTGCTGTTACTACTATCCAAAAAAGATTATAATAACTTCGCACATAGAAATATTAAGAATCATAGAGATCTGGATCCCTTGCTATACAAGAGAAGAAATAGAGGGCAGGCGCAGTGGCTCACACCTGTAATCCCACCACTTTGGGAGGCCGAGGTGGGCAGATTACAAGGTCAGGAGTTCAAGACCAGACAGGCCAACATAGTGAAATCCCATCTGTACTAAAAATGTAAAAACATTAGCTGGGCATGGTGATGTGTGCCTGTAGTCCCAGCTACTGGGGAGGTTGAAGCAGGAGAATTGCTTGAACCCAGGAGGCAGAGGTTGCAGTGAGTCGAGATTGCACCATTGCACTCCATCCTGGGATGGAGTGAGACTCCATCTCAAAAAAAAAAAAAAAAAAAAAAAAGTAAAGAAAGAAAGAGAGGCCCAGAGAGAAAAAGCAACATGCCCAAGGTCACAAAGTACGTTAAGGCAAGGCTGTAGCTATGACCTGGAAATTCTAATTCCCATGCCCTGGCTCCCTCACAATGCTTATGAGTTGAAGGTATTTGAAGTTCATGAAGAGCAGAATTCTGGTTGTCTATTGCTATGTGACAAGCCACCCAAAACCTTGTGGCTTAAACATCAATTTGTTACCATTTCTTTTGGTTTTGTGACTGGGCTCAGCTGGGTGGTTTTCATGTGGAGTTTCCTGGGTGAATGTCAAATGATGGCCATGGCTGTGGTTATCTGAAGGCTCAACTACACTGGACATTCAAGATGGCCCACTTACATGGCTGGCCATGGTCTGGGAGCGTAGCTGAATCTGTCAACTGAAGCCCCCATCCATGTCTTTTCATGTGGGGCTTCCCATAACATGGCAGCTTCCCAGGGGAGCTTCTCAGAGCATGGCAGCTAAGTTTCCAAGGGAAGCTAGTGTTCTAAGGGAGAGGAAACAGAAGTTACCAGTCCTCTTAAAGTCTAGCCCTGGAACGGGCATACAGTCACTTCCACCATATCCTATTAGTCAAAGCATTCAAAACCAGGCCAGCTCAGATGTAGAGGGGTGGATCAATAGACTCCACCTCTAGATGGTCATAGAAAGGAACCATGTCTGTACAGGAAGGGAAGGATTTGATGACCTCCGCCTTTGGAGACAAGCTACCATAGCAGCAATTCTGATTTTTACCACAAATTCTGATTTTTATCATGTCTTGTTTGGAAAAAAACATATTAGACAAGTATTAACCAAACTTGACATTGTTTATCTTAGTGGAAACAAAATCAATTAAACTCAGGCCTCAATACATATATATTTTTAGAAAATACCAGTTCTGGGGTCACTTAAGCCAAACCATGGCATAAGAGGGTTCCTAAACTAATTGTTATTGAGAAATGTATGAGAACATCTAGCATGGAAAAGAAGGTGGAGCTGTCAGCAACAGGTACTGAAACACTGGAAGACCCTCAATTTCCCTTCATCAGGAAAAGCAGCGGAATAGAAAAGAGTGTCTCAGCTTTGCTAAACATAAACTCCTTGAGAGCAGTGATTGCACCTACAGTGCCTGACACATATTAGGTGCTTAAAAATGATTCTTGAGCTCAATTTAGGTACTAGTCTTCTCATTAATACTATAAATAGCATTTAATGAGGACTTGTCATACACCAAACACTTTTCTAAGCATGTGACATGTCCCTGCATCTAATCTTCACAAAACCATATAATTATCTGTGATGATCCCAGGCCTGATACTCAGCAGGTGAAAGCCAGGAAGGCCCTATTGGTCATTGAAATATCAAAATACTTCCACATAGATTGGTAAATTACGGCTATTCTGTCTCCCTTGAATTAACCCTACACTTACCCCTCTCCCCCATTCAACTCCCCAGCCCAGGAGAGGCCCAATGCGCATGGCCGAGGAGCCTCCCTCGTGACTGAGGGCTCTCTATGGCTCTCCTACAATGGCTCCCGTTCCTAAACCAAGTTGACAAGACCTTAAAGAGGTAGACAAAGCCCTGATGCAGGTGGTGCGGGTACCTCAGCAGGTAAATGTTTGGTGCCCGTCTAGCCATCCAAGCAAGACTGGACCGGGTCTTCCAGAACTAACGTGCCTGCTGTCACCCCTCAGTGCCCATGTATGGGAATGGCAGCCTCTGCCCTGCACTTCATGGGCTGTTGACTATTTGGAGTCTTAATTACCCACATATGTGAAGGAAAAGGAAACTGAGGACTTTAAAGAGTTTTTTTTTAAAGACTTGATGAAAGTCACATAGCTCATAAGGAGGGGTGGATCCAGGACTACACTGCCCCCAAAATCACACCCCCAGCTCTCCAGTGCTGTGCTATGCTAGGGTGTCAGTTTGCTAGGAGTGACAGAGGACCACAGACGGGGGTGATTAAACAGCAGAACTTATCGTCTCAAAGTTCTGGAGGCTAGAAGTCTGCAGTCAAGGTGTCGGCAGGGTTGGTCCCTTCTGAGGGCTTTGAGAGAAGGATCTGTCCCAGGTCTGTATCTCTTCACATCATCTTCCCTTTATGGATATCTGTCTCTGTGTCCAATTTTCCCCTTTTTATAAGGGCACCCATCATATTGGATAAGACACCCACCCAACTCCAGCATGGCTTCATCTTAACTAATCACATCTGCAATGACCCTATTTCAGCATACGAATTTGGGAGGAGGGCAGGATCCAGCACTTATAGCGATTTTCTTCTCGATGACACATCCCCCCACATTATAATAAAGTTAATTAGGCTTTTACAGAAGTTATCCCCAGAATGTTCACATTGTGTATGTCCACTAGGTCCTAGCGAATGCTTCACCATTTCAAGACTTCCTCCTGCCCCACCAACTTCAGTCAAAGCAGTCTGAACTGGCACTCACTCAGTAATATTTGCCCTTCCTCCATGCAATTGACATCTTTCTATTGTGCCAAATCATTTTGATACCTAGTTGAAGGCTGCAAGATGGGGCATTTTGGACTCATTTTTGTTCTTTTTCATGCTTCTCCAACGTCCTGAAGCTCACTGCTGTTCGTACAATCAGTGGCTGGTATGTGAGTCAGCTCCTGTCCCTTCAGTTTAGTGAACTCTGCAGCTGGCAAGATCCTGGAACTGCTGCTCTCAAATGATGAATCCCTTCTTAGTTCAAGGAGATTCTACAAAGGCTTTCCCCAGTGAGTGCTATAGGAAGGTATTGCCTTTGGAACTTTTCTCTCGCTGGGGGCTTGTGCTATATTCCGAATGTGTGAGATGGTTGTCTGGTTTTCTTGCCTACTCCTTTGAAACACACAGTAACCTTGGTCTCAGATGCAGTGTCCTCAGACTTGGAAAAATCATTGGACCAAAAATGTCTACAACTTATTTTTCCCCTGAGATTTTCTTTTTTTTATTGATTTTCCATTTTTAGCACAAGATTGATCACCAGCAAAATACCAATTTACATACAGATTCTGCTAAACTCAGCATCCTATATACTTGGGACTTTTTCATCCATAAACCAATTTTTTAAAGAGAGAGAGTCTATTATCAGAAGCGTCCCTGATGACACTCAAGATGGTCTATAGGGAGCAAGCTCAGGAGGGTCACAGCCTGGTGGGGTGAGCTCAGCTGATTTGTGAGCATAATAACCATGGGGACAAGGTCACAGGCTAATACTCATGGGGGCAGGTTAATATTTTGCTTACTTCTGTGGCCACAAGCCTAAACTGCAAACCTTGGTCAGCTATCTTACAAGTTCGTTAAATAACATTCAACAAATACTTCTTGAGTTCCTCCTATGTTGAGTTCCTGCTGTGCCAGTCATTGTTTAAGTACTGGGGCTAGTGGGGGAGACAAGAGGACGTAAATATTATCTACATGATGTCTACGTTATAGTGGGGAAGCAGACATCTAACGATCATGCAAAAGTTATTTAATCACTAAGGTGATAAATGCTATGAAAGAAAAAAAGCAGGTTTTCTTTGAGAACTCTAATAGGAAATCTTAGCGAAGTGCCATTGAAAGCAAGACCTGAAGAATGTATGAAAGTTAGGTAGGCAAGAAGGTGGACTGAGGAGTAGCACGCGGGCAGAGAGAACAGCGTGAGAACAAAAGAACTTGAATGAAGATTAGTGTGACCAGAGAACAGAGAGGAGGGAAGACAGTGACAGGAGATCAGTCTGGAGGGAGGACCAGAGCCTTAGCCATGGGTTAAGGAAGTTGGAATTTAGCACACAAGCGCTGGGAACCTTTGAAGTGTGTATTAGGATTAAAGCTAAGCTTCAGTAACAAAGACACCCAAATATACAGTGGCTTGACTAAGAAAGAATATAATTTCTCCTTTACAAGACAGGTTGGCAGGGCAGCCCTGCTCCCCAAGGCCACTCTGAACCCTAGATTCCTTACATACTATGAATCTTCTTCACCTCAGATACTGCCCTCAGATGCAGGTTTGAAGCTGGGTTGCAGCTCGAGTGTGTTTCAGCACGTGGGAAGGGAAGAGGTCCAGGCAACATCCTTCTAAGCAAGCGACAGGGAAGTAGCATAGGTCACTTCCACTCACATTTCGTTAGTGAGAACAGTCATATGGCCACACACCACTGCAAAGGAGGCCAGGAAATGTACTCTCTAGCCGGGTGGCCAAGCGCCAAGAAAGATGAAAACGGATTTGGGCTAAGGGGAGCAGCAGCAATCTGACCCAAAAGATCTTAAACCATAAAGTGATGAGATCAGATATTCAAGCCTTTGTAGCTGAAAAAATGAATCTTGGAAGTCACTTAAGCCAAACTCTTCATCTTACACATGTGAAAGCCAAATGAGGTCCAGGGCTTCAGTTACCATATCTGCATAAAAAACCATCCCAAGTTTCGTGGTGTGAAACATAACGAGATGAACATGTTCAAGAATGCAGAAAGGGCACAGCAGGGTCAGCTGGCTCTGCTCCATGAAACATGAGGCCTCAGCTGAGAAGATTCAAAGACAGAGGGTGACTCAGTGGCTGGAGGCTGGAGTTATCTGAAAACTCATTCTTTTGCATGCCTGACACCTACTTTGGGAGGACCCAAAAACTAAGACTGTCAGCTAAAATGCCTTACGTGTGGTCTCTCCATGTGGCGTTTCTTCCTCATAACACAGCAGCTTCAGAGTAGTGAATTTTTCTCATGGTGCCATGGAGTCACAAGAGTGACTATTCTGATTAGCAAGGTGGAGTCTATACTGCCTTTCATCATCTGTTCTTGGAAGTCATTCAACATCATTTCCACCACATCATTTTTCGGTTATGAGTGAGTCAAAAACTTGTCCAGATGCCACCTCTTGTGTATGGATCAGTATCAAGGTTTCATTTTGAAGGAGCTTGTGGGATGGAAGAAATTGTTGCAGTCACCTTTGGAAAATACAGTTTACCACTGTGGCCACATCCGCTGGCTACAATACCCATCATGTATACAAAATGAATAACCTCTCTCCTAAGACAGCCAAAGTTTTCTCCTACTACTATATCAGTTATAAGTCCAGAATCTCAACTAAATCACTAAATCTTGTCCAAGTGTGGTTGAGGCTCCTCAGGTACAGTTTTTTTGGGGGGGTCAATCTTCCCCTTGTTCTGTAGATCCATGATCTAAAGAGATGAGTTATCTATCCCTCATGCCAGCAGCATGCCACAGTAGAACAGCCATTGGATAACTGCTGTAGACACTCCTGTTCAAAAGCAGGGAAAATGAAAGACATTGGTGGTCAATGGTCCATAGCAATTCTGAAATGTGGGGACAGCTTAGTACTCACACTCTCTGGGAGTTTTTCTTCGTGGTTCTTGGTTCAGCTCTCTGAGTTATCCTTCTTTTTCCATAAGAGATACTTTAGTATGTAATTGAATAGCCTTTTTAGCCTGCTTCTTGCCTTTAAAAGATTGGGGGTGGGGGATCAACAGGATTCTTTTCATTTGATTCTGTACCTGTTCCTGTCCATCAGAGCTGAGCTGACATGCTTCCTTTTAAAAAAAAAAAAAAAAACACTTTGTGGCATTTTGTTTTGTTTTGTATCAACGTATAATCCACTTCATAGACAAATATCACACTTTCAAATCTCTTTGAGTCAGGCCTTTCCCTATATTGGGTCGTTGTGTCACTATTGTGGGACAGTGCCCTCAAGATTCTTTGGAGTCTTATTGTTTAATAAAGAAGATCTATAAGGCAAACACTATAGATTCTTGGAGAAGGACTTTTATCTTCCTGGGAGATTCTCTTTTTTTTTTGAGACGGAGTTTCACTCATGTTACCCAGGCTGGAGTGCAATGGCGCGATCTTGGCTCACCGGAACCTCTGCCTCCTGGGTTCAGGCAATTCTCCTGCCTCAGCCTACTGAGTAGCTGGGATTACAGGCACACACCACCATGCCCAGCTAATTTTTTGTATTTTTAGTAGAGACGGGGTTTCACCATGTTGACCAGGATGGTCTCGATCTCTTGACCTCGTGATCCACCCGCCTCGGCCTCCCAAAGTGCTGGGATTACAGGCTTGAGCCACCACGCCTGGCCCTGGAGATTCTCTAAAGTAGCATGTAAGATACTTCTGAGACTTAAACAAGGGATCTTACAGTCCCATTCTGAATTTATGTTTTCCCAGAGCCTATGTCCTAATCTGGGACACTTTCCTCATTAAGGTGACCATTTTGAGGCTTTATATATCCTTCCAATTACACTTGAAAACTTAAGAATTCATTCTTTAGTTTCTGTCACTCCTCTCATTTTGTTATAGGGAGCTGAAAGAAGTTAGCACCCTCAATGCTTTGCCTGGAAATCAAGTTTAATAAATATGTTTTCTATTTTCTGCATTATCACAGGAAACAGTTTTGCTGAACTTTCTTCTACTGCATAACAAGGATGTCCCTTTCCTAGGTTTCTGATAACATATTCCTCAGTTTCCTTTAAACCCTCATCAACACTCCCTGTGAGGCCCTTCCAGCTTGTCCTGCCTTCCTTCACGAGAGGCTTCCCCCCAACTGCAACTGCGGGGTGTCCCAGTGCTAACGCTACATGTTTCCGTTTTGTTGTTGCTGTTGTTGTTACAGTCGACTCCCACTTCCAGGTTCCAAATTTCTGTTTCAATGTTTCTATTTCTGTTGCTCCTGATTCTGTTTCTATTGCTTCCAAACTTGGTAGCACAAATATTCATCTTATCATTCTCAAGGATTATGTCAGTCAGGAATTCAGACAGGGCATAACAGGGAAAGCTTGTCTCTGCTCTGTTTAGGGTCTCAGATGGAAATGCTTGAAGGTTGGGAGTGATTCTCCGCTTGGGACTGTGGATTGTCTGAAGGTTTCTTCAATCGCATGTCTTGTACCTGGGCTGGGAGAACTCGAAGACGAGAACTGTTGACTGGAGCACCTACGCACCTACGCGGGGCTACTCCGTGCCACTCAGCTTCCTTGCGGAATGGCAGTCTCAGCATAGTCACACTCCTTAGAGGCAGCACAGCTCCTAGTGTGAATGTTCTGGTGGACAAAGCAGAAGTGGCATTGCCTTAAGACCCCCAGCCCCAGAGGTCATCCATCGTCACTTCTGCTACATTCCAGAGGTTATAAGGAAGTCTCAAGCTCATCTGGATTTTCGTGAAGAGGACATAGACTTCTCCTCTTGATGAGAGGATATCAAGGTCATATTGTAAAGGAGTACATGAGATGTGAGATTCTTGCAGCCATCTTTCAAAAATATAATCTCCCACATCCAGGAAGGTTACTACTGCCAAAGCAGAACTGAAACTCAGTTGTGTTTATGGCCAGACCCCTGTTCTTTCACTATACCATGCTGATGAGTCAATAGCATCATTTGCATGAATGAAAGATCTTACGTTATTAAAAAGAAAAGCTGAAACATAAGGCAAGAAGCCAAATTCAGTCTCAATTGAACATTCTCTGTATTACAAATGCAGCATAAATATATGTTTTCCATAGCTCTTGCAGAGCAAACAGCTGCATTTATTTGCGTCCAAAAACATGGAAAAAATCCAAACTATAAGCAAAGGGAAGGAACTCAAGAAAACAACTCAAACTTCTGTAAGTGTAAATCTTCATAAAAATAGTTGTAAGGTTGATTAAAGCAGGTGCTGAAACCTTCTCCTAGCCTGAAGTATTCCACTTACAAACAACCTCCTTCCCATATAATGATGTAGTTCTCTAGGAACTACTTGTACATTTGGCTAAGCAGTCAAATGCCTATTAAACTTCCTTATATTAACTTAATCTACCACCTCCTCCCCCATGTCCAACATACACCAACTCTGGCTCTCTCTACACTCATGCACACCCACACACACACACACGCACCCCCCCACACACACACACACTCTTTCCTGTATCACCCTGGAGTCCTTTAGAGTTCCTTAGATCCTTTACAGGGTGTATATATTTATACATATATGAATTGGCTTGAAAAAAAGTCACGGCGCTTATACCTGTGCACATCCATGAAATCTAAGTGAATTTCCTCCTTTTGCCCTGATAATAAAGATGGAGTCTGGAAGAAGGATAGGAACCAAAAAAACCTCTATAAAATGGCTCACCCCTTTCCCTCCCTCTATCATATTCTATGTCTGGTCTGGGAATCTGAAAATGTCAGGCATTGTATTGTTCCCTGTGATTGAGCATTAGCAAGAGAGCTCTTTGAAAGGATTCTATTATATCTTTATGTCTTTGCACATAAACTTGGACTTCTCTAAAACTCAGTTCAAATTTGATTTGCAGTGAAAATTCTTGTAGTTGTGGTAAGGATTTTAGGAGATAAAGAAGGAAAACACTATTCAGGGATTACTGTGTGCAAGGCAACATGCTAGGTGTTTTTCTAGAGACACGTACATTGGATGGTGGTGGCACAAAAGAGGTTAAGATTAGTACTATGTGTAGATGGTGCAGATGCTCAGGAAGGAGAAGATGGTGAAGGGGAGGAGAGGGTAGGGCATAGTGAGGGAAAGTGGGCACAAGCTTGTCCTGAAGGATGCCTAGGAATTCCGACAGAATGGATGGACGGTATGCATAAAAGTTGAAGGCTTAACATGGACCACCAGTATTTCTCATTTTCTTCAATAACTCCTGACTCCTCATTGCCAATATGTGAACCTGACCATGACTGGATGATCCAAGACTCCCCTCAGCGCATACTACTCTTGTTTTTGCTTTCTTTGCTCCAGTCACACTTGCCTAGCGCTCTCCCACCTCAGGGACCCCCTGCTTGGAATGCTCTTTCCAGAACTGTGAAAGAGTACATATCTGTTGTTGTTTTCAGTCACCAAGTTCGTGGTGATTTGTTACAGCAACCCCAGGAAATTGATACAGGTGCTGTCATGATCTTCACAGGGCAGAGGTGCCTTCTTGTCACTCCCTAATGTATCCAAAAGCTGAAATGAGTCCAGAAGGTCAGGAAGGCAAAGAACAAGAGGAATGGGTGAACTTCAAGTGACAAGGCTGGGCAGCACACTTCCCGTTTTCAGGTGACATTTATGGTCAACTGAAATAATCTTGCATTATTGCTAAACTTCATCTGCCAGGTTGCTACAGTGTCATGCATTGAGCTATCTGTCCGCCTAATTTAAATGAAGAATCCTTTTTGTAGAGTGCTTTTATCCACTGGTTCTTTTTTGAAAGGCTGAGGTGTGGAAATCCAGCCTCAACACCTGGGGTTTGCTGCCCCAGGGTCTGGTGAAGATTCTTGGTCCCATTCTGAGTTGGCCTAAATGTGCTGCTTTATGACTTCTGTGTTTCCTAAACCGATTGCCAAGCAGCCCTGTTCTGCTGATTCTCACAAACAGCCCATCGTCTGCAGCACTCTTTCTCATGTGGGCTCCCAGGGATTGGAAATTGGCTCTCAGTGGCTCATGAATCATGGTCTCAAGGATTCTTCTTAGAGTGAGGCAGAAAGATTTCTGGTTAGATGAGGACATTTTACAAAATCTCGTCTCCCTCCTAATCATTAGCGCCACCACCACTATAATTTCCATAATCATCTTTATAATTATTTGAAGTGGAAAAGGAGCAGGGTACCTGCTTAATGAAAAATAGGTGGGAAAAAATAGAAACTGTGGAGATGGATGATTGAATAGCCTCTCTCAGAAATGCACATCGTGTGTGATTAGGGAAAGTTTGAAAGATCAGACCCGAACACCGTCTTCCAACATAAACTCTCTCTCTTCTCTTCTTACACCCTTCACTGTAGTCCAAGTGAATCTCTGACTTTCTGTCATAAAGACTCCCTGATTTCCTCCTTCTGTGCCTCTGCTTATGTTTTGCCTTGAGCATCCACTCCCATCACAGAATCTTCCAGCAAGCCCTGCTTTTGAACTCCCGAAAAGTCTTATCTACGCCTCTTTTGGAGCTCTTGTCATTTTCTGCTTTATATTTTATTGATTATATACATATTTTTCCCTATTTGATTATGAACTCTAGACTGTCTCTCTGACTCTCTGTGCCTCCCCCTACCAGCCAACAAGTATGCACTTTGAATGCAGATGCTCGACAAACGGCTATTGAAAGAACAAGAAACTGTAAGTTTACTATCATTCTTTTCATACACATGTGTTGACAAGAAAAGTGTTTAGCAGGGCCTACTATGATTCCCCAAACACCTTTACTCCTTTCCTCTTTTTTCTGAAAAAAGGAAATTTGTACAGACAAATGATATTTACTTGCCTGTTTTTCAGTTGGAGGAGACCCTGTAACTGGGTTAGTGAAAAGGGAACAGAAACGATGTGTACCACTTTTAGACCTGCATTAAACCTCCAAAGGACCTTCCATTACCTTTCCCCTCTGCCAGCTTGATGCAGATAAGCATGGTGACCTTGGAAACCACAGCTAGGAGCTGGCAAAGCCACAAGAAGAAAAGACCTTGCATCCCTGAATCATCACATGGAGGGAAGCCACCTACCATTCAGAAGCACCATTTTGGAACTCTGTGTAAGAAGTAAGTGTGTCCCATGTTTCAGCCATTGAGCAATTTTGGGTTTATGTGATTACATAAACAGAATGATTACAGCAGCTAGGATTACCTTAACCAGTGTAATATGTTGGTTATATGTGTGTGTGTGTATATATATACATACATATAGATATATACACACACACACACACAGATACGTGTGTGTGTGTGTGTGTATATATATATATATATACATACACACATATCAGGACAGGCAAGGTTATGCCACAGTGCAAAATTAAGCCTAAACTCCAAGTGCCTTAGCACATGATAGGTTTATATTTTGCTTATACTGCATATCCATTGTGAGGTGTGTGTGTGGGGGTTGGGGGATGTGTCGCTGCTCTACACCAACACTCAGGCACACAGGCTGATGGCCTTTCTACCATCTTTAGCTGCAACATCTGGGGTGAGTGGCCTTCTCATTCACTGCAGCAGAAGAGAAGAGAGGTTAAATGAACCCAACACTTTTATACACATGTAATTGGCAGGAACTAGTCACATGACCCTAACTGTAAAAGCCTTGAGAAGCAAGAGGGTGGAGCTAATGCAATGCATATTTATGAGCACTATTGTCTTTGCCACTGCATCTTCCAGAAAGCCTTCCTGATTTCCTCCAGCTACAAACAATGTTTCTTGCCTCTGAATTCTGGCAGCACGGTCATATGTTCCTCCCTATATTGCATGGAGAGTATATCTATATAGAAGTATGCATAATCCATATCTATGTAAAATATAAATCACTTACTACATGTCAATAACATGTCAGTAACCACTCATCTGTTTATATTTATTAACTCATTTAAATCCTCATAGTAACCCTGTGAAGTAGCTACACTTATGTGTCCAACTTACAGATGAGAAAACTGAGGTACAGAAAGGCTAAAGCTTCTAATTTAAGCTCTTAAATTCCAGACAAAAGACTTTAGACTTTATTCCACAAGGCATCAGGAAACCATTAGGTATATGTTTACTGAAACAATTACCCTAACCAGGTAGTACAGGTGAGTATCCAACTTACAGATGAGGAAACTGAGGCACTGAAAGGCTAAGTGTTCTAACAGGATTGTAGCACAGTCAGTTTAGTTCCACAATGCTTGCTCTAAACTACTGTACTATATTGTGGCTTCTCTTTTTAACTTCCTTGTTAACAAAGACTAAAATATAAAATTGATTTGTTTCTGTATTTCTCATAATGCCAAGTACAGTTTTAAGCACTTAACAGGTTTCCTGAAAGACACTGCATACAATTAGTACCTTTTCTAATGAAGATTTTCAACAGATCTGATCTTTTAGTAATTTAAGTTTCAACACTGCTAGACTGCTCCAGTTGTACCAGGAATCGATTTAGGAGACGTGATTGTTTCTACTTTAAAAGCGAGAGGTCTTTACAGAAGATAGAATGGGGTCTTTGGGGACACCTAGGGGACAGCAAGACAGAAGACAGGAGAAGTTAAGGTAAGACACTCAGGAAAGAGTCAAGCCACTTTATTTATATTGTGTTTGATTTTGTGCTTAAGAGACTGTTAAATTGAAGCAGGGAAGTGTGGCTGCTAAGTCTATTTGGTCTTCTTTTGAGTCCTCAAACTCCGTAAATAAATCCAGATCCCCAGAGATGACTCTCCTTTGCTTTAAATGCGGATTCCTGGTAAGCTGTAATCCCCTCCCATTGGCCGTGAGTCTTCTTCAGACTAAATTTAGAAAAATTAAATTGCAACCTAGTACTGGCTTCCAAAATGAAATGAATAGGGCAGACTACCTGAAAACACCAGGGAAAACGTTAGTCAGAGGGAAGTGTCAGGGACCTGGTGATCAATCTCACATGTCCACAATCAGAAAAGCAAAGGTCCTGTTCATTTAGAAAGAAAATGGGACTGTGCAAACCAATTTAGAGCCATCAGAACAATGATCTGGGAGAGGAGCCTTGTTCTAATTATGACTCTGTGTTCCAACCAGGCATGAAAGAAATCACAGCAAACCTATTTCAGAGAAAGGCATTCCTAATGTGGCAGCGACTGATGTCTTACACATGGTGAGGGCCAGTGAGTCAGGGAGGAAAAATACCAGAAAATGATCTTCTTCGATGACTAACAAAGAGGGGGTTGTTCTTGTGTTGCCCTGATGGAAAAATTGGTGGGATTTCAGGAATTAATAAGGAACTGCAGCCCCTGCTTGGATGTGCTATCTTAAAAGTGAGGACTTGTATGTACTTAAATGGGAGGGGCTGGGTGGCACTAGAAATCTATCCTGGAAGATAGGATACTAAGTGGTACTTTGTCATTAACCTACCCACAGGATTATTCAGTGAATGGTAATAATGTCCAAGTTATCTTCAAATGTACTGCAGATCTTGAACCAAAGTATTTTCTGCATTTAAAAAAAAAATGCCTGGTAAGTTTTTCTAGCAAATTGATAGAGAACTTTGATATAAAAGGGAAAAGTAATTGGATGTGGAGATTAAAGCAAAAAATGTTTCTATGAAGAAGGGTGTCATTTTTTATGGAAAATTAAGGCTTATGTTAGGGTTCTTAGTATTTAATTGATTCAACAAATATTAAGTCCTGAAATAGGCCAGGCATTGTTCCAAGCACTAGGAATACTGTGGTGAACAAGACAAAGTCCTTTCCTCACAGAGTTCACATTCTGGAGGGAGAGAGAATCAATAAGCTGTAGACAAATAAACTAACAATTGTGTAATTTCTTATTGAGATAATTGCTATGAAGAAAAATAAACAGAATGAAGAGTTGGAGAGTATTTCAGTTATCAATTGCCATGTAGCAAGCTATCCCAAAATGTAATGGCTTTAAACAATGACATCAATTTTTCATGATTGTGGGTTAGAAATATGGGGAGGGCTCAGCTAGATGGTTCTTCTGCTCCATGTGACACGAGGTGGAATCAACCACTTGTCAGCATTCTGTTGGCACTGGACAATGCTGAAAGATCCAAGAAGTTATTCATATGTTTGATGCCTCAGAACTCCTTCATGTGTCCTCTGTCACCCTCTGTGGTGTTAATCTCACCATTTAGTAGTCTAGCCTGATCTTCTTTGCAACACGACAGCTGGCCTTTCCAGAGGAGACCAAAGTGGAAGGTGCCAATCCTCTTAAAGGCTAATCTTAGGACTGTGATATGATTTGGCTGAGTCCCCCACCCAAATCTTATCTTGAATTGCAGCTGCCATAATTCCCACATGTTGTGGGAGAGACTCAGTGAGAGGTAATTGAAACATGGGGGTGGTTTCCCCCATACTGTTCTAATGAATAAGTCTCATGAGATGTGATGGTTTTATAAGGGGTTTCCCCTTTTGCTTGGCTCTTCTTCTCTCTCTTGCCTGCTGCCACGTGAGATGGCTTTGCTCTTCCTTTGCCTTTCACCATGATTGTGAGGCTTCTCCAACCATGTGGAACTGTGAGTCAATTAAACCTCTTTTTCCTTATAGATTATTCAGTCTTGGGTATGTATTAGCAGTATGAGAACAGACTAATACAGACCGGCACACTGCTACCTCTTCTGCATTCTCTTGATCAAAGCAGGCCACAAAATTGGCCCAAACTCAAGGGTGGAGTTACTGACTCAAACTTCTAATGGCAGAATTTGTTATCTACCACAGAGAGTGACTGGGAACAGCGGACTATGTTAGCTATTGTAATCGCAGGAAATGACATTTGAATGGGGACCTGAATGAAGGGAGAGATTGAGTCACAGCAAAGATGGCCTAGATGCATACTCTAGACTGAGGGAACCATAAGGACAAAGGCCTTGAGCTAGAAACACTTAGTGTCTTTCAGGGTTAATGAGGAGGTCAAAGAGAAGAAAGATTGGGATGTGGTTAAAGAGGACCGAGAGTAGGGTAAGTAAGTGGTTGATGGAGACAGAGAGGCAGTCAGGTTATCATGAGACTTGAAGGTCATGATTAGATCCTTGTATTTTATTACAAATGGGAGGAGAATCTCTCATAGAAGAGTAACATGAAATGGCTTATATATCGAAGGATCACACTGGCTGCCATGTAGAGAATGGATCAGAGAAAAGAAGGAGGATAGGTGGGATGAGGGAGACCAGATAGCAGGCTCTATCAGTCACCCTGATGAGAGATGATGGTGGCTTAGACCAGAGCAGTAGCAATGGAGTTGCAATAAATTATCAGATTCTGGATGTGTTTTTAAGTTAGACCTAGCAAAGCTTGCTAATAGATTGGATGTAGACGTGAAAGAAAGTGCATACAAAACTCATTTCAAGATTTTAGGACTAGACAGCCGTGTTAATCACGGTACTATTTTCTGGAATGGAGAAGACATGAGAAGAGCAGATTTGGGGTCATAGTTAGTAAAAGTAAAGACTTATATTTTAAATACTTCAAGGGGACTATTGTAAATCAAAATAGAGATTTTAGTTTAACAGTGTACTGTGATCTGAATGTTTGTGTCTCCCTTAAATTCATGTTAAAACCCAACCTCTAATGTGAAGGTCTAAAGAGGTGGGGACTTTGGGACATTATTAGGTCATCACAGCAGAACCCTCATGAGTGGTATTAGAGCCCTTATAAAAGAGACCCCAGAAAGCTCCCCTGCCCCTTTCATCGTATGAGGACCCAATGTGATGGCACCATCTGTGAACCAGAGAGCAAGCCCTTACCAGACACCAAATCTGCAGGGCATTGATTTTGGATTTCCAGTCCCCAGAACTGTGAGAAATAAATTTCTGTTGCTTATAAACCACCCAGTAAATGGTATTTTTTCATAGCAGCCAGAAAAATACTAGACACAATGAATATATGAATCTAAGGTTTAGGGGAGAGGGAGAACCAAAGTTAAATATTTGGCAGTCATCAATATATAGATGGTATTTAAAACCATGAAACTGAACAGAGCTAAGAACTCTCAATTTTCAGAGGTCAGGGACAGGAGAGATCAGCAAAAGAGACAGAAAAGAGGTGGCCAGTGAGGAAGCAGAAGAAACAAGAAAGAGAATGATGTCCAGGAGGCCATGGAAAGTGGATGTGTCAAGAAAGAGGCAATGCTCGCCCAAGCTGCTATTAGTCAGCTCAGATTAGAAGTGCTCATTGGTGTGGAAGTCTTGGGCAACCTCATCAAGAGCAAGTTCAGTGGAGTAGTAGGGAAAAAAGAACTAACGAGAAAGTGGAGGCAGCTCATATATACAACTCTTTCCAAGACTTTGGCTTAAAAAGACAGGAGAGAAATGGGTCAGTAGGATCAGTGGGGGTATAGATAAGAAAGGTTTTCAGTTTTGCTTTTTGAGATTTTTTTAAGACAGGCAATATTACTGCATATTTTTATAATGATTGAAATATACATCATTGATGGAAAGGAATTTATATTGCAGAAGAGGAAGGAGATACTTGCAGAAACCAAGTCTTTGAGTAGATAAGAGAGAATGGGATCTAGTGCCCAAGACGAAGAGTTGCCCTTAAAACAGAAGAGAAAATGGGTGCAGATGCAGGTGGATTGACTGATATGGTGTTCACAACATGAGAAAGTTTCAGCTGTCTTGGTTTCTTAGTGTAAGGAGAAACAAGGTCATCAGCTAAGAGGTGGTGAGGGATATTCCAGATGAATGAAGAGAAGAAGATGCTTTAAAAACAGAATGGGAGAATGTATTGATTAGGGAATGCAGTAGGATCTGAACCCACGTGAGGTATGCAGTCGTACATTCACAAATTTAAAATAAAATATGGCTATATATTTTTTACCCCACGTGTGGAATAAATGCAGAATTGGATTTATCCAAGCATATAGTTTTTTCCAGGAAAGTAAAAAAGAATGAATAAGATTTTTTTTTCTAAAATGATTGAGGAGTTTTAAAAACTTAACACACTTAAACAGTGGGCCAGACACAATTCTAAGTACCTTCCAAATATTAACTCATTTAATCTTTACAACAATCCTGTGAGATAGATACTATTATTTTCCCCATTTTATAGATAATGAAACTGATGTGCAGATCAATTAAATAGCTTATTAAGGGCCCGTAGCTAGTAAGTGCCAGAGTCAAGAGGTGAATAGCAGTCTGCTCAGAACCTGTGCTGCTAAGTGCTGTGAGGTTTTGGCTGAGCATGCGCGCACAAAAGTGGTTGTAGCAATGCACCTTGGAAATAAGATGGTGAGGAAGAAAGCAGAGGCATCAGGTCAGTGATGGACAGCAAGAGTTTGTAGGGTCAGTGGAATGGAAGATTTTGGCTGGAGTTAGGATAGCAAAGGGAATGAGCTGGGAAGATGGAAGGAGGTATTATAATTAGAGAGTAGGCTGCTAACTGAAACAGAGATTTTGAAGGAAATGGAGTCGTTGATAATGTCAAGATCTACACTGTGATTCTGGGAATAGGTAGCTGAGATGGGTGCGAGAAAAGAATTGGAAGAGAGGAACCAAGAGCCCAGAGTGCTGGATAGGCTGTCTACATGAATTCTAAAGCCTTCGAGAATGCTGACAAGTAATGGTGGACAGAAAATACTATGAGCCAAGCCAGCTGCTTCACTCTTCACTGAATGGGGAGGGGGTCTTTGAGGCTGGTAGGCAAGGGCATTAGGAAAGTAGCATATATGCTTCCAAGGAGCTGCAAGGTTTGCAGGATGGGGAGGCGGGGAGAAGGGTGGAAACAGTGGTCTGGAAGGAGCAGTGAGGAAAGTGCCCCTGTACCTCCTCCAGGAAGAAAGCCAGTGAAGACTGCAGAGGGCTTTAGGGAGACTGTTCTCGGGGAAAACCAGGCTTTACTTTCTTTAAATATTTTTAATTTATTTTTTAAATGTATAATTGACACATAATAATTGTCCACACTTACTGGATATAACGTAACGTTTCAATGCATGTGTATATAATATCATGATCAAATGAAAGTCGTTACCATATCTATCAATTTAAACATTTATAATTCCTTTGTGGTTACAACATTCAAAATCTCTTCCAGCTTTCTTGAAATATCTACTACATTGTTATTTGCTATAGTCACCCTAGTATATAATGGGACAGCAAAGTGTATCCCTCCTGTCTAACTCTTTGTTCCCGTTAATCAACCTCTGCAGTCCCCCACTAGGGCAGTGGGGATGTTACCACTGGTGGGGAACAGGGGTTTTTGAGGCTCACTGGAAGAACCTGAGAGTGGGAAGGGTTGGCAGCTTGACTCACATTAGGAGATGCCCAGAGCTGCATGGGAATTGGGTCAGCAACAAATGGCCTGAGGGGCTGGCAGGCTTTTGTGATGTCGGAGTTAGTGAGATCAGTCCTGAAAGTCTCTTGGGGGAAAGGGAAAACCAGTTATAATTACAGTCTCCTTTTGGAGCCTGGTTTCTGAAGTACTTTTTGGTGGTGCAGTGGGCAGTGCTGATGAAAGAAGAATGGTAAATGTCTTCAGGGGCACAGGTGGATTTCTTTTACTTCCCATTATTGGTGGTGCCCAGGCCAAGGAGAAGAGAGTCCTATCAAGGCCAACAGAAGCAGACCTTGGCCTAAATTAAGCAAAAGTGAATTTATTAGAAGGTTATCAAGAGAACCACAGAACTGACAAAAATCTGGAGAACCTGGCTGGGGAACAGACAGGAATAAATGGCACTCAGGAGGGGTGGAAGGAGGCGCTGTGGTGTTAGATTTGCAGCAGAAATACTCTGATGAGCAAACTCATCATGATGGTCACGATGAATGTCCTCCAAGCATTTATTCATGAATTGAGGTGCTCACTGAGGACTCAAAGTCTTGGGAGAATAACCTATTGACGAAGTTTAGATCAGCATCTGTATTAGTCACGACAGACTACGCTGCAATAGCATATTAAAAACCCACATTTCTGTGGCCTAACAAATAGGTTATGGCGCAGTGACATATTAAAAACCGATATCTCAAAAGGCCCAATCAAAAAAGATTTTGTTTTTTGCTCAGTCTTTGCAGTTAAGCCGGGGGCTCCTGCCATGTGGTCACTCAGAGATGCAGGCTGTTAAAGGTTATTCTGGTTGTACTGCCGCAGCTGACGGCTTCAAAGCTTGCTGAGGGGGAGGAGGAGAAAAGCTGGAGAGTTACACGCTGGCCCTTTAATGCTCTGGCTTGTAAGTGACGTACATCGCTTCTGCTCACACGATTGGCCAGAGTTAGCCACGTGACTCCTCCTAACCGCAAGAGGTTCAGGGACTTGCAGAAGAGCACATGGAGGACGGTGAGGAGTAAATGCCCCGCTGTTCTGGAACTGAAGAGGGAGGTTGGCAATACATCGGAGGTCTTCTGACACCAAATTCACACTCTTTCCTAAATACTGCACTGCCTCCTTAAGGATGATATGTCAGTGTGGCAGGGGAGTGGTTGTGTAGGGGCTATTTGATATTTCTGTATGTGCCTTTCTATTATTCCTCTCTAAACATGCTTAACACAGTGTTGAAGCACAACACTTGAAATTTCTTCTTTGTTGATGGGTTGATTGATATGTGGAGTAAAGTTTAATCAGGGTGAAATCACCATAGTTCATCAGGACCGAGATGTCCAAATAGTGTAAATTTATTTCAGCCAGACCCTGAGAATGAATCTGTGTCATGCATCAGTTACGGGCATTAAAGAGAAATTAATGAGAGAGAGAGCCCTGATCAGGAGGCCTCTGAGGTTAGAAATCCTAAAAGAGAAATATTATTTGTTTTTCCTTTGGCTATTAAGAAAAGCCTTCATTTCCCTGGGGAGAAAATAAAAAACAGCATTAAGAACTAAAAAAAATAAATAAATAAAGTAATTAAATAAATTGCTAGGGTAGATGTATCATTATTTGACTCCAATAAATAAATTCTGAAGGGGGAACAGGGGAGAGAGAGCATTAAGAGAAATACCTAATGCATGCAGGGCTTAAAACCTAGATGATGGGTTGATAGGTGCAGCAAACCACCATGGCATGTTTATAGCTATGTAACTAACCTGCACATTCAGCACATGTATCCCACAACTTAAAGTAAAATAAAATAAATTTTGAGAGCTTTTGTGCAATGACTTGTTTTCTGCCATGTATAATTGGAAAGGATAGTGATTATGGTAGTTATTTCTGGCAAGTATAAGTGTTAAGGGAATTCACAACACTGGTAAGGCCATCAGAGCTCAGGTGCAGGTTCGTTTCTGCTTCACGGTCCAGCCTCTACTCCCAAGTTACCTCTCCCATCAAAGCCTCCTTTCTCCTTAAATGGAAAACTACTGGTATATTTTATATGAAAACTGAATGCTGAAGTGGGAAGATGGCTGTGTAGCCCCTTCTAGGGCATAGGTCCTCATGCTTTAGAGGATTCCAAATCTCTGAGTGGGCTTTTTGAAGCACGGTTTGCTGGACTGCACTCCCAGACTTGATAACCCCGTGGGTCTCAGGGTGGGGGCTGAGAATTTGCATTTCTTGGAATTTCCATTACTCAGGTGTACTGAGTTGAATAGCACTCCACCCCTGCTCAAATCCAAATTCATGTCCACCAGGAATCTCCAAAAGTGACCTTATTTGGAAACAGGAGTTTTGCAGATGTAATTGGTGAAGATGAGGTCACACTGGCCCTAAATCCAGTATGACTGATGTCCTTATAAAGGGAGGAAAAGAGACATACAGATCCAGAGACACATAAGGAGGTGCCACGTATATGGTAACAGAGGCAGAGACTGGAGCAATGCATCTCTAAGCCAAGGAAAACCAGTGAATTGCTGACAACTCCGGGAACTAGGAAGAGGCAAGGAAGGAGTTCCCATCAGAGGCTTCGAAGGGAGCATGGCCCTCCTGACACCTTGAATTCAGGCTTCTGGACTCCAGAACTGTGAGAGCGTGAAGGTCTGTTGTTTTAAGTCACTCTGTTTATGATAATTAGTTATGGCTGCCCTAACAAACTTTTTTTTTAATGAGACGAAGTCTTGCTCCATCACCCATGCTGGATCGCCTTGGTGTGATCTCAGCTCACTGCAACCTCTGCCTGCCTCCCAAGTTCAAGTGATTTTCCTGCCTCAGCATCCAAAGTAGCTGGGATTACAGGGGCCTGCCACCATGTCTGGCTAATTTTTGTATTTTTAGTAGAGACAAGGTTTCGCCACGTTAGCCAGGCTGGTCTCGAACTTCTGACCTCAAGTGATCTGCCTGCCTGGGCCTCCAAAGTGCCAGGATTACAGGTATGAGCCACGATGCCTGGCAGCCATGACAAACTAATCTATCAAGTGATGCTGATGCTCTTGGTCTGGGCATTACAACTTGAGAACCATTGTTCTAGGAAAAAAGAAAAAAAGGCCAAGTACCTTTCCATAGGCAAAAATGGAAGAGTTTAGGTGATAAGTATTTTTGATAAAAATGCTTTACAGTCAGAGATATAGGCACATCACCCTTGCTTGGCCAATCATTCTCTCTTCTGGGACTTCAGGTTGTTAGCAAGAGATGCAGACTCAAACATATAGCATTTCTTCTTCCCAGTGCCGTGACCAGGCACCACTGTGGACAGGTGTTGTGGTTCAATTGCTTAGTTTGAATCCTGTCCACTTTCAGGCCAGTTCTCCAGCCTCCTTGAGATTCTGTGACTCCCCAGTATCCTTCCAATAAATCCCTTTTTGTAAAATTAATGAGTCCATTTCTGTTGCTTGCAACCAAAGAACCTAAACTAACAGAATATTTCTTGTCTTCATATGTGTCTTTGAAGTGATCTGTACTTAGTTGGCTTAAGGAGGCATGAGAACTTATCTACTTCTATTTTTCTATAATTCATGCATAACATTTTTCAACTAAAACATCTTGGTTTTTTTCCTAATTACAAAAGTAATGCAAATATTGCAACAAAGAGAGGGTACTTGCTAAAGATATTTTTAAAAATCTTTTTGATTAACTGTCCATTGGTTAAAATGCCATTGCATAGCCAGTGAGAAAATAAAATGTCGATTCACTAAAGGATGTTCCTTTGAGAAAGGAAAATATATTAAATGGCAGTCTAAGGAGACCACAGTGAATATGTGGCCACTTTATCCTAGCGTGGGTAGGAGCTTCATCTCTGCCAGCCTACTGGGCAAGTTAAATATTAAAGCCAGCTTTGTGATTAGTCTAAAGATTTGCCTGAAAAATCTTATTTATGTTAACTCCAGATGCACTTTTAGAGTGTAAGACTTAGGTTTTTAACGCAGAGTTACTTGTGGTGTCCACATATTCATATGCACTCATAGATTTTCCTCTCCGAACTGTGAATTATTTCTTCATTGTAATGCCATCTGTTTCCTCCATCCGAGCCCTTTACAATACTTTCCTAAAGTCAATTTCAATAGCTTCTTCTCTGCCCAGGAAATCAGGTTCCTGTGCAGGATAATAATAAATATTTTTGCAACTATTGCATAAATTATGTTAATTTTTCCCCTTTATTTATTTACTAATGCATTGAAAGAATCACAGCTGGATTTTCATCCCTGCTCTTTGCTTAGTGATATGGTTTAGCTGTGTCCCCACCCAAATCTCATCTTGAATTGTTGTTCCCATAATCCCCACGTGTCACGGGAGGGACTCGATGGGAGTCAATTTAGTCATGGGGGCAGTTACCCTCGTGCTGTTCTCATGATAGTGAGTGAGTTCTCATGAGATCTGATGGTTTTATAGGGGGATTTTCCTCTTTTTGCTTCCTGCTACCATGTGAGGAGGACATGTTTGCTCCCTTTTCTGCCATTGTAAGTTTCCTGAGGCCTCCCGAGCCATGCTGAACTGTGAGTCAATTAAACCTCTTTTCTTAATGAATTACCCAGTCTCGAGTATGTCTTTATTAGCAGTGTGAGAACAGATTAATACACTTAGAAAACTCCTCCCTCCTAACCTACACAAAGTCACAGATGTCTATGTCAAACTAAACTCCAATGAAGCCCTCCCCACATCTATCTTCGTCTTCCATGAAATCCAAGCCAGGGTTGCCTGAATCACCTCATCCACAACAACCTTTCTCAGAATAGGAAATATTCAAAATCTGCCACCACTCATCTTGTGGGCTTTATATAAAAAATACAAAATGCTACTTTTTAAAAATTAAAAAACCAGTAAAGTACCTTCCAAGGTTCAATCTGAGTTTAGAAAATTCATTACAATGAAAAGAGAGGAGGATTTTTTTTTTATTGCTGATAGTTAGTGGCATTGATGGATCATGGCAGAGCCATCCGCAATATGGCCAAATAATTTCACTGGAGAGGATTTTATATAGCTACAGCTAAAATTCAATGAACTGATTCAGAAGACTCAGTATAAAATATAACAGTGACTTCGAGTGCCAAATCAATTTGGGGGCTTGAAGGGATAGGGAGAGGCTTTGTTCCCTCCCCGTTCATGGACGTGACTTTAACTGGAACTGTAAATTCACAGGCATAGGAGTGGCAGGCAGTGGGTTACAGCAGGTGATTTAAGAAACCTATCATGAAAAATCAGCAAGTGGTTGCAAACAGCAGTCCTTAGAGGAGCATGTGACTCTGAAGTACGTCCAAGAGAGAAAGTTCAAAGGATGTTCTTGAGGACAAATTAGGGATTTGCCATCAGGTGACAAGGGTTTGCAAATGGATCAACTCAAGTCCCTGTTTTCTACCTCAGTCTCCTCTCTTGTGAAATAAAACGGATGAAGCAGAATAATGTCTTCCACAGCATTGTGTTGTCTTTGTCTTTTTAATAGTAGGAGGCGTTTTGCTCATGGATTCATCCTACTCTGCTGGATTTTCACTTTGCCTCTGCAGACCCACACTCCAGCATTCTCACCCTGCTCTTGCTCCACAGTGCTGAGGCGAACATCATCAAATGCCCTTGCCTGCTGGCTGAACCTAGTGGAAGCCAGAGGTGCTCATAGGAGACTGAAGGATGAAATAAGATAGAGGTCAGGACATTGACACCTTTAACCCCCTCCCTGCCAGGCCACTGATTGGCAGTGGCAATGCTCCTGCCCAGTGTCCTCCTTTCACCATACTTCTCTCTTCCTCTCTCTAGGTTCCAGAATCATCCTTGATATGGTTTGGCTGTGTCCCCGCCCAAATCTCGAATTGTCATTCCCATAATTGCCACATACGGGAGGCACCCGGTGGGAGGTAATTGAATCATGAGGCGGTTCTTTCCTGTGCTGTTCTTGTGATAGTAAATAAATCTCATGAGATTTGATGGTTTATAAAGGGGAATTTCCCAGCACAAACTCTCTCTTTGCCATTCGCCATGTAGGACGTACCTTTGATCTTTATTCGTTTTCTACCATGATTGTGAGGCCTCCCCAGCCATGTGAAACTGTGAGTCAATTAAACCTCTTTCCTTTATAAATTACCCGATTTTGGGTATGTCTTTATCAGCAGCATGAAAACAGTCTAATGCAATCCCCTAACCCTGCCCATTCAGACAAGGGTAGCAGCTGCTGTTGTTAGTTTCCAGAGCTTCATCACTCCTTTGGGGTTTCTTTGAACTTTGCCCATTCTGTTGGAAATAACCTTTTCATTAAACTCTCCTCAATGACTCCACAGAAATGTGACATCTCTTTCCTGCTGGGACAGATGCACTTACAGACTTCTTAGGTAAATCAGACCAGAGAGGTTGTGCCCTGAGTGTAGCTGGGGCCGCCCTGCACACAGTGTGCCCACCGTCATGTGCTTATGGGGATGTGATCCTATGCAGAAAGACACTTCCAGCTTCTGAGATTCCTTCCAAATTGTTGTAGAGAGGTGGGGGGCCTCCCTCATCTGTCATCCAGATATATTGGGCTCCTATATTTGTTTATTCGCTCATTCGGCTAACACCAGTGGAGGACCTACCCTGAGCCAGGTTCTGTGCTAGGTTCTGAGGTTAAGGGGTAAATAAGATAAAATTCCTGGTCTCAAGGGGCTCACACACATTTGCAAACATGCGAGCCAACTACAAAAACCTCAGAGGCAGAAAGAAAGGGCCCTGAGATACTTCTCCTCTGCAGTAGCACTGAGGCCAGGAAAGCAAGGACTCAGGCTCTGTCAGCCTGAGAGAGAACAGCAAGAACAGTGCATTGTGGAGTTAGGACCTAATTCCCTGTGCAGGAAGGAAGCAGCAGGCAGAAAAATAAGACCAATGGGATCTTTCCCTAAGATGTTGTCAGGGACTCAGGTGTGGACTCCCCAGGGCCTGTGACTTAGGAACCTGCAGGTGCACAGAGGGGACAGCAGAGGTGACTCTGAAGAGAAGGATAGTGACAGAGGCAATGGATAGTGCCACGGATCAGAGAGTTGGGCTCATGCCAGAGGCACAGGGCTGAAACCATCTGCATGGCACAGTCATCTCTGCAGGGGTCACCCCAGCCTGGGAACTCAAGAGGGAAATTGTCCTGGTGGAAATTGGTAGGGACAGCCCTGACATTCCTCAAGCCCTATGAGGTGACAGAGAGAGTATGCCAGAGCCCCTGTCTCTATCACAGTGAGAATGCAAAGGTTGTGAGCATGAACTCTGGGGCCAGACTCCCCGGGGCTGAATCCAGTCTTTGCCACTTGCTGCTGAGTAATGTTCTATTTGTTTTCAGCCTTCTTATCTGTGAAGTGTGATTGTAACCCAACCTCATAGGAGGGTTGTGAAAATGTATTTAATTAGTATCTGCAAAGCACTTAGCACAGTGCCCGACACAGAGCAAGTGCAATGCAAATATTAGTTATTATTACTCAACATCACTTTTCTATTTTCATTTCAATATGGTCCCCAAATCAAGTGGACTCGGAGGGAGGAATTTGGCTAATGGTTATGAGCACAACCTTGGAAGGGGAGTGGAGAATCCCAGCCTTTGGAGTAAGACAAAGATTTGAAAGTAAGCTCTGCCATAAGCCAGCTCCACCATTTTGGTAAGCACTTATAACTCCAGTCCTCAGCGTTCTCATCTATAAAATGGGGATAATTATAGTACTTACCCCTTAGGGTAGTAGTGGGGCTTAATGACAAGCTCCTTCATTTTTCATTTACTCATTCATTCACGTATTCAATAAACAGATGTTTTTCCCACCGTGCAAGTTGTGTTTATTAAGGAAACAAACTTGTTTCCCAGTTTAGAGGTCCGGGGCATGTGTAGCTACCATTCAGAGCCTCTAATAAACAGGACCAGGCCAAAGTTGCCACAGGGAGTTGACTTAATTCTCACTTCTTGGCTGGCTGCTCCCTGTGTTCCTCAAATCTAGCATTTGGGACTCAGAATCCCTCAACATCCCGGTTCAGCATCTGTGTATCCTCGGGGACTTCTTTGCGTTACAAAGCAGGTGTTGTCAAGCTGGGGGAGTGGGGAAGGGGGCTATGGTCAGGGATACACTGGAAATTGCTACCTGCAGTGGGTAATGACCACATGTGTGGGTTCTGTGGGTGCCCAAGCTGTCACTAGGACTGCAGGCGGCAAGTGACAGATGACATGCAAGCCTCCTCATTTAAATTTGCCCCATAGTCCAGATCTGCCTGCACCCAGGTAGGTTTCAGGGCAAGCTGCCCCAAATGTTTCTATTCAGAATGATGCATCCCCATTCATTTTTGGAAGCTTTTAAACTTCAGGGGGACAGCGTGGCCCTTGGGAATGTGCTTTCATGCATTAGGAGTTGATATTAAACAGCAAATACGCCACAGTCAGTCATAGAGGTAAATAATAGCACAACTTCAAAAGGGCAGAGCCCAAAAGAAAGGCTACTATTAATGGGAAAAATAATTTTAAAGTCATATTGAAAAGCCTCAAGTCTAGCGGAAAAAGCCAGGAAATGGGAACAAAATTAGCATTATTATAGCTTTTCATGGTAACTTATTCTGGGTTTTTCTGGTGCCTTTAAAAAAAAAAAAAAAAAACAGAAAAGAAGGGAAAGGCTGGCTGATAACAATTTATCCGACCAAATACATTTTCCATCCCAAATGCACCCGTGATAGTGACTGGATTTAAATTGTTTTCTCTTTATATCTGTTTTGTGGCCATTTATACCTCACAGTATTATTAGAGAAAGCAGTGTTTTGTGTGGAATGTAAATAGTAAAGCTCTTTGAGGCCTTTCAGAAATAAGTGCAATTTGAGGGGCAGGAATTATGATTATTAATTTGCATGTTAATAATCCAAGTCTTCACTAAAGCCCACACTGCAGAGGCACCCTCTGAAACTCTGCAGAGGGTAGGTGCTGTATATTAATGTGGTACCTTCAGTCTTAGAAGAAAAGGAGGTTCTGTGAAGGGCGAGGATTTTTCCTTTCTCAATTTTGAAAGGGGAGTCCTCTTTTCGTTGGGTGCCTATTGCCTTTGCTTCAGTTAAAGCCATTCCCCTCTCAGATCATCCTTTTTCTCATCATTTCACATAAAGTCCCCAAGAATTTCTCTCAGTTAGGCTTTAGGAAACTCACAGCCCCACTCCTCTGGAAGCATGATGGGGCATATGTGTACATATCTGTGTGCAGCGCGTGCTAATGTGCACGCCTCAAACCTTCGGCTTTGTTTATACATATGTGTATTCTATTAATAATGGTTTGGAGCCACTTCACTTCTGAAGTAGGTGAAGTTTAAATTACTTTTTAAAATATATATTTTTTGGCTGGGCAAGGTGGCCCTTGCCTGTAATCCCAGCACTTCAGGAGGCCAAGGAAGAGGGATCACTTGAGGTCAGGAATTCAAAACCAGTCTGGCCAACATGGTGAAACCCCAGCTTTACTAAAAATACAAAAATTAGCCCGGCACAGTTGCAGGTGCCTGTCGTCCCAGCGATTCAGGAGGCTGAAGCAGGAGAATTGCTTGAACCAGGGGACAGGGCAGAGGTTGCAGTGAGTCGAGATCATGCCACTGCACTCCAGCCTGAGCAAAACAGCAAGACCCTATCTCAAATATATATATATTTGTGGTAAAAGACACATAACATAAAATTTACCATCTTAACCATTTTTAAGTGTACAGTTCAGCGGTACTAAGTACATTCCCATTGATGTGCAGCCATCACCACCATCCGTCACCAGAACTCTTTTTATCTTTCAAAGCTGAAACTCTGTACCCCTTAAATAACAAACCTTTCCCCCACACTCCCTCGTCCCCTGGAAACCACCATTCTACTTTCTGTTTCTATAAATTTGGCTACTTCAGATACCTCATGTAAGTGGAATCATAGAGTAACTGTCTTTTAGCAAGTTTTTTTTATAAGAATGCTAGGTTTGAGAACTTCTCTTAGGTGATCACGATGCCAGTGGATTGTGACTGACAATACTGGGCTGCTCTGTGATATCCACCTGATCCCCAAATAAAGCGCTCACTCCCCAAGTAACAGAACTTGCCCCCTTCAATTGTTGCCCACTGTCTACTTTGGTCCAGAAAGGACTGGCAAGTGTATGATATCTGGAAACTGAAGGTTGACCACTTTTCCAGCATCTGGCTGGGGCGCCACTGGAGTAGCAATCAGTGATCAGAGCACAGATTCCTCATTTTGGAGGATGGGGCCATTTTTGCCTACCCTGGCTCTTGCAAGCTTGTGCGGCTTCCTTCAGGAACATGTGCATTATTACAAGTCCCTCTTTCTCCAGCTGAAATGACTTCCAGAAGATTAAAAGGGTTCCTCCCCACTTCATTTTTGTCTTTTCTGCCTTTTGAGACTGATATTAAAGACTAAGGCATTCAAAAACAACTGCCTATACTAGAAAAATTAGAAAGTGACTGCGCAAACCCAGGAAAAGGCACAACCTCAGAAATGACCCCAAAAGACCCCAAGTTTACACCTTAGCCTGATCCTTGCGAAAAGCAAACTTTAGAGAAGCAGGATGATCTGATTTCTAGTATTACCAGGTTATTATATAAAAATGTCTAGTTTTTAACAAAAATATTTCAAAGCAAAGAAAAGTATGACCCATTCAAAGAAAAAAATAATAATCAGCAGAAACTGTACCTGAAAAATAACTGATGGTAGCTCTACTTGCCAAAGACTTCAAAACAACGGTGTTAAAGATTCTCAGAGAACTAAAGAAAGATGTAGAGAAAGTCAAGAAAATGATGTCTGAACAAAATAGAAATATCAAAAAGAGAGAAAAGCTAAAAAGAAACCAAAAATAAATTCTGGTGCTGAAAAGTACAATAACTAAAATGAAAAACTCACTAGAAATATTCAAAGACTAATTTGAGAAAGCTGGAGAAAGAATCAGTGAACTTGAATATAGGATAATGAAAATTATTAGTCTGAGGAACAGAAAGAAAAAAGACGGAAAAAAAAAAAAGTGGACAAAGCCTAAAGAACATATGGGACATGTTGAGGAGGTCCCAGATGAAGAAGAGAGAGAGAAAGGGACCAAGAAAATGGTTGAAGAAATAATGGCTGAAAACTTCCCAAATTTTATGAAAGACATTAATATAAACATCCAAGAAGCTCAACAAGCTCAAAGTAGGATAAACTCAAAAAAACCTATAGACAGCCTCGAGACAGCCCTGCCCTCATGGCCTTGCTGGGTACAGCCCAGGCTTCATGCATTGAAGTCACATGCTTGCAGATTTTCCAGGCTGGTGCTACATGCTAGTGGCTCTACAGTTCCAATGTCTCATGGATGGCCCTGCCCCGAAGGCTCCACTATGCATTGTGCAAGTGAGGGCTCTCTGTCAGTTCTGCCTCTGTAGTACATCTCTGCCTGGGCTCCGAGGCTATCCAAGACATCTTTTAAATCCATGTGGAGGTAGCCATAACTCCACAGCTTATACACTCTGCATGCTTGCAGAATTAGCACAATGTGGGTGCCACCAAAATTCACCACTGTGCTTTCCTGAGTGGTTCCTTGAGCTGCACCTAGGCCCACTTGAGCCACAGCTGGATTTCTTCCAATCCAAGGACACTGTTTTGGAATGCAGGGAGCAGAAAGTCAAGATGGCTCTGAGGAGTGAGTCCTGAGGCCCCCTCCCTAGAAACAGTTCTGTCCCCAAGGTTCTAGCACTCTGGGCGTCTGATAAGCATGGCAGCCCCGAAGAGCTCCAAAATGCCTTCAGGGTCATTCTCCCATTGTCTTGATCAGTAGTACCTGGATGCTTTCTATTCACACTGATCTTATCAAATGGTTGCTTGGTCACATTCTTGGTTTTCTTCCCTAAACATGGTTTTTAATTCTTTACATGATAAGCAGAGAATTTTTACATTTTCTACATTCTGCTTCCCTTTTAATTATAAATTAAATAATGTCTCTACCTGTATTTTATTGTAAATAGTTAACAGTATCCCAAATGTTTTGCTGCTGGTATTTGTTATAGCAATACCCCACTCCTGGTACAAACTTTTGTCTTACTCCATTTGTGTTGCTATAAGAGAATATACAAGACTTGGTAATTTATAGAGAAGAAAAGTTTATTTTTCTCTTGGTTCTGGAGGCTGGGAAGTCCAGGATCAAGGCACTAGTATTTAGTATCTGATGAAGACCTTCTTGCTGCATCCTTTCAGAGGTGAGGAACCTTCTGTCCTCACATGGCAAAGGCAGAAGGGTAAAAAGGGCAAACTACTCAGATGCTGCATTTGAGTAGCCTCTTTCATACAGCCTTAGTCTCATTAATGAGGTAGGAACCCTCAAGGCCTAGTCACTTCTTATAGACTCCGACTCTTAATACTATCACATTGACAACACGTGAATTTTGGAGAGGACACATTCAAACCATAGCAATATGGAAATAACCCAAGTATCCATCAACAAATGAATGAGTAAGAAAAATGTAATTTGTACATACAATGAAATATTATTCAGCCTTAATAAAGAAATACTGACACATACTACAACATGAATGAACCTTGAGGATATTATGCTAAATAAAATAAGCCAATCATAAAAACAAATATTGTATGATTCTACTTATATGAGGTACTTAGAGTAGTCAAAATTGTAAAGAGAGAAAGTAAAGGGTTGTTGCCAGAATCCAGAGAAGAGAGAAATGGAAAGTTGCTGTTCAATGGATATAGAGTTTCAGTTTTTCAAGATGAAAAGAGTAGTGGAGATGGGTGGTGGAAATGGTATTATACAACATTATGAATGTATTTAATGCCACTGAACTGTACTCTTAAAAAAATGCTTACATGGTAAATTTTTTGTTGTGTGTTTTACCACAATGAAAAGTTTGAAAAAAAAAATTCTTATAGGGACTTTAGTTGAATAACACTTTCTTCACACCCCTCCTACCACCCCAAACAGGAACACAATCTTTACTTGAGTCTTAATCCAAGGAGATGGCAGAAAGCTTAATGCATACATTAAGCTTTTTACATTAAGTCTTTTACATTAAGACTCCAGCGGTGGTTCTGAAATAACTGAAGCACAATTGTTAGACTATTGAGAGGCAAAAATATAGGCCTCAAGGTTTTCATGTATCATCTCCCAAATTAACTGGATGTATGCTGAGTCATTCCTCCTTTTGCTGCCTTAAAAGACAAAGTTCTTGTGAGATGACAGCAAACCTAGTTAACACAACCCGACCCCATAACAAGGATTTCTCTGAACTTGCCCCAGGCCTGATAGTCCCAACTCACCCTCTTGGTCACCCTCTATTAACATATGTAAAGACTTTCAAAGTGACTTCTAAAGACTTTCAAAGTGACTCTCTGGTTCATTTAAAGGCTGCTGGCAACCTTCTGATTCTGTTCTCCCACCTGAACTTCTGAATTACTATATTGCCATTCCTATGAGAGCTAAACCAGACTTAGGTAACTTCGGGCTATTAATATAAATTATTTTAGTGAGTGATCCAGTACCTCAGTTCTCTCCAGCATGGACCCACATGCATACTTTACCTGGGGCACTCCATGACTATAGTAATTGGGCTCAGTGAGTGAGAAGTACTGTGATGCCACAGTAGGACACTCTAGGACATGGGAAATAAACCCTACAAAGGATCAGGGGTCTGCTGCACTGATTAAATTTATAGGTGTTCAGTGGCCTGAGGCAGGCCATGACATTTCATCCAAAGGAAATAAATAAACAAATAAATATATTGTATTTTGAATCGCCTACCACTAAAAAGGAAGCAGAAACATGGGGGGAATCTTTGGGTTCTGGAAGCAGCATACTTCATACTTTGACCAAATTGACATTTTTAGACTATAATTGCCAATTATCCAAGTCTGCATGAAAAAAGAGATTTCCCAGAAGGTGGACTTTTCAGTGCTAAAACCAGAAGAATCCTAGGCAAAGCAGAATAGTTGGTCACCTACATAGATCTGAACAGCAACAAAATATACATTCTTCTCAATTGCACACAGAACATGTGCCAAAATAGACCATATTTTGAGCCTTGAAAACAAGTTTCAATAAATGTAAAAGGATTCCAGTTCACTGGAAGATGCTGAAGGACAGAAAGAAGAAGGTGGGTAGCCTAGGGTCTCAGGACTTGAGGAATGACATGGTGGTAGTGAGTTTCCTCCATATATTCCAAACAGGATGCTCCAGATGCCTACAACCAGAACCACAAACAGACACTGACAACAACAACAACAACAAGAGCAACAACAACAACAACAAAAAAAAAACCTTTAAGAAAAGCATGCTCTCCTTACCCAAAGGATTGAGAAAGAGGTGGACTAACAGCTGAAAACCTTGTGGCAATACTTTCATTGCTCCAGCCAAATGTCAATATAAAAACATCCACAATCAAGCAGGGAGTTGATCTTCCACCCAAGAGAAGCAAGAAGCACATTTTAATTCTTCTTTCTACTGTGTGGTGTTAGCAAGGCCAAGAGTGGACCTAATTTACCATCTTCTGCCTGGTGGGAGTAGGAACAGCAATTTCCCTACCAAGGCAGGGTCAGCAGGACTGAACAGGGAGTTGATCTTCCATTTCCCAGCTGGCCAAAGTAGGTAGTTTTCATCTCCAAAGTCAAGGTAGTGGCACTGGCATTTATAGGTGAACTGAACCTCCACCCACATCCAGCAGCAATGAAACTTAACAAAGCAGTTTGGGTAGTCACCACTGGGATTCACACACACTTTCATTGTCAGCAGAACCCCAAGGGGAGGTGAGCCTTCACCCTCACTCAACATAAACAAAGTGGTGCAAGCAAGGTACTTGGTTCTCTACTTCCTCTCTCCCCTGGAGCCAGTGGGCCCAATGGGGAACTGAGTTTGTGTTCCCACTCACTCAATGGCAACAAGGTGGTACAAGTCAATGTCTCGATTTTTCTGGGAAGGTGTTAGTGGAGCCCAGCAGGGAGTTGAATGCATACCTACCTAGTCATCAATTTATATCTCAACAAGAGGAATGCCTGTTTAAAAAAAAAAATCAAATAGAATGGGGAGCCTCATAATGTCCAAAATGTCCAAGAGACAATCAGGAATCACTACTTATACCAAGAACCAAGACAATCATGACATGAATGAGAAAAATATATCAACAGATACAAACACTAAAATGAATGGAGAATAACCAAATTGATGCAATAAAAAACGACAAACGGGATATCACCAAAGATTCCACAGAAATTCAAACCATAATCAGATATTAGTACAAACAACTCTATGCACATAAACTAGTAAACCTGAAAGAAATGGATAAACTCCTGGACACTTGCACCCTCCCAAGCCTAAACCGGGAAGAAGCGGAAACCCTGAACAGACCCATAACAAGGTCTGAAGTTGAGGCAGCAATTAAGAGCTTACCACCCAAAAAAAGCCCAGGTCCAGACAGGTTCATAGCCGAATTCTACCAGGCATACAAAGAGGAGCTGGTACCATTCCTTCTGAAACTATTCCAAACAATACAAAAACAGGGAATCCTTCCCAAATCATTTTATGAGACCAACATCATCCTGATACCAAAACCCGGCAGAGACTCTACAAGAAAAGAAAACTTCAGGCCAGTATCCACGATGAACATAGATGCAAAAATCTTCAATAAAATACTGGCAAGCTGATTGCAACGGCACATCAAAAAGCTTATCCACCACGATGAAGTAGGCTTCATCCCGGGGATGCAAGGCTGGTTCAACATACGTAAGTCTATAAACGTAATTCACCACATAAACAGAACCAAAGACAAAAACCACATGATTATCTCAATTGATTCAGAGAAGGCCTTTGACAAAATTCAACAGCTCTTTATGCTAAAAACCCTCAATAAGCTAGGTATTGACAGAACATATCTCAAAATGATAAAAGCTATTTATGACAAACCAACAGCCAATATCATACTGAATGGGCAAAAACTGGAAGCATTCCCCTTGAAATCTGGCACTAGACAAGGATGCCCTCTCTCACCACTCCTAGTCAATATAGTACTGGAAGTTCTAGCCAGAGCAATCAGGCAAGAAAAAGAAATAAAGCGTATTCAAATAGGAAAGGAGGAAGTCAAATTGTCTCTATATGCAGACGACATGATTGTATATCTAGAAGACCCCATTGTCTCAGCCCAAAATCTCCTGAAACTGATAAGCAATTTCAGCAAAGTCTCAGCATACAAAATCAATGTGCAAAAACCACATGCATTCCTATACGCCAATAACAGACTTAAAGAGAGCCAAATCAAAAATGAACTGCCATTCACGATTGCCGCAAAGAGAATAAAATACCTAGGAATACAACTAACAAGGAACGTAAAGGACCTCTTCAAGGAGAACTACAAGCCACTGGCTCAACGAAATAAGAGAGGACACAAACAGATGGAGAAACATTCCATGTTCATGGTTAGGAAGAATCAATATCTTGAAAATGGCCATACTGCCCAAAGTAATTTACAGATTCAGCGCTAACCCCATCAAGTTACCAATGACCTTCTTCACAGAACTGGAAAAAAACATCTTAAACTTCATATGGAACCAAAAGAGAGCTTGCATAGCCAAGTCAATTCTAAGCAAAAAGAACAAAGCAGGAGGCATCACACTACCGGACTTCAAACTATACTACAAGGCTACAGTAATCAAAACAGCATGGTACTGGTACCAAAACAGAGATATAGACCAATGGAACAGAACAGAGGTCTTGGAGGGAGCACAATATATCTACAACCATCTGATCTTTGACAAACCAGACAAAAACAAGCAATGGGGAAAGGATTCCCTGTTTAATAAATGGTGGTGGAAAAACTGGCTAGCCATGTGCAGAAAGCAGAAACTGGACCCCTTCCTGACACCTTACACTAAAATTAATTCCAGATGGATTAAAGACTTAAACATAAGACTTAACACCATAAAAACCCTAGAAGAAAATCTAGGCAAAAACATAGGCATAGGCAAGGACTTCATGATTAAAACACTAAAAGCATTGGCAACAAAAGCCAAAATAGACAAATGGGACCTAATCAAACTCCACAGCTTCTGCACAGCAAAAGAAACAGTCATTAGAGTGAATCGGCAACCAACAGAATGGGAAAAAATTTTTGCAGTCTACCCATCTGACAAAGGGCTGATATCCAGAATTTACAAAGAGCTAAAACAGATTTACAAGAAAAAAACAAACAAGCCCCTTCAAAAGTGGGCAAAGGATATGAACAGATACTTTACAAAAGAAGACATACATGAGGCCAACAAACATATGAAAAAATGCTCATCATCACTGGTCATCAGAGAAATGCAAATCAAAACAACATTGAGATACCATCTCACGCCAGTTAGAATGGCGATCATTAAAAAATCTAGAGACAACAGATGCTGGAGAGGATGTGGAGAAATAGGAATACCTTTACACTGTTGGTGGGAGTGTCAATTAGTTCAACCATTGTGGAAGACAGTGTGGCGATTCCTCAAGGACCTAGAAATAGAAATTCCATTTGACCCAGCAATCCCGTTACTGGGTATATATCCAAAGGATTATAAATCATTCTACTATAAGGACATGTGCACACGAATGTTCATTGCAGCACTGTTTACAATAGCAAAGACCTGGAACCAACCCAAATGCCCATCGACGATAGACTGGATAGGGAAAATGTGGCACATATACACCAAGTAATATTATGCAGCCATCAAAAACAATGAGTCTGTGTCCTTTGTAGGGACATGGATGAACCTGAAAACCATCATTCTCAGCAAACTGACAGAAGAGCAGAAGATCAAACACCGCATGTTCTCACTCATAGGCGGTTGTTGAACAATGAGAACACATGGACACAGGGAGGGGAGCACTACACACTGGGGTCTGTTTGGGGGAAATAGGGGAGGGACGGTGAGGGGTGGGGAGTTGGGGAGAGATAGCAAGGGGAGAGATGCCAGATGTAGGTGATGGGGAGGAAGGCAGAAAATCACACTGCCACGTGTGTACCTATGCAACAATCTTGCATGTTCTTCACATGTACCCCAAAACCTAAAATGCAATAAAATAAATAAATTTTAAAAAAATGAATGAGATGTTGGAGTTATCTGGCAAAAATTTTAAGGCACTCATCATGAAAATGCATTAACAAGCAATTACAATTTATCTTGAAACAAGTGAAGAATAGGACATTTCAGCAAAGAAATGAGTTATAAACTACAGCCAGGCCAGGCACAGTGGCTCATGCCTATAATCCTAGCACTTTGGGAAGCCAAGTTAGGAGGATGAGCCTAAGAGTTGAGCCTAAGAGTTGAAGGCCAGCCTGGGAAATATAGCAAGACTCCATCTCTACAAAAAAATTTTAAAATCAGCTAGTTGTGGTGGTATGTCTGTAGTTCCAGTTACTAACAAATGAGATGGGAGGATCGCTTGAGCCCAGGAGGTCGAGCCTGGTGTGAGAAGTGATCACACTACAGTACTCTAGCCTGGGTGACAGAGTGAGACTCTGTCTCAAAAAACAAACAAAAAAAGCCAAATGGAAATGATAGAATTGAAAAATACAATAAATTAAATAAATACAATAAAATAAAATTAAAAAAGCACACTGTGTAACCTCAGTAGTAGAATAGGGATGACAGAGGATAAAATCAGCAAACCCAAGAACAGAATTTACCCAGTCCAAAAACAGACAAAAAATAAACTGACAAAAGTGAACAGATCCAACTATGTTCTCTGGTTGCAGTAAAATTAAATTTGAAACCAATGACAGAAAAATCTGTAGAAGATTCCCCAGTATTTGAAACCAAATAACAAACTTCTAAATAACATGGGTCAGTTAAGTTAGAAAATATTTTGAACTGAATGAAACTGAAAGAATCGCTTGAACCCAGGAGGCAGAGGTTGCAGTGAGTCGGTTTGTGCCACTGCACTCCAGCCTGGCAACAGAGCAAGACTCCATCTCAAAAAAAAAAAAAAGAAAGAAAGAAACTGAAAACACAACTTATCAAAATTTGATATACCCCTAAAGCAATATTGACCTGTAGGACAATAACAAAATAACTGTTATTTGTATCACCAAGAGACCCAGAAGGAGAGAATAGTGAAAATGGAATTGAAAAAGTGTTTGAAATACTCATGGCTGAAACCTTGGCAAAAGACAAATTTGGCAAAAGACACAAACTTATGATTCATGAAGCTGAGGGAATCTCAAATACAATAAACCCAAAGAAATTCATGGCAAGACACATCAGAATTTTTCTTCTGCGAACCAGAGACAATTTAAAAATCTTGAAGATAGCTAGAGATAAATGACACAATACTAATTGAACACCATTTCAAATAGCAGCAGGTTTCTCATCTGAAATCATGGAAGTCAGAAAGAATTGTACTTTCTTCCAGTACTGAAAAAAAGACTGCAAATTTTATCTAATGAAAAAATCCTTCAGGAATAAAGGAAAAATTAAAACATTTTCAGATAAAAGAATTTGTTCCTGACTGTCCTTAAAAAATTGTAAAAGGAAGTTCTCTAAGCAGAAAGAAAATGATAGCAGAAGGTTTGGAACTTCAGAAGGGAAAGAATATTGGAATGGGTAAAATCGGGGGTAAATAAAACATGCTACTATATTAGAAGCAACAGATTACTTCTTATGAATTTCTTAAATTACATTGGATGGTTGGAGCAAAAATTATAACATTTTATGTGTTAATCAGTATATGTAGAGGAATACATGGCACAATTATATATTTTTTTAAGTGGAGAGGATAAAGGGACCTAAATGCAAGTAAATTTTCTACTCTCAAAATGGGAAAACACCTATATCAGCAGACTGTGATGAGTTACATGTATATTGTAATACCTAGAACAATTACTAAAAAAAACTATTAAAAGATTCAAGTCATACTAAGCATATTCTCTGGCCACAATGGAATTAAATTTGAAACCAACGACAGAAAAATCTCTGGAAAATTCGCCAGTGTTTGAAACGAAATAACACACTTGTGAATAACATGGATTAAAATTAACAATTAAATTAGAAAGTATTTTGAACTGAATATAACTGAAAGCACAACATATCAGAATTTGAGATATCCCTAAAGCAATGCTTAAGGAAAAATTTACATTAGACAAGAAGAAAGAAGACCTCAGCTTCCACCTTGAGAAACTAGAAAAACAAAGGCCAATTAAGTAACAGTAATCCAAGACTACCTCCCTGTAAGGGAAAAGGCTGTGCTTTAGTCAGCAGTAGGCTGAGGTGGCCTTTCAGCGCAGCATGACTCAGCAGGTTTGGAGTGCAGGAGCACAACCCCACATGTTATGTAACCATGCCTTGTGAGGCACATTAGTTGATCACCGGTGTGAGCTTGTGCTTGGGTTGGAGCCACTATTGTCTGTAAATGTATAATTACCATTCTAATGCTGTGCATACTGCTCAATTGCCCCCAGAGAGAGAGTAAAGCCATGTTGAAACTGCCTATGATTCCTCCCGTGTTTTTCCAGCTACCTGCCACTTGCCCATAACTCCCCTCAGACCTCAGTTAGAACCTGACAATTGGCATCGCAAATAGGATCCTGAGCAGTTGCAGGTAGGCAAGTGGTTGGCACAAAGGTGACATGACCACACCCTGATTGAGTAGCTATGGGAAGCCCATACAGACTGTGCAAAATGATACCAGTGAAATACCCAAAACTGTGAGTAAATGGCAATCATATGCTGATTTGGTGAAAGTCATCCGGGAAATGAGTATGCAGCAGGCTATGTTTGACCTGAATACCCAGAGGCCAGATGATGAATGCTTCACCTCCCACATGAGGGATCTTGTGTGGGGTTCTGTGCCCACCAAGTGCCTTTGGCTCCCTAGCTATTGTCCTTACCCCATACACAGGGCACTGTATACATGAAGCGACACTGCTATGGTGGCTCTTGGGGAAGCATAAGGCCATTAGTGTGACTAAGGGGTCCATGCCATAAAGAAGGGGCAGATGCTCCATCCACAGGGGCCTCCCTGATAGGAGAAAAGGGGGCCCCAGTGAGTGCCACTCTCACAGATGTGAATAGATTTGATTTTGACCAGGGCTGACCAAGAGAAAATCAATAAGCAGCCCAATGAAGTACTCTTAACTTTGTGGAGACAGTTGTCTCAGGAGCAGCAATTCCAGAAAATGTTTAAGGGGAAGAAGGACATTGCTGTATGACCTGGTCCTGCCCAGGCACTTCAGCTCAAAGATTTCTTGCTGCAGCCAGGTGGAAATGCAGAGCCTTTTCTTTTTTATTAGAAAACTAGCCGAAGTGCCTAGCTTGGGGGGGGACACTGGATGACTGGAAGCCACATGTAGAATTAGTAATTCAAGGGTCCCCCACCAATGTATGGCGGGTACTGGCATTGGTGGATGCTGGGGCAGATTGCAGCCTTGTTTATGAGAAACCAGATAAGTTTCAGGGCAAACCTGCTTACATTGACAGTTATGGAGGCCGATCAGCGAAAGTGAAACCTGTATCTCTGCACCTTGGCATCAGCCATTTGCTTCTCATCTAATGACTGTGTATGTCTCTCCCATACTGAATTACATTCTGGGGGCGGACTTTTTACATGGCCTGGCATTACAAGACATGGCCGGGGAATTCAGACTCTGAGTGCATGTGACGGACATATACATCACCAGCCTCAGGTCCTGCCACAACACCGATGGGTTATTTCCATCCATCAATACCATTTGCTGGTTGAGTATACGAAGATAACTAAGACAATTGAAAAGCTGGAGGAGAGGTAGATAATGTGTGGCACCTACAGCCCCTACGATTCTCCAGTGTGGACAGTTAGAAAGCCTGATAAACTTGTCAGATGATGGTGGACTATCAGGAACTGAAAAAAGTAACACCCCCTTTGCATGTAGCTGTACTGTCAATCATGGATTTGATGGGCCATTTGATGGCAGAACTGGGACAGTACCACTATGTAGTGGACTTGGCCAATGCATTTTCTCCATAGACATCACTCCAGAAAGCTAGAAACAGTTCACCTTCACGTGGGATGGGTGACAATGGACTTTTACAGTGTCGCTGCAGGGCTATGTGCATAGCTCCACCATATGTCATGGTCTAGTTGCTACGAATTTAGCCACCTGGCAATGCCCAGAAGAGGTCTACCTATTCTATTATACTGATGATATTATATTAACCTCTGATTAACCTTGCCAAATATTGTGGCAGCACTCTTCCTGCAGCAACATTTGGCAGCATGCAGTTGGGCTGTCAGTGATTCCAAGGTCCAAGGGCCTGGATTATCTGCCAAATTCTTGGAAGTAATCAGGTTGGGTAAGACAAAGGCCATCCAAGAGGCTATCATTGATAAGATTCAGGCATATCCCTGGCCCACCGCCATGAAGAGCTGCAAACTTTTGTGGGCCTCCTGGGATATTGGTGGGAATTTGTGCCCCACATAGCCCAGTGCTCATTTGAGCTGGGTGTGCATGTGATGAATCCCCACAGATGGATTCAGTTGGGGCCTGTGGTAGCACACAGAGTGCTTGAGAATTCCAGGAGGCTTTTGGTCCCAACTGCAGAAGGGAGCTGAGCTCTGGTATTCCTTGATAGAGAAACAGCTAGAAGCTGTATATACCACCCTTCAGGCTTGTGAGAGTGTGACAGGACGGGCCGCAGTCATCATAGGGATGACTTACTTGATAGCAGGATGGGTGCATTTGTGGATAATGATCCCCTGGACTGGGACAGTATAGACGACCACTTTGGCAAAGTGCGTTGCCTACTTGGAGCAGCAAAATACGCTGAGTACATGTCCCTTAGCAATAGAGTGGTAAGAGGTCTTGGGACCTGTAGCCCTAATGCAACATAAGGTCATGGGGCCTGAGGCACCCCTAGACCCTGAGCCTTCACCATTTAAGGAAGGGCGTCCTCTCATTCCCAATGGGGCATGGTACAAACATGGATCTAGCTAAGGTGCTACTGCCTGAACTGCTGTTGCAGTCCAGCCTAGTGCTGACACCATATAGTTTGACAAAGTACAAAATAGCCCCATTGGACAGTATTGGTGTGGACAGAGCAACCCACTGGACAGTATGAATGGTGATCACCAAGGAGGTGACACCTATGGTAATCTGTTCCAATAGCTGGGTGGTCTATTGAGGCTTAACCTGTGGTTAACTACCCGGAAAGTACGGAAGTGGCTAGTTGGCCACCGACACATTTAGGGCTAAGTCATGTGGCAAGACCTCTGGGAAATAGGTCAGAATGAGATAACTATGTATCATGTGTCAGGCCATAGGCCTTTGACCACCCCAGCAATGATGAGGCAGATGCCTTGGTCAAAGTCCAATAAAGTCAGCACCTACATGAGACGTGGCCTGTGGCTACACTGGCAACTGGGACATGCGAGGGGTGAACTGATGAACAGGTCAATAAGCATTGGAGTCTGTCCCTGTCCACGTAAGACATTTGGGAGTCTTGTTAGAAATCCCTGGCATGTGCTCAGGCTTACCTAAACAGAGACAGCTGCCCAGTGTCACACAACAAGTAAAGATAGGGTGAGCGCCCTTGACCAGGTGGTAAGTAGACTATATCGGGCCACCGCCGAAGTCACGAGGGTATATGCATGCGCTAACAGCTGTGGACACAGGTCTGTGGTTCACACACCCTTGCAGGGCAGCTGACCAGCAGAACACCATCTGTGCCTTGCAACGCTTATCCACCCGTATGGTTGCCCTCTGGCATTTGAGAGTGATAGCGGAACACTTTTCACTGGACAACAGGTACAACAATGGACAACAGGTAGAACAAAGGGCACAACAAATGGACATAAAGTGGAGATTCCATGTGCCATACAATCTACAAGCCGCAGGTCTGATTGAGAAATATAATAGACTCTTGAATAACGGATTACGCTTGCATGTCACAGTCCCATCTTTGCAGGGCTGGAGTTCGAGGCTGGACCCGGTGCTCCTGACTTTAAATGAATGGCCACAGAAAGCAGCCCAGCCCCTGTGGAGGCTTTGTTACACCGGGCCACCATCCCCAGTCAGTTGCCGATACATACCAAGGATGAACTCCTTCGCCCAGATATGGCAACAGAATGGTAACCTGTTGTTGCCTACCCCAGCTTCCCTGAAGGCAGGGGAACAGCATGGTCACTTATCTGTGGACTCTCCAAGCCCTAAGTGCTGGTGGTTGGCCATTGTTGCTTCCTGCAGGGAGGGCCTAAAGTATGACTGGTATCCACTCCTTGGATGTTCAATACATGGCCCCCGTGGTTGGCCATTCATAGGGGAATGGCCAGGAAAGAAGCCCTCCTTGGGGGTACATATGTACTGTCTGTGCAGCCTATTACAAGTTCCCCCATGACTTTTTGGCACAGATTCAGGACTCAAAGGAACCATGGGGAGCTGAGAAGTTATGGTACCATTGCCCAGGGCAAAAGCCCTTGGTGGCTGTATTATTATTCAGAAATGAAAGATTAGCTGGTATTTTGCCTGAGGGACATGCTTTCCCTCCATTGGTACCTGTGCCTGCTCTGTCATTTTGACCGTAGGTTAACATGCTCCAACTGCATTGTGGATGGGGCCCACACCTACCCTGAGGTGACCAGTGTTTCCAACCGTTGGACCTGAACCACCCTTCCAGCAACAGCTGCGGATGGCTTGCCTTGGCATACATTCAGTGTCTGCAGAGAACTGCACACGGCTGGAGTCCCATGGCTGATGCCTGGAACTCAATGCAACAAGCTTTGGACAAAGGATGCTGAAAGACCCATGGCACACCCACCCCCTGGCTGGCCTGTAGCATTTATGATGGGTGGGGCTGGCTAGTGGGGGCACATGTAGTACCCTCAGCCTAAGCACTATGGGGCACAGAGCAACACTAGGGTAACACCACTGTGGGGTGGGTACCCATCATGGCCTGGGTAAACATAACACATGCCACCACACCAAAGGCATGGTGGAACAAACAGCCCCACCAACATCGGGCCCCGATGGATTTTGTGCCCCCTGGAAGTTTATGGGTCCATAGGGACACAGGGTGGCCTTACCTACCAGTGGACTGGACTGGACGTTGTACCTGGGGGTGGCCTTATGTGCCTGGCACTGTTCTCCCCATGTTGCCCAGACTCCCACATAACTGGGAGGCACTATGCTCTCGGTTTTTGTGAGTGTGATGAGCCCCCTGGCGGTTCCACCCCTTGGCAATGACTATCCCTGGAGCGGGTGTCCTAACTGTAGAAGCACAAGTTACTGCTCTTGTAGAGAACACTGCCAGGGCACTGGATTACACACGAGTGGCCCTCTCCATTTACAGCTGAGGTTGATCAGATGGGAAAGGTCGTATTGCAAAACCAAATGACCTTAGACATAATAACTGCTGCCCAAGGAGGCACCTGTGCCCTTTTAGGAACACAATGTTGTACCATTATCCCTGACAATGAGAAGAACATAACAGCAGCTCTGTAAGGGGTCTCATGGGAGATTAAGGTGGTTGAGAGCCTGACAACCCCCTGCAGAGATGGTGTGCATCCCTAGGCTCCGGCCTGCACTGGGCCCTAATGGTCATAAGTAGCATAGCTGGGATCCTAGTAGTGAGCTGTTGCTCTCTGTATTTTTGTTGTGGGTTATGAATTCAGGGCTCTGCCCTATGGGCATGTGTCCCTGCCCGGGGGATGCCCTCAACCTGGGAGGGCAGATGGCTGCACTTTTGTCAGGAGTAGGCCAAGGTGGCCTTCCAGCGCAGCATGATTCAGCAGGTTTGGAGTGCTGGTGCACAACCACATACATTCTATAACCACACTCCATGAGGCACATTAGGGGATCACTCACGTGAGCTGATGCTTGGCTCAAAGCCACTATTGTCTGTAAAAGGTAGAATTACCCTGCTAACACTGTACATATGGCTTGCTCATGCCCAGAGAAAGAGTACAGCCATGTCGAAACTGCCTACAATTCCTTGAGTGTTTTCCCAGCTATCCACCCCTTGCCCACTAACTCCCTTCCTCTTGGCAAGGACATTCTAAAGATAATCTGAAAAACAAACTAGTTTAGCCCATGATGTGAAGGGGGAGCCAGACATGCCTCATTATGTCCTCCTCCCTGTTAGAATTATGAATAGGACAGATTTACAGTCTTTAAGTCTGATAAGAAATATTTACGATCTATTCCCTTTGAAACCTACTACCTAGAGGCTTCATCTGCATAATAAAACCTTGGTCTCCACAACCCCTTATCATAATCTAGGCATTTCTTTCTATTGAAAATAAGTCTACCAGTTGCTGATCAAAAAATATTTAAATCTGCTTATGAAGTCACTTCCAGTCGTTCCACCCTTCCAGAATAAACTAATGTACATCTTACATGTATCAATTGGTCCCTTAGGTCTCTCTAAAATATATAAAACCATGCTGTGGCCCAACCACCTTGGACATGTTCTCAGAATCTGTGGAGGACTGGTCACGAATCTTTCACTCAGAATAAATCTCTTCAAACATTTCACAGAGTTTGTCTTTTTCACAGACAGAGGGAAGGATGACAAAGGGACACAAGAAAACCCTGGCTGTCAAGAACCTGTTTGCCGTGTTGATTGTGATTGAGGACTGAATTCTGACCTTTTTCTTTTCTTTACCTTTTTGAGGCAAGGTCTCTCTGTCACCCAGGCTGCAGTGCAGCGGTGCCATTTTGGCTCCCTGCAGCCTCAGCCTCCCAAGTAGCTGGGACTAGCACGACCATACCCAGACACTTTTTGCATTTTTTGTAGAGATGAGGTTTCTCCATGTTGCCCAGGCTGGTCTCAGACTCCTGAGCTTAAACAAGCCACTGGCCTCCGCCTTCCAGAGTGCTAGGATTACAGACATGAGCCACTGCTCCCAGCCTTTCTTCCTCTCTTGCCCAAATTCCTAAGAGGCCTGGGGACTCACACCGTTAAATCTCATGAGAGAGGTTGTGTTTAGTCCTCTCTGACTGACTGACTGACTGACTTTCCAACCTGACCCTGGCATAACATCACATTACAGATAAAGAAGGAAATCAAAATATTTTACCCCAAAGCATGTTTATTTGCCATACTTTGAAATAGCCTGCAAAGTTGTTTTCGCGGTGGAATTGCATCTGTAAGGAACCTCTTAACTAGATCTTTCCCCTTCCACGCCCTCCCAATCCTGAAGAGATTAACTGAGGGTCTAGCACTTGTTAAGGGTTTGAATAGCAAATATTTGCCGTCTACAGCTAGTCCTCGACTTACAACCACGGTCGGGACCGTGAACCGGTCGTAACATGATCTGGTCGTAAGTTGAGTAGGCTATATGTACAGTTAAAATGGTGCACGCAGAGATGGTAGTGCTGCCGGAAGCTGGTCCGCACTGTCGTACGCCCAGCTGGGCAACGTTTGCGCTGCCAGACGGGGAGCAGTCGTGACTAGCGATTGTGGTCGTAAAGTCGAATGGTCGTAAGTTGCATAGGTGGTAAGTCGATCAATACCTGTATTGCTTCTAACAGCGGGCACCCATGAAGCTTCATCTACATAACAAGAACCTTGGTTTCTACAGCCCATTACAGGTATTGATCGAGTTACAACCTACGCAACTTACGACCATTCGACTTTACGACCACAATCGCTAGTCACGACTGCTCCCCGTCTGGCAGCGCAAACGTTGCCCAGCTGGGCGTACGACAGTGCGGACCAGCCTCCGGCAGCACTACCAAGAAAGAAAATTATGATATATAACAATGATGAAAGAAAATTATGACAAAATATGACTTAAAGATTTTTATAACATCATTTCACAGTAATGTACATAGAGCCTACTCAATTTATGACCAAATCGTGTTATGGCCGGTCTGTCGGGACCAATCGTGGTCGTAAGTCAAGCACTAGCTGTATCTTGACCTAGACATGCTTTCTATTGATTCCAGGTCTTCAGATAACAACTTAACTCTTTGAATCAATTGACAATGAGAAAATCTTGGAATCCACATGTGAGCTGTAACCCTCCCCTTCAAGTTGTCCACCTTTCCAGACCAAACCAATATATACCTCACGGGCATTGACTGATGTCTTCTGTCTCCCTAACACATATAAAAACGTAGCTGGAACCCAACCATCTTGGGCACATGTTCTCAGCATCTCTTGGGACTGTGTCTTGGGACTTGGTCACTCATATTTGCTTCAGAATAAACTTTTTAAAACATTTTATGGAGTCTGACTCTTTTTGTCGACATGGTGATGGTCCCACGAGTGTACATATATGGCAAAACTTATCAAATTGTACACTCTAAGTATATGGAGCTTACTGTATAAAACTTGTACCTCAATAGAAGTCTCGAAAAAAAAGTCTCAAAGGCCGGACGCGATGGCTCACGCCTGTAATCCCAGCACTTTGGGAAGTTGAGGCGGGTGGATCACCTGAGGCCAGGAGTTCAAGACCAGCCTGCCCAACATGGTAAAACGCCATCTCTACTAAAAATACAAAAAATTAGCTGGGTGTGGTGACAGACGCCTGTAATCCCAGCTACTCAGGAGGCTGAGGCAGGAGAATTTCTTGAGCCTAGGAGGCGGAGGTTGCCATGAGCCGAGATCGCGCCATTGCACTCCAGCCTGGGTCACAAGAACAAAACTCCTTCTCAAAAAAAAAAAAAAAAAAAAAAGACTGGACGAAAAGAAGCCCTCTTTTGGCTGCACTCAGAGCTGTGAGGAAGCAGCCCGAGGCCACTGGCAGCTATCCCGACGTTGTGAGGGGAAAACCTGGTTGAGAGTGAGGCCAACCAAGAGGTAAACAGAACTGAAAAGGCCAGAGTAGGACCAGGTTCCGGCCAGCCATTGGTCCTGGGTCCAGCTGTGCCTGCAACTCTCACGGGAACTTGTGCTCATTGAGACAACAGGTGTGTGTGCGCGTGTCTGACTAACCCAGTCCGCACTGAGTTTTCTTTGTTGGAACTGAAGCGTTCTGTGCGACATCACCCACAGTCCACCAGGCAGGCTGACAGGTGCTTCCTCATCAGCAAGTATCTCATGGAGGGACTGGGTTTGGGGTTGTGGAAGTGAATAGAGCTGCCCACCTCAAGGCAAGAAGGCCTGGCTCTGCCCCCCTTGCAGTCCCCGAGCCCTGCAAACCCGAGAGAGAACCCTTCGGTGCTTATGCCCTCGGCTGTTTCCGCGAGAGTCACGGTCAGTTGCGCCTCTGCTTCGGAGAAGTATTTTTAGTGGCACATAAAGTGGTGTGCAAATAAACAAATGCCTGGAACAAATCCCGCAAAGGAGACGCCTGTGCGCGGCACGCTGTCTAACTAGGTCAGCCTCGGGCACAGCTCCTTTTGACAGTTTGCTCCCCAGGGTGGAAGGTGACCCGCAGGTGCCGGCTGCTTTTCCCACCAATCAGCCATCTGTGGCTTGAGACTCACAGGCCTAGGAGAGACTCGGGAGGCATCAGCTCCGCATCCCGCCCTCCCACGTGAGTGTGCCCCGCCCCCAGCCAGAACCCTAGAGAGGTGAAAATCCCCGAATTCTGCAGAGGAAACCCTCACTTCTTTGCTTTTTCAGCAATTCCAGGAGATGCAGTTTTTCAAGTGGCAAATGTGTGGCTCTGGAGGACAGAGGACAGAGTGACCCCCTTGGAGCCAAGCAGCCCTGATGTCAACTCCCAGCTCTGCTGCAGCACCTAGAAATCACCAGACCTTTCTGCATTTTTCTGGGTGACTCTGTCATGAAGATTTCATAATGTAATGCCCTAGCACATAAGAATGTCTCAACCAATGTGACTTTCTTTTTTTCTTCTCACTAGACTTTGAGCTTCTTAAAGGGAAGCCATGTCCTACCCATCCACATTCCCCACACCAGTCTGCATTCAGGAAGTGCTCAATAAATGTCTGCTGAATTACATCCTCCCATTCAACTGCATGGCCTCAGATGATCCAATTCTGTGGGGCCCAGGGTGCCCCCGATTCTGAAGATCTCCATTTCAGCCACCCTATCTTTGCTGGAGAGACTGGGAAAGAGGTGAGTGAAGAGAATAGAACCAGGAGCTAGAGGGAAAGAGGGGTTGAGAGAGGGCTTGGGGGAAGGAAGGGGAGGTAAGGGAAATGCTGTGGTTTGAATGGGTCCCCTCCAAAATTCAGATGTTGCCAATGTGATTCTATTAAGAGGTGGGGCCTGTAAGAGGTGATGAGGCCATGAGGGCTCCTTCCCTGTTCATGGGATTAAGGCTCTTATAAAACAGGTTTTGGGCAGCATTCCACTAGCATGCTCTCTTGCCCTTACGCCATGTGAGTTTGCAGCAAGAAGGCCCTCATGAGACACCAGCACCTTGGTCTTGGACTTTCCAGCCTCCAAAACCATGAGAATTAAATTTCCGTTCTTTATTTATTACCCAATCTCAGGTATTCTATGATAACTATTCTGTTATAGCAGCCTAAAACAGACCAAAACAGGAAGGGAAGGGAGGAAGAAAAGACAGAAAACAGGAGAAAAAGGGAAAAGAAAGGAGGGGAGACAAAAGGAGGAGGAGGAAGGAGAGGGAGGGGAGGGGAGGAGAAGGAAGGGGAGGGGAGGGGACAGGAGAGGGAGGGGAGGGGACAGGAGAGGGAGGGGAGGGAACAGGAGAGGGAGGGGAGGGAACAGGAGAGGGAGGGGAGGGGAGGAGGAGGCAGAGAAGAGGAAAGGAACATGAGGGGTGGGGAGAGAATATGAAAGGGAGGGGAGGAGAGGGGACAGGAGAGGGAGGGTAGAGGAGGAGAGGGGACAGGAAAAAGGAGGAGAGGGGAGAAGAGGGGAAGTGGGGGAAGTGGAGGGGAGAAGAGGGGAGGGGGGAATGCGGAGGGGAGAAGAGGCGAAGGGAGGAAGTAGAGAGGAGAGGAAAGACCTGGTGGCAGTCATCCGAGCCCCGTATTTAGCTGGGTCTACTTTAGATCTTTCAGTTATTTGAGCCGATAATTACCTTTTTCTTTAAATCAATTTAATTATTTTTAAGAGTACCTGGTGCTCAAAAGGATCCTTACTAACCTATCTGGGCATCTTAGAGTAATTCCAGGGCCCAATGATCAAGGAAAACCACATGGGGCACAGGCAGAGCCCCCTTGAGGTCGTCTGCAGGCATCCTCCTTGCTTGGGCACTGTGTGGCCCTGGAACCAGGCATCTATCGAGTAAGGGGCTGGAGAAGGTGGAAATGGGTGTGGAGGTACCACCAGGACATTTATCCAGAGTGTACCATCAGGCCAGGTGTGGTGGCTCTTGTCTGTAATCCCAGCACTTTGGGAGGCTGAGGCAGGCAGTTCACCTGACGTCAGGAGTTCAAGACCAGACTGGCCAACATGGTGAAACCCCTGTCTCTGCCTAAAATACAAAAATTAGCCGGGAATGGTGGCATGCGCCTATAGTCCCAGCTATTCAGGAGGCTGAGGCAGGAGAATCGCTTGAACTAGGGAGGCAGAGGTTGCAGTGAGCCGAGATCGCGCCACTGCATTCCAGCAGCCTGGGGTACAGCGCGAGATTGACTCCCCCTCAAAAAAAAAAAAAAAAGGAAAAAGAAAACAAAAAGCGTGCCATCATCTGGCCTGTGCTGATACGGTGTCCTCTATGAAGGATGCTCCCAGCAGTGTTGTCAGGTGTGTGCGAGGGACACCTGCTCTGGAGCCGAGCGGGGATTTGGAAGCTATGCGTGATTGTGGAGAACATCTGGCCGCTAGAGGAGGGTGCATGGGTCACAGCGTAACACAGGCCCTGCGCTTCCCAGGAGCCTGTTCAGGCTTGATTAAGGGATGGACCTGATTGGGAAAAACAAGCAAGCCTCATTTCTAATTACAAAATTCAAAGACAGACATGCAGGATTGGCAGGGAAGACATCTGTGGTTTCTGCTTGCCTGGGACCCATTATTTCCCCTTTCTTTGGGGGACCACCCTTGGCACTGTGTTGCTTTCTGGTTGCAGGAGTGGACACGGGACTCAGTGACGGTGCTCATGACTGGTTCAGGGATGGGCATGGACCCAAGCCTGAACAACGAGCTCCTTCCCCAGCGCATTTGCTGGAGCTTTAGCAAAGAGATATTCTTTTTCCATTGAGGACGCCAAGCTGGCGGGTTGGAGATCCTCTTAGCCATCTTGTGTGGTGACCCTGCCTGAGATCTACTAAGCACAGACAAAAGCAGAGCCATGAGTCAGGAAACATCCATTTCTCCCTTGATCCAGCCATTCCTGAAACCACGTGCATTCAATTTACAAACCAACATTTCACCCCCCGCCACAGCTCCATTATTTAGGCTTAAGCCAGTTTGAATTAAGTCTCTGTCATTTGTGGCCAAACAAAATCTGACTAATGTTACCTGTGAATCAATAAGCCTGTCTAGCTAATACCAGATGTTGAAGAAGATAGCAAAGATGAAATACCTAAGGCAAGGTCGAAGGCGCCCAGCGCTAGAGTCTAGCGCTATTCCCAGCCCTGCTACCCCTAAGGAGGAAAAATAGCTTAACCTCCATAAGGCATTACCAATACGGGGATGACAATACCACATAGGTCTGCCTCTTAGGAATATTAACCGGATGATCATACGCACATATGTGAAAACAATTTGAAAATCAAAAGCTCAATGCAAACATAGTAACAAGATATGTTGTAAATCTGTGCTACCTGGCTGGGCACAATGGCTCATTCCTGTAATCCTGGCAGTTTGGTAGGCCGAGGTAGGGGGATTGCTTGAGGTCAGGAGTTCAGTCCAGCCTCAGCGACATAACCACAATCTCATCTCTACAAAAAATTAAAAATTAACTGGGATTGATGGTGCACACCTGTAGTCCCAGCTACTCAGGAAGCCAAGGCAGGAGGATGGCTTCAGCCCAGGACTTTGGGGCTGCACTGACCTGTGATTGTACCACTGACGCCAGCCTCACTAACATGACAAGACCCTGTCTCAAAAAAAGAATAAATGAATAAATAAATCTGTGCTATCCGACACAGTAGTCCAACCTGCTGCTGCCGTGCATGTAAAACGCGGCTAGTCTGAGCTGAAATGTGGGGTGGTGTAAAACACACATCATACAAATATTATATTAAAAATTTTATATTAATTACATGTTGAAAGGTATCTGTGATCTACTGAGTTAAAGTACATTATTAAAATTAATTTTACCTGTAGGAAATTGTAAGTTGCATGTGGTGGCTTGTGTTTGTGGCTCACGTTCTGTTTCTCTTGGGCACCATTAGTCTAAATTGTGAGGGATGGTTCATTGTTGGTGTGGAAGCTCAGTGAATTCTGGAGCAGTCAGGAAAATCAGAAAAACCTTGGTTGAAGCGGCAAGGATGGGGGTGGGATGGCATTTGGAGCCCATTCCCCCATGGTCATTGGCTCTAATTTTCCCCGTGAATAAAATGAACTGTCTTCCCTTTCCCTGTCATTCCTCCCACCACTCGCCACCCACCGCCCACCAGAGAATGAAATGGTTTTAGCATGCTGTGTGCCGTTCACAGTTGAAATGCTGGCAGTTTTGCCACATATTCAGATCTACTTGGACTCACTGGTTTCCTTTGGTAAAATGCCCCATATCCAGAAGGGAAGTCTTCTGGTTTCTCTGACTTGGGCGTGTCTTTAGGATTTCTCAGTAGGATGACGTCTGTGGCTGGTTGTCCAACACTCACGGCTCCCTTCTGGAAGCGGTGGTGCAATTTGTTCTTAGCCTGAGTTTTCCCGTCAAGGAGACCCTGAGAAGGACTGCATGCAAATGGTTTTTGGGGAGAGGAATTACAGCGAGCACTTTGAGAGAGAAGGGAAGTGAGACAGGGAAGAAATGGAAGCCAATAAAGGGTGCATTAATAAGGCCACCATTGGGGACAGGAACTCAGTGTCTTGGGAAATACCTTGAGAAATACTGTGGAGTGTATCTCCCAATTGTCCCTGGATAAGGAACCTGGGGCTATTTATTAACTTTTATATGTTAGGATTGAGGGTCAGTCTTGGGGTGTTAATCTTCTGGCATTTCCAGCTTGGTGTACAGCACCAGTAACAGAGAATGCCCTCAGGCAGAAAGATGAAGGCAAGCTTTTAAGTATACAGGAAATGTCTGCCAGTGATTTTCAGGAGAGGCTGTGGGGAACTGTCAGAGCACAGACAGTGTCTGCTATACCTTAGAAGAAAGAGAGAAGACATGGAGAGAAGTGGGGTCCTTGGTGATAGTCCTGATGTACTGGATTAAGCCTTACCTGAAACCTACATCTAGATTTGTCATTTATCTGCACCTATAAATTCCATATGCTGTTTAAACTGGTTTGGCTTTTCTGTTACTCACAGTGTAATGATTCCTAACTCATTTTTTTCCTAACCTGGTTCCTACAGTTGAATAGATTCAATGTGGTTTCAAAATCAGGAAACAGGGCTGATGGGTAAGTCATGTCATCATTTCCTTCCTGAAACCAGAGTGCAAGGGAAAGAAAAGGAGGAGTTGCATGGGATGGTGGCCAAGTTTTCTCTGTGACCCAGGGACCATCACAGGAAAAGGAACCTGCCCTGGGAACTTGTTCAACCCTCTCTAAACACAGTCAGCTCCATGTTGCAAACTGTGTCACATCCAATGCATTGATGTTAATTCCAGTAAACTGAATTCAGCCGAGAATCTTGTTGTAGAACCGAATGGTGTTAAAAGGCTGCTTTGATGCACCAGGAATTCTCACAAGCAATAAATTAAAAATAATCAAGGAGTTATTTCATATAATCTGTATATAACTTAAAGTAATTGTGTCCATAAATAACTTGAGGAAGTTAAACAGGAAGAAAAAAAGGATTTTTTCCTGACGTTCACATCGCTTCACAAGGTTTTGTGGATTCCGAAGGACATCTGGACTCCAGGAAAATTTAAGCACAACATTTGAGACTTCCCTAAGGCCTCCCACCCTAGTACACAGTCACGGATTCACCAGCTTTGGTCGGTTGGTCTCAGTTTTGCTTTTGGAGGTGAGTGAGGTGGTGGAAGAGACACATTTTTATTCCTGATATGGCCACCAGAGGGAGCTCCCAATGGTCGGCTCTACCTGAAAGTCCTATCCATGAAAACTGACAAAACTTAATTCTGATAAACCTCAGCATCTCCTTGCTAACATACTAAGAGCAATCACTGAACACTTTTCATTTGTTCAAGGCATCCTCACAGGATATGAGAAGCATTGTCCTATTAAATCTCAGTTTTCGAATTTTCAGCATCAATTTATCATGGGAGCTGCTCCTGCATTTTATAAGGTGAATTCTGAAGCAATGAGATTAAAGATTCAGAAAGTGGGTAAAGTTAACACTGAGCCCTTGGGCCCGGTAAATTGACAACTGAGCCAGAATAAGTATTTACCATTGTAAAGCTCTGATCGTCATGGTACAATTGTTTCTGAAGAACGCTACCAGCACCTCCCTGCCTTTTTCCATTTGTCTGCCTTTTTCCATTCATATTTGAATCGATTTTCTCTCTTTTTTATTATTATTATCATTTTCCAGGGACTTTGGATCATTATAAGATTGCGGGTAATGACAGACTGTAATTAAGCCTAAAACAGATTCTTCTTTTAGGAGACAGAAAAATCCACTCTAACTGAGGCTCCAGAATGCCTGGGCTGTAATTTACAGTGCGGTCACAAAGGGGTCCTTTTTCCGCATGGTGCTCCGCGGTGATGAGCCAGAAGCTGAAGCTGAGGGCTGTGTGACTCTCCCCCACACTCTCTGGAGTGAGCAGAATGGACGCCTAAATGGCTAAGTATAGCTTGAAACTGATTACAGGCCAGATCCTGCTATTGTGCATCATCAGTTGTCATTGTTGAGACTGAAATTGCACTAGGATGTTTCTCTTTGTCGCCGGCTCCAGGCTCGTTTCTAGGACAGGAGTGAAACCGTATGGTGAGCCTCGGGCCCAGGCCCAGGCAGAATTGTTCTTCTGGTATGTCACCCAAGGAAGGTCTTGGCAGGTCTTTGGCAAGTCCAGTGGAAGATGGGCTGGCTTCAGTCATGATACCTATAGCCTTGGCATTGCTAGCGCTCCCAGATTTATGGATAGTAACCTGTAATCTCTAGCAAAGAAGGTTGAAATTGTGGCTCTTCCTCAGTTGCTGTGTGAACTTAAGCAAGCAGCTTAACTTCTCTGGCCTTAGCTTTCTTATCTGTACAACAAAACTAATTATAGCTACTCTCTGATATGGTTTGGCTGTGTCCCCACCCAAATCTCATCTTGAATTGTAGCTCCTATGATTCCCACGTGTTGTGGGAGAGGCCTGGTGGGGGGTAATTGAATCATGGGAGTAGGTCTTTTCTGTGCTGTTCTCATGATAGTGAAGAGGTCTCACAAGATCTGATGGTTTAATAAAGGGAAATTTCCCTGCGTAAGTTCTCTGTCTGCCACCATATGAGACGTGCCTTTCACCTCCCACCATGATTGTGAGGCCTCCCCAGCCACATGGAACTGTGAGTCCATTAAACCTCTTTTTTTGTAATTGCCCAGTCTCAGGTATGTCTTTATCAGCAGAGTAAAAACGGACTAATACACCCTCCTATTCTCAAGGTAGATTTGCAGAGCACTAAAGTGAGATATATGAATACCCCCAAAATATATATATATATATATATATATATATTCACATACACACACTCGGGACTGTGCACACACACATGCACAAATATAATATGCATAGAAGATACAGAAACTACCCATATGTATTATTATGGAGTGTGTGTGTATGTAGTTTCTTGGTACAAGCATTGGGGTGACGTTGTGAGATTACGGAGGATGTTTATGCTAGAAGATGAAGCCTGGGCCTGGCTGCACGGCAGTGATAATAATAAACTTGCATTCAGTGCTTATTGTGAGCCAGACACTGTTCTAGGCTCTTTGCATGCATGAAAGAGTGGTTTTCAATAGAAGCATTATCAGCATTTGGACGGGAGAATTCTTCATCATCATGGGACCGTCCTAAGCCTGTGTGATTACCAAAGGTTTCTCAGGACCCTCATCATCTCTGCTGACAGCCCAACTCCCCTGCACTTTTAAAAACACCCAGCTGACAGCCAATTGTCTAAGTATAGACGTGTGCTCTCCAGTACGGAAGTTGCTGGCTACAGGTGACTATGAAGGGCTTGAGATGAACTTAGTCTGACGTGTGCTGCAAGTGGAAAAGAACAAACACTGGGTTTTGAAGATTTGGTATGAAAAAAAATCGTATTACTATTTTTAAAAAATTGATTACATGATGAAATGATAATACTTTGGATAGATCATGGTAAATGATATATTTAAATTCATTTCACCTGCTTCTTATTGTTTTTTTTTTGTTTTTTGAGATGGAGTCTCACTCTGTCACCCAGGCTGGAGTGCAAAGGCATGATCTTGGCTCACTTCAACCTCCTCCTCCTGGGTCCAAGCGCTTCTCCTGCCTCAGTCTCTCAAGTAACTGTGATTACAGGTGCCCATCATCATGCCTGGCTGAATTTTGTATTTTTGTAGAAATGAGTTTCACCATGTCGGCCAGGCTGGTCTTGAACTCCTGACCTCAGGTGATCTGCCTGCCTTGGCCTCCCAAAGTGCTGGGATTACAGGTGTGATCCACTGCATCCAGACTCTTGTTTCTTTTCTGATGTGGCTGCCATACAATGTTAAAGGACAGATGGAGCTGGCATTTGTGGTTTGTGTTCTATTTTTATTAAACAGTGCTGGAATGGGCAGTGGGATGCTAGCGAGGCTTTTTGAGCCAAAATGGTGTCAGAGTGGCTGTGGGTGACACTGCTTGGTCAGCCGAGCCAATATTCACTTCTGTTTCTTCTATACTAGCAAAATCCTGATTGTATTGGTGATGGTCTTGTGTTCAAATACTCTTCTCCTTAGATTCCATGTAACTTAGTTTTTGTCAAAAAGCATAAATGGAAGTCAACTGGGTGGGGAAGCTGTTGTTAGCATGAGAAGAAGAAGACTTGACTGACATCTGCCTTTTGCCCTTTGCCCTTCCCTACTTTTGCTGCCTGGAATGCAGACACAACGCCTGAAGGTACAGCAGCCTCTTTGGAACCATGAGGTTGACAGTCACATTATAGGAATGGTGAAAGGAGGAAGGAGACTAGTACCTTAAGCAGCTTCACAGGCCCAGCATTGCCCACCCAGGACTCTTCATCATGTGAGCAGAATAAACCCTCTTTTGGTTCAGCCACAGTAGCTGGATTTCTGTGACATGAGTTAAACATGAGCATCACTGATCATTACGGTGTCATTTTGAAGTCAATGCACTGATGTTTTTGCTTTTCAGTCTGTCTCAAGCGTTTGAGCATCTTTGCTAAGTTTGGGGAAATCCTGACATTAAGAGTTGGGCCTCCACATGGCAGAACTCAGAAACCCCCAATGGCCAAGTCCCTCCTTGCATGAGGCTCTGCCAGTCAGTGTTCTGAGGGAGGCTTTGATTCAGAGAGATGAGAGAAGAGGATCTAGTGTTTAGCCCGGGCACCCTTTTCATAAACTCCTTTTCTGCTTAGCCAGCTCAAGCCAGCATCAGTCGCCTGCAGCCTAGAGCACTGATGGCTGCAGCTGGGATTTAGTTAAGGTCCTGTTCCTCAATAGTCTTTTATTGAAATCCTATTCCCAAGGAAAAACACAGGAATCCTTAACCTCTCAGCAGGAAACAGTGCTCTGAGATCAGGTAGTTCCGTGCATTGGAAGTGCACTGTCATCTGTGCCATCGGCAAAATGCAAGACAACTGTCATTATCCCCACTCGCCTCTATCTCTGGAGGCCGCTGCAGTGCTGGGCTTACAGAGTGAATTGACAATCACTATTTGAATTCAAGTTGCTAGCGAGGAAGCTGGGTAGAAGAAACCTGGGTTGGGAAACCTAACAAGTGAGGAGTCGCTGGGACACCAGTCGTCTGCCTCTGAATGGAGTGTACTTCCCAGCACACCCCTCTGCTTCAGCCCAAGAATGTTCATGAAGAAGTGAGACTACCTGGATTCAAATCACGACACCAATGCTTACCACTGTGTGTGATCGTAGGAAGGTCACTTAACGACTCTGAGTTTTGGTTTCCTCCTCTACAGGGTCAGTTTCAAGAGTCTGTGAAACGTGCAGACGCTCAGGCTGTCCTCCACTTGGAAAGGTTCCCTACTTAGTTTCATGCTTTGCTGTTGCTGTCTTGAAATTCGTAATCATTTTTAACAAGGGGCCCTGCATTTTCATTGTGTCCTGGGACACATAAGTTATGTAGCCAGTCTTGCTTCTCTATAAAATGAGAATACTATTTCCCAGAGAAGTAAATGAGAAAATGTCTTTTATGTGCTTTGCCAAGTGCCTGGAACTGGTGCGTTCTCAGTGAATGATGGCTGCTCTACGTCAGCGCAGCCAATTTCCTCACAGCATCCTCCCTGCAGGCTAAGCTCCCTGCACCCCCCTTACTAACCTCCATGTACTCAGAGCCCATGTGAGGACAAACTGGACACCCACTGCAGCATCAGGGAAGTGGGAGACCTTAAGAAGCCGAGAATTCCCAGAAGTGAGATTTTGTTTCAGTTCTTTCCAAATATAAAGGCACTTGAACTTCCCGTGTGACTTTGATGCTGCAGATGGAATTTCCTAGAGGACTCTAAGATGACAAATCCAGGTCATGTGATTAGCCACAAATGCCACAGGCGCATCACAGAAGCTCCCAGACGCTTCGTTCTAAAGCACTGACACTTGTCTGCACTGTGAGGTTTAGGGGATTAGATAGATCTTTCCTGAGTACTCCTTAAAATCTTCTGAGCCCCACCTCTTATCCCAGCCACCACTGCAGTGACCAGTTCCAGGCTGGCTTTGATCAGCTTTATGCAGGTACAACTGGACATATGTACTGGGATTCACCACGCACCCCTGTCCTCCTGTCTTGGGTGAACATGCATCCTGATGCCTTCATATGGGGCACCCCCACAGCCTGCCTGACTCAGAAGTGGGGAGAGTAAATGCTTATGAGGCCACCCCTGGCCAATGGGGGATGAACAAAGCTGATGGATAAATGCTTCCCTTTTCATCCCCGTGGTATGCAGCTCCAAAATTCATCGACTACAGCTACTTAGAAGGTCCCAGTGGGATGATCAGGCAGCAGCCCCTGTAGCATGAGCCAACTTGTTCCTCTCTCTGTTCCTCACTCCAGCTCCCCTACATCCTGCTCTCCAATAGTCAATCCATGTAACAAAGCCTTCCCATGAGGCCCTGCTTTCCAGAGATCCCAGTCTAAGATGATCCCCTAATCTTCTGAAATGAAACACATTCACAGTATAACATAGCCTACCTCCACACATGGAAAAAAATCAATGTAATGCCATAACGGAATTTTGATAGAGAAATAAAAAGGAAAGAGTCTTAAGAATAATTAAAATGTCTTTTGATGTGTACATGTCCCAGCAGAACTCTACCAGAAAACCTAGGGAGCCGTCAAAACACTGACCACCTTGCATGGAATCCCTATGAAAGTGACTTCGTGGCAGGAACCCAAGAAGGAGGAGCAGAGGACGTGGTTGGAGTCACCAGTTCTGCCATTACCTCCTGTATCATTCAAGTCCTTGTTGTCTAGGCATCGGTTTCCTCAAGGATGGTGTGGCATTGAGCTGTATGGTCTCTATGGACACTTCCACATTGATTTCTCTGTGGTTTTCTGATCTTCTGCCTTTTCAGGACAATTTTTTATCTTGTTCTGGCCTCTTTCCAGCTGTTAGGCCAGCCATCAACAGCTGAAATACTAAAGGTTTTATTGAGGATCCATACCTGCCAGATGATGAAAAAAGAGACAAAATTCTCCATTGTAGAGTTTACATTTTGGAAGGTGGTGGTGGGGGGGAACAAACAGTAAGCAAACAAGTAACTAAACATATAGTATACCAGAGAGCGGGAAGCGCAATGCAGAAGAATAAACAAATAAGGGGTTAGAGAATACGGGCGGTAGGAGGCAGGAAAGGCTGCTAAATAAACTCCCTATGATGCTTATTCCATAGAGTTACCAATACAAGGAGTGATGTCCCATTTGGAATGCCTGCTATTCTGGTTACTATTGCTGCATAATGAATGGCCCCAAAATATAGGGGCTTAAAACCATAGTGATTTCATTAGCTCTCATTGTTTCTATTGGCCAGGAATTCAGGAAGAGCTTGGCCAGGTGGTCTTGGCTTCAAGTCTCGCCTGCACTGTGGTCAGATAGTGGCTGGAGCAGTAGAGGCTGCCCAGGAATCTTCCTCTCTCTTCATTTAGTCTCAAGGCTTCTCCTTGAGGTCTCTATATGGGCTAGCTTGGGCTCTCTCTCAACATGGAGGCCTCGGAACAGTAAGACCGCTTACATGGGTAACAGAGAGCTCCAGATGAGTGGCCCAGGAAACCAAACTGAGGTTGCAATATCTTTTGTGGTGGACATTCCCCATGGAGGCCCCCATGATTTCTACCTCTTAGTGTCTGCACTCTATATAACTGCCTCACCTTGAGGCTGCCAGAAACTGTGACTTGATTCTAACCAATAAATATGGCAAGGGAATGCGATGTCATGCTTGTAATTATGTTATGTGATATGGCAGTGGTGTAAGGGCATCTCAGGTGTAATTAAGGTCTCTAATCAGTTGACTTTGAGTTAATCAAAAGGGAGATGATCCTGAATGGGCCTGAGCTAATCATATGATCCTCAAAAAGAAGACCTAGATGGGCCAGGCACAGTGGCTCACCCCTGTAATCCCAGCACTTTGGGAAGCCAAGGTGGGCGGATCACAAGGTCAAGAGATTGAGACCATCCTGGCCAACATGGTGAAACCCCGTCTCTACTAAAATTATAGAAATTAGCTGGGTGTGGTGGCAGGCGCCTGTAATCCCAGCTACTTGGGAGGCTGAGGCAGGAGAATCACTTGAACCCAGGAGGCAGAGGTTGCAGTGAGCCAAGATTGCGCCATTGCACTCTTGCCCAGTGCCAGAGTGAAACTCCATCTCAAAAAAAAAAAAAAGGCCTAGAAGACCTAGATCTTCCCTGTAGTGAAAGAATCCAAGCAACAGAGTCTCTCTCTCTCTCTCTCTCTCTCTCTCTCTCTCTCTCTTTCTCTCTCTCTCGATCTCTCTCTCCATTGCTTGCTATTATGGGCTGGATTGCCCCCATCACCACCACCACCAAATTCATATGTTGAAGCCCTAACCTCCAGGCCCTCAGAATACGACTATATTTGGAGACAGGACTTTTAAAGTGGTGATTATGTTAAAAGGAGACTGTCAGAGTGGACCCTAGTCCAATCTGACTGGTGTCTTTATAACAAAGAGGAGAGAGAGACACCAGGGATGTGTGCACACAGAGGAAAGACCACATGAGAACCCAGCGAGAAGACACCCATCTGTAAGGCAGGGAGACAGGTCTCCAAAGGAGCCAAATCTGCCATCACCTTGGTCTCAGACTTCTAGCCTCCAGAACTGTGAGAAAATAAATGTCTGTTGTTTAAGCCACCCTGATTGTGGTATCTTGTTACAGCAGCCCTAGAAAAAGAATACACTTGTCTTAAAGAAATCAGCGGCCACCAATTCTACAGTCATAAGGAAATAAATTCTTTCACCAAACCTGAGGGAACTTGAAAATAGATTCTTCCCTAGTTGAGCCTTCAGATAAGAACACAGCCCAGACCACGCCTGGATTCCATCCTTGGGAGATCCTGAGAAAAGAATGCAGCTAAGCTATACTCAGACTTCTGACCCACAGAAGTGATATACCAAATGTGATATACTAAATGTTGTGGTGAGCCACTAAGTTTGTGGTCATTTGTCATGCCACAAAAATACCTAATTCATCTGCAATAACCCAGCTTAGGAAGTCACAGCACCACTTCTGTTGCATCTTATTGGTTACAAATGAGCCACAAGCCCACCCAGATTTAAGCACTGGAATGGGAGGCGTTGCTGGGGCCAAATTTGGAAAATATAGCCTGTGACACCTGCATAATTGAATTTTAATTTGTAGCTCATGTTTGAAACTGCAGCTGGCTTTCTGCATCTACATCAGCTTAATCAACTTGGCATGTTTCCTCCAACTGGTCTTCACGTGGGCTTCAGAACCTCTCTGAAGGATGTCTGCCTCTGCCTGTCCCTTTGAGGAGCCCCAAAAGTGCACACTACCAGCACAGAGTATAAAACAGGCTTTTCTAACATTCCCTCTGTGATTGGTGACTGTTCATTCAGGCATTTTTACATGATGCTTTAATAGATAGAAACATTTGTTTATTTGCATAGATTTTTCTTCACCCCACCTTTGCACCTGCTGGCTGGTTCCAGGTTCCAACCTGGGAAAGCATAAGCATGACTAGCCAACTGGAAGTGTGTATCTCAGTACCTTGTAATGTGGCCCCTGAAACAGGGGCATTCAGCCACTTCTCAAGGCTGTACCTGCACTTAGAAGCCCCTAGACTGGATCTGCACTATTCCTGGGGTAATAGAAAAACCAGAGTTCAGAGTCCTGTCCCAGGCTGGAATGCCAGAAGCACCCTTGGTTCTCCATAAGTCATGACACTGGCTCATGTGCCCTCAGCTAGGAAGGACCTTGGAGGACATTTAGGCCAAACAGACATCTGCTACTCAGTTCCCTTCTACAACATCCCCACCTAGTGGATCTGCCAGAGTGCTTCTCCAGTGGGGATGATCATTCCCAGTTGCCCCAGGGAAGGAAAGGGCAGGTTCTATCCAGTAGAAAGAGGTCATTAATCAGCTGGAGTGCCAGGCTGCCTTCCTTGACCTCTTTAACAAGACAATGGTCTTGATAGCTGGGCGCTGTCAGCAGAGGACTCTCTAAACTCCCTTCCTCTCATTACTACGTTAGAGCTTAGCTGCCTAGATCATAGAGTTTTACTGTAAGACAGAACAGGAAGAAGCCATGATATGATGACAAGGAAATGAGAAGGCTATTCTTTCCAGTCCAAGAGTTTGTGAGAGGAAGAGGAGCCAGGCAGAGGAAGCAGAGAAAGAATGGCCAAGGCTCTGGATGTGGGGAGTGTGCTCCAGAGGGAAGGGGAGGGCCAGAAACTCTGCAGAGCCGGAGACATGCTTCTCTGTGAGTTTCAAATGGATGTGCAGAATGTCCGGGAGAAGTCCACCAAGTGGCCTTTTCCAACATGACGCAATGTAGGGGTAACAACTATGGCAGAAGCAGCACCTGTGGCCACCAGGGGATATCATTTTCACGCCCTGCTGAGGAGACCTGGAGGGGCTGACAGGGCTGGCAGGGGGTCCTGCAGGGAACAGAGAGTCCACTGCTGGTCATTTCCTAAGATGGGAGCAAATGGCCAAGATCCAGTGATAGGTCCTGGCCAAAAGCAATGATATTGACCTGTACTGAACGTTTATTAAATGTGAGGCTTGTCTAAGTGTTTTCCGTTTATTATCTCATATTTAATCCTGGAGTTAGCCTTGGGAGGTAGGCACTGTTATGATCCCTATTTTTTCAGATGAGAAGTTACTGCCCAAAGTTACTCAGCAAGATTAGATAGGATCAACCGGACCTCAGTGGTCCTGAGGTCAGAGACCAAATCAGAATAGGGCATAAGACAGAGCTTGTCCAGAAGATTCTATATGCACGTGAAGACCCTTCCCCACTGCCCACTCCACCCCATCCCCACTGCCACCAGGACCCTAAACGTTATCTTGCACGAGAAGCTGAAGAGGGTGGAAATCTGAAAAACTGAATGTTTAACTCATAACAGCCTGAATGGTCCAACAGGACTACTGAAATTGTTAGATTACATTAACATTAGTGGGTTGGTCTATGCATGGTTTACTTACTATCCAGTGCTAGGGAGTCCAGTAAAAAATTAGGTCAATTAGACAAAAAAATACAGCAGCTTAATTTTTTGCATGTTTGAATGGAGTGTGACTAAATGTATGGCTTGACTTCATTTCTTAGCCTGGTGCATTTAAGACACTATTTGCTCTGAATAGGGAAGTCCAGCCGTTCTGGGTTTGAAGCCAGCTGAGCTACTCTCTCTTTGACTCTTACTTCCACGTGAAAAATGAAAATAACAGATTTATATTGTTTAGAAGAGAGGCCAGCATATATTTTCTGTGAAAAGCTAGAGAATAAATATTTTAGGCTTGGAGTCATAGAATCTCTATTGCTTCTGCTCAACTCTGCCACTGAAGCACAAAAGCAGCCACAGACAATACATAAGTGGATGTGTGAGGCTGAATTCCAATAAAACTTTATTTATAAAGGCATACAGAGAAACAGATTTGGCCTTTATGTGCCGTCCTTTGGGTTGAATATAGACTACATAATAACAAAGAGACCCAAAATATATTGCCTTAAATAAGACAGAAGTATATTTCTCTCTCCTGTTAACAGTCTAGAGGTGACCATCCAGGCTGGTGGGGCAGCTCTGCTCCATGTGGTCATTCAGGATCCAGGTTCTTTTCCTCTTTCATCTTTTGCTCTTCTATACCTAAGGAACATTCGAGGAATAACAAGGACAAGGCTGGAGTGGCTATAGCCAAGCAAGCAAAGGAAATAGTTTAGGAGATGAGGTCAGAGAGGGTGTGTGTGTGTGTGTGTGTGTGTGTGTGTGTGTGTGTGTGTGTGTCAGAGAAACAAAGACAGAAAGAGCAGTTTAGGTTTTTGTACGCTATTGCAGAAATTTGGCTCTGGCTCTGTGAGTGATGGAAAGCCCTGACTTTTCCTGAGCCACCTGATCTGCCTTACACTTTAAAAGGATCCCTCCAACCACAAAGTAGAAAACAGACAAGGAGGAGTCAGGGAGGCAGCAGGGGGCCCAGTGTGGCAGCCTTGACAGTAATCAAGGTGGGAAACCATGGTGACATGGGCCAGAGTGAACGTGGTCAGAATCTAGACATATTTATAAATGGAAATACACTTTTAATTTTTTCAGCTGAGACAGTTCATGACTTTGTTTGGCTTATCAAAAGTTGATCCTTCAAAAACTGACAAATCACTGTGTAGGCCCATCACATTTAGATATGACCAAAGGCTGTAAGGAGCCACTTAATATCTGAGTATCATGGTAGATAGCTTCACGTAAGCAGGAACTGTGCCTTTTTTTAAAACACTGACTGCCCACTGCTTGGCACAGTGTGTAACATATAGCCAGATGTCAACAAATATTTGTGGAAGGCAGGAAGGGAGGGGAGGAAGAGATTTCTCCAACAAAATACAAAAATGCAGGAAAGCGCATTAGAGCAATTAACGCAGGGTCTGCCGTAAACTCCACCTTTGCGTCACCTTCCTAACGTGCACAGCTCTCACGTTAGCGTTTCTACTGTGTAGAGAACAAGAGCCCCAAGGGAAGATGGAGGTGTTGAAACAGGCTGGCCCATCCCCATTCAAGAAGCCACAGCCTCGCAGGTCTCCTAGCTGTGCTTCTGTAAATCACAAGGTCATGGGCTTTTACAGTTTTGATTACTTGAGACTCAGATGGTTCAAGCTGCAGATTCCAAGGTGGTACCATGTCCATCACCTTCCACTGTGAAGACAAAGCACAAGCAGGAAGGTGCTAGCTCTGCCCCCCTTAGGCAAGAAACGTCATCTTTGGGCCTCCGCCTCCTACCTAGAACATGAGGGGGTTAGAGTGAGAGGCTCCAAAGGATTCAGGCCCCTGAGCTATTCCCAGACTCAGACCTGATCCCGCCCCTCCATGTCTTAAGCTCCAGATAGAGTGGCTGGCTGGTGGCACACGAGAGAGCTCCACATCAGTGACTACTGGCTGCTCATGGGTAAGTGGGTGGTCAGCAGAAAAGGCTGGGCTTAGGGAGCCCTTCATGAAGAATGGCCTATCCAGCTTCTCATATGACTGACCCATGCAGCAAAACAGACCCCCTCCCCCTTCTGTGGTCCCTTACCCCTCACCCCACTACCACATGCTCATGCTCTCCTTGGAATGGGATTACATAACAAAACATGGGCTCTGGAGTCAAACACATCTGGATCAGCACTTGGCACTTAACAACACTGAGGGTTTTTGCATATTTATGGATTAAAAAGGGAGGGGAGCCTGGTGGATAAGGGTACACCCTCTGGTGGCAGATTTTCCTGGGTTTAAGCCCAAGCTCCTCTTCCTGCTGGCTGTGTGACTCCAGACAAGTTCCTTGACTTCTCTGTGCCTCTGTTGATTCATTTATAAAATGGAGATAATGATCGGATCTGTCTCCCAGAATCTGTGAGGACCAACTGAGATAATAGCTATAAAGCCTTTAGAACAGCACCTGGCTCTGGGCTAGGGCTGCAGAAGGGTTAGCTATGATTATTGTTTTCTCTGTTTTGGTCTTATTGGCTGTGCAAACTTGAGGGAGTTGTCTAACCACCCTGGGCCCTGTTTTCCTGGCTTCGCCACTCTTTAGCTGTGTGACCCAGGGAAGCTCTCAACTTCTTTGTGCCTCCATTACCACCTCTGTCAAATGGGGATATGAAAGTGCTGCTTTGTGAAGAGTCCTGAGAATAAATGAGTTAAGGTATATAACACTTTCCTGGTGCCAGGCACTCTGCAAATGCCAACCAATCATTCAATCAGTATCCCTTTAGCAAACATTAATTGAGGTACACTTTGGGGCCAGACATTCCGGGGAGAGTGGTGACTCCCACAAATGGAGCCTCTGAAATGAGAGCTTCCTCTGCCTTGCCTCCCACCCCAACCCATAACTTCTATGGTCATAGAAAATTTCGTGTTAATTTCACATCTTTAATTTTCTAAGAGCTCAGAGAGCATTTGTTTGAACTCACTTACTTTTCCTTTACAAATATCCATTTTTTTTCCTTCCTCTGGGCCAGCATGACTATAAATCATTGCCTATGATTCCATGCTTAGAAAGAGCCAGGCTAGAACCTACCATTGGAGAGTTTTACTGGGTTATTTATTGCGACAGAAAATGCAAATGCATTGGCAGTAAACATAAGGAGGAAAAAGCTACTTCAGCAGTATGTGCAGAACGTAAATGCAGATGGAAATGGGAGGTGGAGTGTCATTTTTAGTAAGTAGAGCAGATACTCCACTTCGCTGAAAATATGAAACACCAGAAAATTCTCCTGACTTTCTATGTTAATGAAAGAAATGTAAAGTTGACCTGCTTCTTTTTTCAGGACCCCAGAATGACATTATATTTCACTATAGTCAGTGCTATTCAATGTGAAAAGCTGATAAAATACCAAATAAAAAACCTAAAAGGGAGTGTGTGGAGAACAGAGCTTTGCTGAATGACACCAAGTCCTTTCTCATCACCTGCACTGCAGAAAGATCCTCTCTCGGTGCTGCCAAATTTCCTTTTTCTGGTCTGTTTCATACAAGAAAGATCTTTTCCAAGTGGTTAAAAATATATTCTCTTGGTCTCTGTGTATAACTTGCAAACAGAGTTAGGGAAGAAGGAGCCTGAGCTCCCCGGATCCACGCAAGGATACGAAGCATTGCATTGTCCTGAGTAGCTGATGTTAGAGAAAAGGCTTGATTCCTACTCCTGATGTCTCCTTCCCTGTGGAGGGAACCCAGGAGCACAGTAATCCTGGCACTAGTCTGCAGGCCTCACTCTCCAGCCTCAATGAGATGCACTATTCTAAGAAGATTGGTGAATTAGGACCAGAAACTGGACACACTAAAACAGATCTCACCCTCTCCCTCCGGTTGTCTGCCAAGCACAAACGTTCATCTGCTCCTCCACACTGCAAATATGTGACCAGGTACAGTATGTCAAAACGTGTGTTTCAGGGATCAGTGTTAGGAAACCCATCTGCACGCAGATAAGTAGTTGCAGTTTCCAATGTAACCTTATCCATCATAAAGGGTGCTATTATGGTATGTTTCCTGCTTCTCAAGGGCTGCAGTATTCAGGCAGAGAATCGGGGCTTGTGACAGGGCTATCCCAGTAGGTGACAAAGATGTCTCTGAGGTATCATGGATAGTCTTCGGAGCATTGCCATCTTCCTCCTGGTCAGCCATAACCCTCCAAACACTGCCGAGGAGACCTTATGATCACTAATAAGTCTTTTTGGCTGTAATTAAGGAAGTTAAGGTGACAACATTCCTCTTCAACATTCAATCCCCAGTCAAGACTCTGCTGAAATCCCTTCAAGAAATCTCCCTTGATTTTTCAGCTAAATTGATTGTTTCTTCTTTTCAATTTCAACATAATTGTTTACTCACCTGGGTGCATAAATTATTTGTGGAAATGACTTCTCTCCCTTAAACATTGCGTGTGTGTGTGTGTGTGTGTGTGTGTGTGTGTGTGTGGTGCCATGTCATAGTGTGGTATGTGGATGTGTTAGTTCTTTCTCAAATTAATAGACCCATTTGGCAGCAACCTCATTCCTATAAGACAGTAAAAGTGGTGGTGTGTTACTCATTACTACAAAGCAAATTACCCCATAACTCAGCAGCCTCAAACAATAAAAGCTTATTGTCTCACATAGTTTCTATGGATCAAGAATCCAGGAGTGGCGTAAGTTTCTCAGGAAGTTGTACTCAAGACATTGACCAGATCTGCAGTCATCTGAAGGCTTGACCAGGGCCGACGGATCCACCTCCAAGCTGGTTCACTCCCATGGTGCAGACTGTTGGTAGAAGAACTCAGTGCCTCCCACGTGGGCCTCTCAACAGGCTGCTTGAGTATGTTCACAGCATGGTGGCTGGCCTCCCTCCAAGTGAGCAGTCCAAGACCTATTCTGGGACGTCATACGCCAACACTTTTGCCGCATTCTACTCCTTAGAAGCAAGTCACTAAGCAAAGCTCACACTCCAGGGGAGGGAAACTGGGCTCCACCTCTTGAAGGGAGGGGCACCAAATAATTTGCAAGTATATTTCAAAACTACTGCAGGTCACATGGTGCAGAAAGAGAGAAGCAGAGCCAAAGAATATTAAAACCTATAGAATTTATAATAGCAAAAATGAAGTACGTGAATGTTGGAACACTTGGAGCTCCTTTCTCTCTATGATCTGCCCAGGAAAACTGATGTGAAGAAATGTGGAAGAGAGCCAGCCAGTGGATGGGAGGGTGACGTAAAGGTGAGCTTTGTGGAAGAGTGGAGGAAAGAGATTGGCACTGAAGTGGGCAGTGGGAGAGCAAGAGGCTTGGTGGAGACCGGATTTCAGAGGCAGCGTTTGGATGGTTGTGAACAGGCTTTTCTCTTCTTTCAAGGGCATGGTAAAAATCAGAATTAATTGTATGACTATTTGGTTTGGAGTCTGTTTCGTTAAGTGTTCTACTGTAGAGAGACTGGATCACATGGGTCATACTATTTATTCAGGTTACCTTCACACTCTGTGAATTTCTATTTTATGCAAACTGGCAAGAAAGCACTATGTTAAAAGATAAGGTCTTGAACACTTTTGTATCTTAAGACTTTTGTATTCTCAGTACTACTACCGCACTGTTCACATAACAGGTAGTCAAAATTAGTGGGAAAGACCCAAGCAAAAAGTTTATTTGGATTTCCTTGTGATTTATAATCTAAGATGCCATCATCCAAAGAGGCAGGAAAATGAAACAAAACTATTTTTAAGTGACAATGTGTCCAGAACTCTTTGACAGTTTAAGAGAAACAAAAGCAGGAGACAAGAAGAGAGTCACAGCAGGGGGAGCAGAGTTGAGCCCATGCCCAGGACAAATATCAAGAGTGTCACTTCCTCTGAGGTCCCATCCCTACTTCCATAGGCTCTGCAGCCTACACCACCTTTGAAAGAAAACAGGGAGATGGCAGAACGGACGGGCTGGCAGCACCACCTCAAATCTCTTAGCTGCAAAATGGGAGGTGCTCATCAGAGCCCTGCATCCTTTCTGTGGCTGATGAATGGTGTGAGATAAGGCACAGAGATCTAGACTTGTTTCTCCTTCCCTAACAATTGTTTCTTGGAAGAGGAAGATAACTTAGCTGGATTTTCTCTCTTTGTGTGGATTTCTGGGGTAGAAACCTGGAGGTGTGTGCAGAAACATGCTCTTTGGGGCCCACATACAGATTCCAGCAGGTGCCGGAGATTCTGGGGTAGCCTTTCCATGACTACTGGCCTCTTTTCCCCTGTATTGCTTTGGTTTGCTGTCTGGTTAATGGCAGGAGTGGGAGAAACTCATGTTCTGCAAGAGGCTGCCTGGAGCAGAGGCCAAGAGCATAAGGTTTGTCCCAGGCCTTCTGTCTCAGCTTTGCTACCAATTTGTCGGAGAAAAATCATTTGTGCCAATTAGACCCTGGTTAGGAAAGTGTTGATCTGTCTGGGAGGCAGGTACAGAAGCCAATTGCAAGGACAGGAGATCAATGAAAGTGACACATTACTTATGCCTCCAATTCTTCTCAGCCCTCAATTTACTCTCCAAGACGCAGAGAAAATAAGTGTACTTGCCTCACTAATGGGTACATGGTCAGCTCTGCGCAATTTATACGGAGCACTTTAGTTCCAAGATGAAATGCACTGAGATATTAGGATTAATCTCTGCTTTGATGAGTTTCTGACTTGCAGGTCTGAAAAACTTTAGTTCTTTTCTGTATTTCTCCACAAACACAAAACAATGATTCAATGGTAAAACAACAATGAAAAGAAACCAGGCTGTTCTCGTCAAAATGGTTAGAAGGGTACTTCTCCTGACCTAACATAACCTTTCCTCACATGAATTTATTGTCTGTATCAGCACTCAGATTCCACTGGAATGCCTTAGGTCCAGGTGGATGGTTGCTTATGGTTGGTGTCTATTCACACTGTTTGGTTGTGCCTGTGGTGGACACACCTTCAGGTGACTTCTTGCACCCCTGAATCACATTCTTGTATAATCTCCTCTCTTTGAGGACGCAAACTTTGACCTGCTTCAAACCAGTAGAATAGAGAAAGGTGATGAACTCTTTGGTTATTACAGCTAACTGTTTCATTCATTGCATAATTAGTTACACACTGTTTTGTGATTTTTGTGATGCAGATTTTTCTTTTTTAGAGATGAGGGTCTTATTCTGTCATCCAGGTTGGAGTGCAGTGACATGATCAGAGCTCACTGCAGCCTCAAACTCCTGAGCTCAAGGGATCCTCCTGCCTCAGCCTCCTGAGTAGTTGGGACGAGAGGTGCATGCCACCACATCCAGCTATTTTGTATTTTTTGTAGCGATGGAGTCTCTTTGTGACCCAAGCTGGTCTCCAACTGCTGAGATCAAGTGATCCTCCCACCTTGGCCTCTCAAATTGCTGGGATTACAGGTGTGAGCCACTGTGCCTAGATGGTGATACAGAATTTTACCTAAACCTTGTATTGTTGACTATAGCATCATGCATTTATTATTTTCCCTCTTAACTACATAGATTTTAAGTTGCTTGATGGCAAGAACTTTGTTCTTGAAGATTTTCAAAAGCCCCATGGCATATGGAAGTACTTGACACACAGTGAGTACACAGTCATATGTGATTTGGGTTTCTGAGGCTTCACTTGTTCAACTAAATCAGATGGGTGTTAGATGAAGATATATGTGGCAAACACTGCATGCCTACTGTGTGCCAGGGTAGACCCCAGACGTGCAGAGGACAAGACAAAAGCTCTGTCCTCAGGCATCCATGATGGTTCAACCCAACCAATGAAGTCTTACCATCTCACTTCCTCCTTACCTGGCAGAATTGGAAGATATTCAGATTCCTAGAATTCTTTGTCAACCTATCAGGATTATAATTCCACAGATCAGGCAGAGTGTAACCTGAAGCTCTTCAGTGAATCTGTAGTGACTTTTGGGTGGTTTTTAAGTTTCCGAGTAGAAGAAGCAAAAGACCCTTATAGTGGTCACCTTCCATCTAAACAGAGAGTGAGCTGCAGAGATACTGCTGTCCCTCACTGGCCCATGGGTGTCCCTGCAAATCTGTGACTCAAGTGGACATATTCATATTAAGCAGACCAGAGATGAAAGCCATATTAGGCATGAACCACTTTTTATTCATAGGCTTACCGAATACATTGCATTAAGAGGCATATCGTTTGCACACTCTATTTACCAAAAAGAGCTAAATATATATACAGCCTAAAATACATCCATTGTAGTCTGCATACTGTAAAACTTGCTTCTTTACACATAGAAACTATTCTTATTTTATCTAGGTTATGCATTTAAAATACATAAAAATGGTACCAAATAGCATATTGGCCTATTTTATCACAATTCTTATACCTTCCTGATAGTCAAAGGGATAGAGAATGTTTCCTACTAGAAGATAATAGGTTTTGCTACAGGCAATGGAATACAGTAAGGATAATAATGACTTCCTTTAGATCTCAGTAGCTTTACAATATAATTCTTATTTGAATGAGCATTACAGTTCTTCTCTTCGTTAATAACTGAGATGCTGTTAATTTTCCTGGTCATTCTACCCTCTGCTTGCCTGGCTGAGGCAAAGGAAATCATTATCCTTTTTCCCCTTTCTTTTACTTTGTTTTTACTTTCCCAAGCTTCCTCCAGAGCCATCTGCCCCACTTTGCCATTCCCTTTCCATTGCCACCCAAATCTGGACCACTTTCTCATTGCGTCATTGCATACAACTAGATTATTGTATTCCACTCCAGGAAGCTGTTGAACAGAATCTTTGACCACTGCCTAATTAAAGAACTTCCTTCCGCAGCTGTGAAGGAGAGGCTGATACCTCTGCGGAAGAATCGGGAAGCCAGCTTAAGAGATTTTCTTTAGGTGACATGCAAACATCCCCTCCTGCAGAACGTCATCTTCCCGTCATTACATCCCAGGCTGGAGAAATTTCCATCATGAGCGTTCCTGGCCGTCAAACCTCCGGCATCCCACGCTGATTTCTTTCCTAAAAATACACAGCCTCTCCATGGGGAAGAAAAATGCAACTCTGCCATTTTCAGTGTGCTCCCCGAAGGGTGTTGATGGCTGAGAGCAATCCATCACTGCTCGTGCGTTCAGGGTTTGAATTTTTCCTACACAGATCTCTTCTTGTTTATCTGGTGGACATTGTGACAAGAACCAGATGTGCTTCAACTTCAACATCCCTCCCATGGCTATGCAGGGAGAGAAAAAGCCAGACCAGCTAGAAATCCTCCTTAGAACAACAGAAAGCTAACCAAAATTTCTGGAAGACTTTCAAGAGTGGGGCCTTGTATGTAATAGTATGTTTGTTCATTGTTAAATGGATCGGTTGATTGAATGGTGTCTATTCAGCATGATTTTTCTTCTGGCTATGCATATTTTACTGCACTTGTTACTTTATCTCAAGGTGCTGCCAAATTCAAAATCATGATAGAAATGAAGGTCTTTCTTTGGGAGAGTATAGCAAGGTGTCTTAGAAAGAAAATTCAACATCTGCTGATCAGAGGAAAAGTTCTAGCTTTGCCAGTCCCGATTGGATAACTGTGGGCAGGCAATTTATATAGTTTTCATGTCTATTCCCTTCTCTCTGAAATTAGAATAATACTGCCCTGCAATAAACTGCAGAACTATTTATGAACAAATGAGGTGAATATCAATGTGCATTGGAAAAATATAAAGCTTTGCTAAAATGTAAGGTGGCCTCATTACCCACTGTCCAAGAACACAGTGCTCCTCACATCTAAGGTTTATTCTTAGAGTCTTGGTAACAGACTCATTCCTGACTCTATGGAGTATGGGGACAAGTCTCCCCTTTACAGAAAGGCCTTAAAGCCACATAGCTGCACAGAGGGATCAGTCCAGGAGCCTAGCCACAGAGCTCATGAACAGACAAGCTGAGCAGATGACCACCCAATGGGTGATGGGAGGGAAGGCAGAAGAAAGATCTGTCCCTTCCTTCAAGCTGATCTCCGCTGGGGACGGTCCACGTATTTCTCTGCTTTGCACTTTTGCTCTTGCTCGGTTGGTTTTTTTGTTTTACATTATTACTGGAAGAATGGTTCTTGCAGAAATTGTTTAAAACTTCAGAGATTCTTGGGACGGAGCAGTAAGATTAACGAAGCAAAGGTTTTGCCACCCTGTGCCAAGAGCATCTATGCTCCTTTAGTAAGTTGGCCAGAACAAATATCTCCTCCCACAGAAATAGGCACTCTATAGATTGGAGGCTTTAGTCTTGCATAAAATAAAATTATAAAAAAGGAAAAGCTGACTGCAGTTGAGTGGGTCCCCCACTTCTCAGCCCTCACCCGTCACCTGTTTAGATCATTCTTTCACCCCCTCATTCCCCATCTGGACTCGACAACTCTCCCCATCCTAAGCCCGGTGCCCTGTGTTTCCCGGTTTCCCAGAATCTGGTGGCATGATCAGAATAGTGAGTGCAGGGGGTCAGTGGCCAATTTCCCCTCAGAGGTGCAGCTGGGAATGTGATACCTCTCTGCAGTGGCAACACTGTGAAAAGATGCCACCTTGCCATCCCTACAGGCGGCTGGAATTGGGAACATCACTTTGATCTGACACAGTTGCTGGGGCTGTCTAAATATCTCCTACAGTTTGCCAAGTACCCATTTTTCCGCCCAGGTTTATCTGAGGGGTTCCATGCAACAGAAAGAAGAGCTTGCCATCTTTAGGGCTGGAGGAATGGCAGGGCTTTTCCCCTTTCAGCCTCCAAGGTGGAGACCTGGGCATTTGTACCCTGTTCAAATAAACCAAGAAGGCAGAAAAAAAAAAAAAAAAAAGAAAAAGCAGAAGAAAGTAATTTGCACTTAAATATGAAAACAAACCACTTTTCTCCTGTTTGCTTGGTATTTTGCAGACGTTTCAAGTAACAACACTACTATGTGTGGGTGAGTTCGTTCATTAAAATCTGCGGTTTCTGAGGCTGGAAGCCTCAGCCTACAGTAGACCCAGAACATACCCAAGAGTGCTGAAGTAACATCAATGCCTCATTCTCTGAGTGCTATTTATTGCCTCCGTCTGCATTGCTTAAAGTCAGGAAACAACAAACACATTCATATTTGTGGCAAAACATCTACCTACTCATGACATGGCAAATAATCATTTTAAAATAACAATACAGTACAATATGATCGTGCTATTTTCATGGCTAGGAGTGAAGTTGTTGGGTTTCTCTTCCAGAGCTACCCCAAAGGCATTCACTTTAGATTCTCTGAAGAGAACCAGCTAACCAGGCAGAACATCCACTAAGAACCTTCCACACAACGGTTCCCCACCAGCTTCCCTATTGTGTGTATCAGAGAGGCCCATTTGGAAATATGCCATCTGGTTTCTTGAGCACAGACTCGGAGTGTGGGATTCAGCTTGGCTGGCTCCAAAGCTGGTCCCTACTGATTAGCCTGAGAGCCCCCAGCCTGCACAGGCTGACTCCACAGCCAACACATGGTCTCCTGTGAGCACGTGCGTCCTGGAGCGTTTCCTTTGGTAGAGTGCGGGGAGAGGGAGGAGCGTTCCTATCTGAGTGTCTTGGGTTGTGGTTTGGTGTGGGCTGCTCTGGCAGTAGCAACAGCAGCAACTCAACAAAACAGGACTGTTACGCAAGTGGGGAGGAAGGCAGGTGGGCCGGCAGGGAAGTTGGTATTCGATGACTTGAAATATTAAGTCATCCAGAGGGCAAGGACACGCACAAATCAAACGGCCACCTCTAGGTTTCAAAGCATGCCGAGATCTGTGTAAAGTCCCCTTTGACTTCGTAAAATCTCACTTCAAAAATGCTACCAAAGGCTCATCAGATGGAAATAACTGTTTCATCCCTGTAAAGGACAAAATGAAAAGCACCATTCGGTCTTTGGCCTGTCTGCTGGTCACCCACAGACTCAAAGGGCGGGTTCAGAGAAGCAGATGAGCCACGAAGAGCATCACACAAGCTTTACTGCTCCGGCCACCACAAGGGTCAGCTTTGAATGGTAGGAAAGAGGAAAAAACGCCTTTGTCTCGCTCCTGGGCCTACAGCCTGTGCTGGGTCTAGACATGTGTCACCAGAATATTTTCTCTGTGGCAGAGGAAGCAATGCCAAACATTAAATTGTTAACATACCCAGGACAAGCATTCATAGGAGCCAACAAAATCACCAACATTCTGCTATTAAGGACTCAGGAAGACCGGGCATTACTTTCAAGAAGCTGCAATGACTCAAAATAGCACTGCTGAGTGTTACAAGATTTTTAAACTAATAATCAGCAAATCTTTCCAGCTGACTTTTGGCTTTAAGAGTTCTAACCAAAAAGATTACTAAAGTGGAATGAGGGGGGCCCAAGGTTTTTTTTTTTTTTTATTTCATCATAAGAGCTGTCCCATCTTATCAATTTTCTCCTTCCTCATTAAAAAGGGAAAGAAAAGCATATTACGTTTCTAGATGGGAAGAGTAAATGCTGTACTCTTTTCTCAGAAATTACAAGCTTTAAGATGTTTTGTTTAAATGGTAGAATGGGCATGTCATGCAGTTAGCCAATAAATGCAATCCCTGATTAAAATGTGAGTTCTAAAAATTTGAAAACGTCTATTTCAGTGCTTTTTAATTTCAGAGCTCCGAGCCTGACTTTGACTGGTTTGTTGATTTCTCTTGGTCCTCTCTTGCGAGAGCTAATGCTACATGTCTTTTAATTTCACCCACCACACCTTCACAAACTTAAGTCAACAATGATATGTTCAAAAATCTTTGTTTTCCCTTTGAAACTGGATGCAAAAAAGAAATCTCTCCTGTCAGTGGAGACAGCTGTGAAAGATCGAGGTGCCTGCACATAAATCTCCTTAAACTTTTTGAACAACTGCTTCTCTTTATCCCACTGGTATATCTGAGAGAATGTATAGTCACTCCCCAGGGCCAGGTAGTGATTATCTTTAAAAGAAAAGGGCTGCAGGGTCATGGCTCCCCGGGATGGAAGAGCTTGGATCTCCACGAACTGCTTACTGTTCCACCTCATGACCCGGGAGTCCCCGATGAAGCGGGTGAGGGAAAGGTAGAGGGTGTTGTGCATGCGGAAGCTCTTCACGGCCAGTACGTCCTCCATGTTGGGGATGTCACCATGGGGGACAAACTTCTTAGAGCTTTTATTCCACTGGAGGATGATGGGGACCTGGGACCGGCTGGACAAGATGAGATGCGATTTTCCATCGATGTCAACAAACTCCGCATCTGTGTCCCTGAACCACTCGTGCAGAGACTGGTACGAGTAGAATCCTTTGCTGTTCCATTTATAAACTGTGGACAGACCAGCCTTCGAGCTGTCTGCGATGACAAAGAATGTCTCGTCGTCGATCTGAAACAGTTCGATGTCGTTGGGCTTGGAAATGCGAGAGACCTCGATGTCCTGGAATTTGACAAATTTGGTCCAGCTCTCGTCGTATTTGTAAATGTGAGAGCCGCCGAAGAGCTGGGCCACCACCACAAAGACCTGATCATCGATGAGAATGGCCTTGCAGCCCACGATGGACTGACCTGTGCTCCAAAATAAAGGACATGAGATTAGTGCAACACCAGCTAAAAAGGCACCTCCGCTGGTACTCCTGTACACTGCTGCCGGGAGTGTGAAATGGCACAGCCACTGTAGAAAACAGTACAGTGCTTCCTTGAACAATTAAACATGGGATTACCCTATAAGCCAGCAATTTCACTTCTTGGTATATACCCGAAATAATTGACAGCAGTGACTCCAAGAGATTATCTGTACACCTAACGGTATAGACCAAATGTCTGTGCTCTCTCCAAACACATATGATGAAACCTCATCTCCAACGTGATGGTATTTGGAGGTGGGGCCTTTGGGAGGTGATTAGGTCATGGGACCAGAATCCTCAGGAAAGGGATTAGTGCCCTTCCAACTCCCTCTGCCCTTCTACCACATAAAGACACAGCAAAAAGATGGCCAGCTACACACTGGGTTCTTGCCATGCACCAAATCTGCCAGTGTCTTGATCTTGGACTTCTCAGCTCCAGAACTATGATAAATAAATTTCTGTGGCTTATAAGCCCTCAGTCTATGGTATTCTGTTGCAGCAGCCCAAACAGACTAAGAAACCCATAACGTCATCCTTCACAATAGCCAAAAGATGAATGGATAGACAAAATGTGGCATATACATAAAACAGAATATTATTCAGCCCTAAAAAGGAAGAATATTCTGACATATAGCTACAACATGGAAGGACTTTGAGGGCATTAGGCTAAATAAAATAGCCAGTCACAAAAAGATAAATCCTATATGATTCCACTTATATGAGGTGCCTAGAGTTGTCAGATGCATAGAGACAGAAAGTAAAGGAGTGGATTTCAGGGGCTGTGGGATGGGGGAGATGAGGAGTTGGCATTTCATGGCACAGAGTCTCAGTTTTTCAAGGTGAAAAGCAACTGGAGGCTGGTTGTACAACAATGTGAATGTACCTAACACACTGAATAGTATATTAAAAAGTGGCTTAATTAGCCATTTTTTGCTATGTGTATTTTGCCACAATTAAAAAAAATTTCAATTGTTCAAAAATGTGCTTTCATAAAAATGGCTAAGTGAGGTCATCAGGGCCTCTGGAGTCTTCAGAGGCAGACATGCAATTCAGGAGACTCACTAATGCACCGAAGGAGTTATCGCCATACTTTTGAATAAAGCTACATTAATAAGCTTGATTAGGCATTCCACAATGTAGACATATTTCAAAGCAAGACGTTATACACAAACAAATACATACAATTTTTATTTGTCAGTTAAAAAAATGTGTATCCTTGAAAAATAAAAAAAGTATTTCCTGACTCCATATGGCAGGAGGCAGTTAAACATGCTTCTTCTCCTGGGGTGGGGTTGAGGGGTAAGGGGTGGTAAAAACGTAAGAGTGAGGTCTCAGAGGCAGGAGAAAAAAAGATTTCTGAGTGTTCATGAAGATATTTGGACTGTTTTGATTTCCAGAGCTAAAGGAAGCCCAGTGGCGGCAGAAAGAGGGGGGTTAAACCTCATGATACAGGTCAGGTGGCCTAGGGTTCAAAACCCAGCCCTGCACCTTGTAAGCTTTCTGACCCTGTGCCAGTTAACCCAATGCTCTGTGCTCCAGTTTCTCATTCGTAAAATGAGATTAAAGATGCTACCAGCTCAGATCTTACACGTGACTGTAATGATGACATGAAGCCATTCATGGCAAGTGTATTTAGCATGAAGCACCGGCACACAGGAGGTGGTGGTTCATTAGTGGCTATCATTATTGAACAACTGAAGCAAATGTCATGATAATCACAAGACCCTGCCCCTTAGTGCTTGCCCATAGTGGGCACCGCATAACTATCTAGAGAAGGAGCAATCGTCTGAATGACCAAGCTCAGGTGTCATAAAACTAAGACTTTACAGAGACGGGACCATTTTCCGTCGTGACTCTCCTCTCTGGCTCACCTCCCACCATCTTTTCTCACCCTGTGCCCAGATGCCCCCCAGACCTCCCCATTCCGGAAGACCAACCACTAAGCAAGGGGCCACCTATAAGACTACTGATCCTCCATCTAGATCATTCCATTAAAGGTTATTTCTTTCCTTCAATTTTCTAGGTAATTTGGACCAAGTGAATTTGGCCAGAATCCTAAATTCTACAGATAATTTTATTCCATTTCTACCCTAAGGATTGGCTTTAAGGGCAGACACTGGGTGGTTTTCAGATCCTCTATACCATTCTGGCCTTCCTGCAAGGACCTAATCCCTTTTCCTTGTTTAAAACTATTGCACTGTTTTTTCCCTGAGGGTATGTGTGTTAAATGTTGACCAAAGCAAATACTGAAAATAACAAGAGGCAAAACTTAGAAAGCGCGTAGGTGTGACCAGGCACTGCTCTAAGCACTTTACATGCAGTTACGTAGTTAATCCTTATAACAACTAAATGAGGCATGCACTATTCTTATCATCATCATCCCCATTTTACAAAGGGTAAAACTGAGGCACAGAGGAGTTAAGTAATTTATAAAAAGTCACACAGCTAGTACATGGTAGAGCCTGAGATTTCAATCCAGGTGGTTTGGCCTCAGTCTACACTCTACCACCCAGGAACCAAAAGCACAGAGAAGAACATACAAACCAGTTGTACTACAAATGTGAAATCACACTTAATAACTTGATATACTGTTTAATTTTTAATCTATGCACATATCCAAATATTCTTTTTTTAAAAATTGGGACTTATGCTATCCATATATATTTTATTTATTTATTTTTAAATTTTATTTTTTTGAGAACTTCACTCTGTTTCCAGGGTGGAGTACAATGGTGAGATCTCAGCTCACTACAACCTCCCCCTCCCAGGTTCAAGCGATTCTCGTGCCTCAGCCTCCTGGGTAGCTGGGACTACAAGCATGCACCACCACGCCCAGCTAATTTCTGTATTTTTAGTAGAGAGGGGTTTCACCATGTTGGCCAGGATGGTCTCAATCTCTTGACCTTGTGATCCACCTGCCTCAGCCTCCCAAAGAGCTGGGATTACAGATGTGAGCCACCGTGCCCGGCCCATAGATATTTTATAATCTGCCTTTTTCACTTGACGCCCATGTTGTGAACATTGCCTCATGTTGATGATTCTTCAACAATCTGATATGTTTGGCACTACACAGCATTCCATTACATGGATGCACCATATTTTGTTTAATTAATGCCCTACTGTTGGACATTGCAGTTATTTCTAGCTTTTCCTTATTGTAAAATAACATTTCTTTTCAAATATTGTTAAATAACATGTTTTGATACCATCTGGCAGTATTCTCCAGTGTAAGAATTGCTGGGGCAAATGTTGGGTACGTTTTTAAGCTTTTGGGTTTTAATTGCCAAACTGCTCTTCAAAGCAGCATTGATTTTCATCCTACCAACACCAATTGAGAGTGCAGGCTCCTCGTCCCCTTCCTGAGCACCCGGCTACGGAGGCCACCACTCTCCAGAAGCATCCTAGAGGTCTGCCCGCCACAGCCAAAAGACCACGTGAAACGGAAGGAGTACCTTTCCTGGAGGTGCTCTGTGACACACTGTCCAGGTAGACACTTTTAGACTACGGAGTTGTCAGTAGCAGACAGAGCATTGTGTGTGTGTGTGTGTGTGTGTGTGTGTGTGTGTGTGTGTGTGTGTGTGTGTATGTGTGAAGAGGGATTACAGGTTGGAACATACTTAGCCTGCAGAAATCAACAGGCGAACAAATAGACCAAACTTGAGAAAGCTGAGATGAGGTGTAGAGAGAACAAGGGGAAGGAGCCTCAGTGTGAAAGTGACCACGGGTTTCTCTCTCCCTTGGGGGCACATGGACAGCTGGAGCCGTCCCTTTTGCAACATAGTCACCAGGGATGCAAAGGAAGAAGTACATGGATTGAGAAAATCCTGCCCTGCCCTTGCCAACTCTAGGACCACCTATGGCCAAACAAGATGTCAAATGAGGTATCCATGGCCCAGGGAGAGAGAATGGTCCACATTTATCTCGTTATTCTTTAAGGCCAGTGGCGCCCAGGGCAGTGTCCTGGCCTACCTATGTGTGCTATAGGGCTTTCCCTCATGCCAGGCTCAATGCCAGCTACTGAGAGACAGCTCCTCTCCTTCCTCCACGGAGCAATCCCCCTTCCTTCTGTAGCACAGCCTCCTACCTCCCTCGGGGCAGTCTGCCAGTCTCTGCATTCCCCCGCTCGTGCAAGTTGTGGAACAGTTTTAATGGAGATCAAAAACGGTAGAGTCTGTGGGGGTGGAAAAGAGGGTTGCCCCTATTTTACCCCCATTAGGTCATTATTGTATTGGCCAGGCATGTTGGCTAGCACCTGTAATCCCGACACTTTGGGAGGCCAAAGAGGGTGGATCACCTGAGGTCAGGAGTTCAAGACCAGCCTGGCCAACATGGTGAAACCCCACCTCTACTAAAAATACAAAAATTATCTAGGCGTGGTGGTGCATGCCTGTGGCACCAGCTACTCGGGAGGATGAGGCAGGAAAATCTCTTGAATCTGGCAGGTGGAGGTTGCAGTGAGCTGAGATGGCAACACTGCACTTCAGCCTGGGCAACAAGAGTGAGACTCTGTATCAAAAAAAAAAAAAAAAAAAATCCTTATAGTATTTCCCTAAGTCCAATACTATGCTGATTCCATTTTACAGATGAAATGGAAATTCCTCAAAATCCTCACTTTACAGATGAAAGGGGCTCATGCCCATTAAATCACTTGGCTATTGCCACCAGCTAGTAAGAGCTGGAGCCGGATGAAAAGCCAGTCTGATGTTGGAACTCATTTCTTGGGCTTGATGGTGAAAACAGGAGCCGGGTGGGCTTCATGTCATGGCCGCCGAGCTGCGGGATGACTGAGACTTGGAGACTGAGAGGCTTGGAAACGAACAAGGTCCAGCAGGGCTCTGGCCCCAAGCACACCCACTCAGATCGCACTGACTTCCTCCCCACCAGCTCTGTGGCCTCCATTGGGTCCGGGCCACCCTCGCTTGCCTGGGTTCCAGATTCTTGCCATAGCCTCTTAGCCAGTCACTGTGTTTCCACCTTTGCCCTCACTCCAAAAGGCTATGTTTGGCCCGGTAGCTGGACACAATCCAGCCTCTGTGCCAGGTACCTGCATCTTCCTGCCTCTGCACAAAAACACTCTGAGGAAAAGCCAAGTCCTTCCTAGTACCTATGAGACTCCGTCTTCCGCCCTTCTGACTTCCCGCTCATCAACTGCAACTCCACCCTGGCCCATTTTGCTCGTGCCAAACCATCCTCCTGATGTTCTTCAAACAGGAAGGACGCTCTCCTGCCTCTCGACTTGTGCACCTGCTTTTCCCTCTGCCTGGAATGCTCTTCCCCCAGCTCTCCATGGTGGGGACCAATCCCTCCGATCCCACAGGTCTTATTCAAGTAGCACCTTCTTGATGAGGCCTCTCCTGGCCACTCTGCCCAAGCCTTCAAATCCTCCCACACACAGTACTCCACATCTTCCTTCTTCACTTCATTTCCCCTCCTTACCACGTTTCTGCCTGATGTGCTTTTTAAATACTACAATTATTTTTGCAATAATTATTACAATACCAATATCCTTTCTTCTTGTCTCTTTCTCCCATTAGAATGGAAACTCCTGAAGGCAGAGTTTTATCTGGTTTATCACTGCGGTGTCCCCAGCACCAGGAATATGCCTGGCTCAGAGTAAGTGTTCAAGAAATCTCTGTGAATGAATGAATGAATTTAAGAACGCCACCAGCTTCAGTATCTGAGAAGGGGAGGTGAAAGACAGGGCTGTCCGACCAAGGTCAACCTGGGAGAAAAAACCAGTGGTGTACAACTATGAGAAACCCCGTGCTCTGCCCTGAATAAACAGTGGGTGACTGAACACACCTGCGTCTTGACCTCATCACTTGTAAGGTTGTGAAAAGGATGGCGGCTTTGAGAAGCGCCTACTCTGGGCACTCAGCAAATCCTCACAACATCCATCCGAGGCTCATCTACTCCCCATTTCCCAGATGAGAAAACCAGGCCTCCAAGGCACAGGTACTTGCTAGTCCACGGCAGAGTTGGGAGTACAATCTGTGTTCGTCAGTTTTCAAAACCTGAGCTCTTTCTTGTCTGTACGCCTCCTCTCTCTGGAGAAGAGAGCTTTTGTCCTCTAACATAGGGGCAGGTATAAGTTCAAGGGCTGTTGTGAGCTTCCAATGGGATAAACTAGAGCCTGGCACCTCACGGGCTCACAGCCAACATCGGCATTGGAACTCCTTGGCCAAGAGCAAAGCCCAGCCAGGTACAGTGGCTCATGCCTGTAATCCCAGCACTTTGGGAGGCTGAGGCAAGAGGATCCCTTGAGCTCAAGAGTTTGAGGCCAGCCTGGGCATTGTAGTGAGACCCTGTCTCTACAAAAAAAAAAAAAAAATTAGCTGAGTGCAGTGGTATGTGCCTGTAGTCCTAGCTACTTGGGAGGCTGGGGCAGGAGGATCCCTTGAGCCCAGGAGTTCCAGGATGTGATGAGCCGAGACTGCATCACTGCATTCTGGCCTGGGTGATAGAGTAAGAGGCTATCTCAAAAACAAAACAAAACAAAACCACAAACCTTCACTCTGCTCCCATCTCCAACCCTAGAGAGGGGGAGAAAAGGCAGAGAGGCTGGTCATCCTTCCCTCCCCTACCTTCCATGTCAGGACAAAGAGGGAAGCACAAAACCATGTGGACATGGACTCACTGCCCCATCTACCGTGTTGTTGGCTTCCACGGCAGGTTCGCCTGTGCCGCTCTGTGCTGAGTCTGCACTTCCAAGAGGGCTACTCTCCGGAAGGTGAGCTCAGCACTGGGAAGCCAGATGGCCCGACGGTGGCCAGCTCATCTGAAACGGCATCCTCGGAGCATCCGATGTACATCCCACACTGAGATACACAGTGAGATAAGGCTCATTAGCAGCGCTCCCTGCCTCCCCACATCCCTGTACCTGCCGTGAAGCCACTTGGTGCCTGAGAGACTCTTAGGAGCCTCCCAACCCAGTAATTCTACCTGAATATGCTTCTTGCTGCAACTACTCTAAGGCCGCATCAGGAACCTCAAAAGGAAACCCTCTCCTGGGTGATAATTATTGTCAGATTGCACTTTGATAAATGAGAAATCTTTCAAAGATTATTTCAAAAGCGAGTACACAGTCCGTATTTAGTAGCGCTAAGGCAGTGGTATTCCATGATGGCACTGAAAGAAGCATTAACCAATTCATATCCCACATGCCTCATTTAGGGATCCATTTATTCTTATTTTGTATGTACTTTTTTTTTTTTTTTTTGAGATGGCGTCTTGCTCTGCCACTAGGCTGGAGTGCAGTGGCGCGATCTCAGCTCACTGCAACTTTCATCTCCCGGATTTAAGTGATTCTCCTGCCTCAGCCTCCTGAGTAGCTGTGACTACCAGCACACACCACCACACCCAGCTAATGTTTGTATTTTTAGGAGAGATGGGGTTTCACTATATGTTGGCCAGGATGGTCTTGATCTCTTGATCTCGTGATCTGCCCTCCTTGGCCTTTCAAAGTGCTGGGATTATAGATGTGAGCCACTACACCCGGCCTTGTATGTACTTATTAAAAGAAAGCAGTGATCACCAGGACTTAGCAAAGGGCACTAGGAACAAGCTACAGGGTGTGTGTGTGTGTGTATGTGTGTGTGTTAGCATATTAGTTAACAATCAGCTTAATGGAAGTCAAAGCAACATTTAGCTGTTACAAAGCTGATGCAGTCTTGGTCTGCCATACAGCTCAGGACAAGGAATTCTCAGTGTGACTTCTCACCACTATTAGGAAACGCCTCCCACCACAGGCGACCCGTCACCCTCTCCCTTTCCAAAATGATCGTCAGTAATAAGCAGCAACACGGCCTGAGGTTTCCACTCTCTCAGTAACTGACCACACCAAGACAAAAACTGGAGAGACCAAGAGGGTAGGCTGCGACGTGCTCCCCAGCTCAACCAAGCTACAGAGCCGAGCTCGCCCTTGATACACAGGGTATTCCTCCTCTCACCAGCTTGCAGCAATGCTGAAATCAGGTCAACAAGTCCCATCAAAGCCACAACACACCTGTAATGTTGTCGTAGCTCCGGAAATTCATTTCGATGTGGTCCCACTCCAGCACCATGCAGTTCTCCATGCTGGGCTGCGCGATGGCCACGTACACATCATTCTTGGAGTTGAACGTATCCACTGAAACCGACTGGTAGGGCAAAGTCTGATGAACGACAAAATCTGGGAACAGGTGTTTAAAAAGAAAAGGGTTCATAAAATCTCTTGCAGGAATGACCAAGCACCATCACCTTTCCGTCATCACACTAGTTCTGAAAAGGACGGGGGAGAAGAAGGAGGAGGCCGGAGGGAAGCCGCACAAACATCACAGCGTATTTGACTCTGGAACATTCCAGAAAAAGTTCTGGCTTGCACAGCATTATCAGATGTAATGCACAGCTTCTAGTACAGCTTCCTGTGGAGAAACAGCTTCCCAAGTCTGGCTAAATGATCTCAAAGTTGTAAACATATTTGGTGAGGCCTGGCATTCAAAGTGAGAAGACGGACGAAACCCCACACAGCAATGTGCTCAAAACCGCTGTGCAAATCGCTCTGTGACAAAGGGGTGCTACGGTCCAGTGAGTTTGGAAAACACTGTACTTCCAGCCTTCTCAGAGCAGCCCCTGTAGGGAAGATGTCTGTTTTGTTTGTTTTGTTTGATGTGGTGCTTCTCAAACTTACCTGACCCTGTATCTCCAGTTCTTATAACCCCTAGCTTGAGATTACCCATCACGAGAAAATGGCACTGCATGTTCAGGATAAATGGTACACTCCCCAAATGGCACACTGAACATTGGAAACCAAACTAGACCCCCTGCTCCGGTCTCAGGGGTTTATAAAGTCCACTGTGGAGGGTAGTTAACCTAGGTCTGCTTACTGGTTACTGGTTACTGGAAAGTTGCCGGTAAATGCAGTGGTAAGAGCTGTGCAGCACTCTGCAGCTCCGCAAGAGATTACAACAGACCTATTGTGTCTGAAGCAATACCAAGCCCCTCCTATTTTAGCACACACGCCACACTTGCATTTAGTGTTAAGTCAGAACTCTTCATCCATGTTGCTCTCCTGAGCTGCAACTGACTCACTATTAATCTTGGTAGGGAATGGAGAATTTCCAAGAAACAGAGTGAGCATGGCCTCTGGAAGCATGTGGGGTAACTAGAGAAATCCAGCGAAAAAAGAGCCTCTACAAAAAGTGCACACACACGTAAATAAAGTTTAAGAAATAAAGTTTACGTTTTTTTTGAGACAGAGTCCACCTCTGTCTCCCAGGCTGGAGTGCAATGGCGCAGTCTCGGCTCATCGCAACCTCCATGTCCTGGGTTCAAGCGATTCCCCTGCCTCAGTCTCCCGAGTAGCTGGGATCACAGGCACGCACCACCTCACCGGCTAATTTTGTATTTTTAGTAGAGACAGGGTTTCTCCTTGTTGGTCAGGCTGGTCTCAAACTCCCAACCTTGGTGATCTGCCCACCTCGGCCTCCCAAAGTGCTGGGATTACAGGCGTGAGTCACTGCACCGGGCCTGGTTTAAGTTATTTCTTTGGCCAGAGGTGCTTCAGTGTGCACTGCTTCTTGGTAGTCTAAACACACCCACAGTAAAACATGGTGTCATGGTAGACGCCTGGCTAAGGAAAGTCACTTTTATGAGGAAATCCTGACTCTGCCCGTCTCCACTCCACCAAGTCCTTATCCTATTCCACTCAAGTCTCTGAAAAGCCTCCCCTGACAAGTCCAATCCACGGGACACTTTTCTAACTCCCTGGATTCATAAGTAGGCACTATTGCTTAAATCTTATTATTCATGATGACGCCAGATAATAACATTAGAGTCCGGTCGGGAGATACTACAGGGATCTGAGATCCTCGAGCCATTTTCCAGAGCCCAGAGAGGGTGAGCGTCTGGCTATGGCCAGGCAGCCAGCATGACGTGTCTCGCAGACCAAGGGCTCCCTGAGGCAGGGCCTGGATCCCACACTTTCCAAGCCTCCCACAGCTCAAGCGCGTGACAGCCTCTCAGGAGGCCACCACTGATTTGGAAGCCTCATCAAAGGGGCTTCCAAATGAGAATGTCATTGAGAGTGAGAATGTCAACTGAGTCAAATGAGAATGTCAACGAAGGGCCTCTCAGTAGTGAGTACAGGGATAGTGCAAGAGAAGCAGAGGCAGGAGAGGGGTAAGAGGGGCTGAGCACGTGTCAAAAGGGAAGTGTGGAAGAGAAATGGGAAGAGCAGGTGACAGTCAGGTGGCAGGACAACAGGGTGGGGTTGAGGGCAGGAGGGCAGCAGGGGGCCCAGGAGTGAGCCCCGTGCCTGGGGGCCGACAGCTGAGGCCACTTCCCCACACTTGAGACCCCGGGATGGCCACCTCTCTTCTCAAGGGCTCAGTTTATGTATTCACTCTATGAAGGCAGTGACACTTACTTCCCAAGCTTGACGGCAAGGACAGATCAGATAATGGTGGAAATGCCAAATGCCCACCTCAGGGCTCAGCACATTATAAAGATGGAACTGAGGCTGAGTGCGGTGGCTCATGCCTGTAATCCCAGCACTTTCAGAGGTTGAGGCGGGTGGATCACTTGAGAGCAGGAGTTCAAGACCAGCCTGGCCAACATGGTGAGACGCCATCTCTACTAAAAATACAAAAATTAGCCGAATGTGGTGACAGGCACCTGTAATCCCAGCTACTCCAGAGGCTGACGCAGGAGACTCACTTGAAGCCAGAAGATGGAGGTTGCAGTGAGCTGACGTCACGCCCACTGCATTACAGCCTGGGTGACAGAGTAAGACTCTTGTCTTAAAAAAAAAAAAATAAAGATGGAACTGAGGTCCGAGAAAGGACTGTTCACCTCCTCTGTCCTAGCTACCACTGGGCCTTTCAGAAAGTGGCTGTTTTAATGGCATCTAAGATAAGATGCAGGTTCTGAGCCACCACCTTCCTGGGCAAATGACTTAACCTCTCTCTGCCTTAGTTTCTGCATTGTTTATTATGGTTCCTACTCAGCTTAGCACAAAGTGAGTGCTCAACACGTGTTACCTTTTAGAGGTGCCCCTCCCTTCACTCTGGGGGCAGACTGGTTTGGCTAAACCAGTGTGAGTGGCCTGGCCTTCTTCTCAGCCCACTTTAAAGACTACAGGGGAGGGAACGGAGGCTGAGTGGTGCACGCCGATGTGGAAAAAGGGAGGAGAAAGGAAGAGGCTGCCTCTGCCACCCAACAGGCAGGAGGTGACAGAGGAGAGTGTGGACAAGTGACTCTCGTGGACAGGGAAACTTCTCATCCCCAAGTCAAGAGCAGAACATCCTGGGGAAGGGCTGGGGCTGGGAGATAAGACACACTGGGCTTCCGATTCTTGCCCTGCCACTTTTAGCTATGTGATCTTTGGCAAGACAATTGAGCCTCAGGTTCTTCCTTCATCTGTAAAAGGAGGGTGATGTCTATTTCCTAAGCTTGCCGTACGGACTAAATGCAAGAGTACATGTAAGTACGTACCGCAGTGCTAGGGTGATCACTGCATCGTTCATGTATGCAACAATGATAGTATTCAGTTGCCTGCTTGAGGACTTAGCAAAGAGTCACAGCCCCACTTGATCCCCCCACCACCAAAATAACAGTTGCTTGGTCAAAGATAAATAAACAGAAAACAGTCACATTGTGTTCACTCCTGTTGGCACTGGCAGAACCAGCGTAGAAGCCAGAAAGCGCGTGTTCACTGCACAAGGCTCTGCTGGTTTGTGTTCCCGTGTAGACAGAGGAAGGGGAGATGGTGGCAGTCATCACGTGCTCCCTTTTCTGGGGATATAAAGGACTTGGAGAGCACAACTGCGTTCTTTTAATTACAACCAAGACGGCTATAAACTCCTCTCCTACATCTCCAGCTGCATTCGACTCATCCGAGTCTGCCAAAAGTTCTAAGCACTCCCGCGACGCCCGTAACTCACTCATCTCCTCCTTCCCGTTCGCCTCCCTGCTGCCCTCTGCATTCTCAGAAACACGAGCATTCGCTTAAAAAGGCAGGCTGTTTAAAGCGTAGACTAGAAAGATTCTGTTTTTATTGAAGAATCCCAGGATGAAAAAGAGCTGTCACAGCGGAGAGCATTTTACAAATCTAGCCTTTCATGGCCCTATTTTAATCTATTTTTCCCATATAGTGGTTTCATAGTATTTTCTATATACTATCTTGCATATTACAGATTGTTAAATCATTTGAGTTACAAATCTAACTCTTTTTTTTTTTTTTTGAGACGGAGTTTCGCTCTTGTTACCCAGG